>NW_023144624.1:11199858-11562771 GCF_012932325.1 Thrips palmi | reverse complement strand
GAGGAGAGGGGAGAGGGGGGGGAAAAGAGAGAGAGAGAGAGAGGAGAGAGCGCCGGCGACGCCCCCCGCCATGTCTACTTTGGTACGCGGCTCGCCGTCGCGACGGAAAGAGAGAGACGGAGAAGGTGAAAGGGGGAAAGGGGGGGGGGGTAGAAGAGTTCGATGCCACGGGCATTTCCTCGCACTTGGCCGTGCCAGCCGCCAGCCCGCCTTTATCAAACGGCGCCTCGGAGACACATCAAGACACACGGAGCGGCGGGCGGGCGGACCAACAGACAGTGAGGAACAAGCGCGGATCCAGAAGGAGCACTCTAAATGTCTCACGGTGAAAGGCAGCACCATATTTATGGTATTATATTTTTCCCAAATTACAAACGCAATTCATCCTGCCGAATAAGGTACTGTGCAGTGAATTTGTCATAAAGTTAGCTGCACCACCATGCAACTTTTTGCGACCCACCCGCCGTTAGGCAAAGTGGACTGCTTTGTCCACCCCCACCAGAGCGGCGCTGGACCCGCCCCTGCAGAGGGACCGCAGTCGGACGGACGGACGGACGGGCAGTCGGACGCAGACAGTGTGCAGGCTGCGACAGGTAGAGGGCGGCGCTTCTCGGAAGCGGGGTCCATCAGGAGCACGGCCAGCACGGCCAGCACGGCCAGCACGCCGACGCTGCCATCAGCAGGCCGCCCGCCGATCGCGCCCTGCCGTGTCCATCGGGTCCTTTCCCACGGGATCCGCTCAACGCCCACTTTGATTGAATGCTCCGGATTGCGGTGTAGACACTGAGGGTCAGTGAGGACGCCGCCAGGGCACGGCGATGGTGGTGGTGATGGTGGTGGTGATGGTGGTGATGATGGTGGTGGTGATCGTGGTGGTGGTCGTGGTGATACCACAACGAAACGAATGGCAGTGGCAACCACTTGAGTGTCTGCACTCTAGACATCTCGCGGTGATAAGTCAGCAGATACGTAGTTTTCACCATAATGCGGAGAACCTTCACTGTGGGGCTTTTAGAGTCCGGTGTTCACCCGGCGGCGTCGTTGTCGTTCCGATACCGCGTCCGTCACACTCGGCCCGCTCGGACAAGCCAGGCAGCGTCCCGCACCGGTCTTGGGCCATTCCCATAAACCAGCCCGCAGCGCGCAGCGGTTGACAAAGTCGACGCAAGTCGACGGTCCGGAGAAGGCTAACGGACGCCGCGGAGGCCTAGGTCCAGCTCTAGCCGGCACTCGCAGCCACTCACCTAGAATGTTGAGGCTGACTCCGCTGCCCGATCTGGACAGGATATGCTGGCTCTGGCGGCTCATGCTTGGTGCGGTGGTAAGTGTATCCAGTCTTCGCTATCACTCACAAATCACTCGCGCCGCTCATGCCAATTTACACTTTGGAATGCGAACACCCGATCCTCACCATGGAATGCTCCTCCAGGAACTATAAGGATGCACACACACACACTCACACACACGTGGCCGAGGACGTGCGGACCGTGCGCGCGCGGGGAGCCAGAGCAGCGCGCCAAGGACATGACATGCTGCCTCGACGGCGGCCGGCGTCCAACTGACTGCTGACAGCCAGCCAGCCAGCAGCCAGCCAGCCCGACTCGGCAGCCCGCCCGAGCAAGCCGCCCCGCCCGCAGGCAGCCAGCACAGGGGCCCCCGCCCCGTCCCCCTCCCCCGGCCGCCGAGTCAAGTCTGTAAGCCAAGTGCACACACACACACACACACACACACACAAACACACACACACACACACACACACACATCACGCTGCAGCGGCAGCTGGAGCACATGCAGCACACCCTGCAACAGGTCCTAGGCCAGCAGCGCTTTGTGTTACCGAAACGCCCGTCTGTGTGCCAGTGTGTTTGTGTTGCCTCTTGTGTGTGAGTGTGTGTGTGTGTGTGTGTGTCTGTGTCTGTGTGTGTGCTGGGGACTGCATTAGCGGACTGGGGCGGGGTCGTCCACAAACGCGTAGCACGGAGGACCAGAAGGAACCCTCCTTGCCCTTGCCAGCCAGCCTCACCGTCCGACGGGGGGCCGCAGTCCAACGAACGAAACAAAGAGTTTTAGGACGGCACCTCTGGAAGTGGACGATAGAGTAATTTAATTTTAGGGGCAGGGGAGGGGGATTCGAACCCTCGGCGGCCGGATCAGCCGGATCCATGAGAAGGTGCCCTTACAGGGGCCCTTCAGGGTTTGACCACCACACCGGCTCTGCCGGGCGAAGAGTCTTTCAGCCGGTTGCATTTTGCGTGCCTTTCAGGCGGCTGAACCCGCACCTGGGTTTCGGGGGCACTGCGGCCGCTGCGGGCAGTGGCTCGGCCAGTGGCACGGCGGGCACGGCCAGTGCTCCGCCGCACGGTGCGATCTCTGCCGTAAAGAAACACTGTTACGCCGCGGGGCAGCGCGGGGCAGCGCGGGGCTGACGGTGATGCTATCTGTGAAGTACGGCCTGGTTTAGGGCCTGAGGCGTCCTCAGGCCTCGCTGCGGCCGGCCAGGCCGAGGGCCAGGCCCTTCGCCCCTGGGCCCTTGGGGGCCTCCAGCCTCATCGTGCACTCTCTGCCGGCCTCTGCCGGCCTCGGCCAGCCTCTGCCCGCCGACGGACTGGACCGCGTCCGGGGCGGTCAGACGCCGGCGGCCCCCTCGCTCGACTCGCACGCCCCCCGTGGGGCCTCGCACCTGTGGGGACGGCGCGCCCTCCGCCGCAGCGCTGGCCCTCGGAGCGAGAGAGACAGCGCGGGCCCGGCTCCTCCTCTTTTCGAACGACGAGGCCCGGGGCCCGGCGAGGTCCGGGGATGGGGCTGGGGGGCTAGATTAAGGCTGCATCCCAGCGCTTCCAGCCAGCAGTCCAGACTTCCAGACGGCCAGCCTCGCGCCTCAAATGGACACGGCGTAGGGCGGATCCAGAGACCCATTCAAAGGGGGGGGGGAGGTCGCAGAAAGTCACCTGCCAGCGGGGGAAAATGCGACTTGGTACCTCAGCTTACCTTTTGGGTAGAGGGCCTAATCCCCCCCCCCTCTCTTTTCTCTTGGTATCTGGCGCTCCGGCCGCAAAGCCTGCTAGGCGCCCCCGGCCTTCGAACTTGCCGTTTTTGCAGTGTCGTTTCCCGGAGGAAATGGTGCAGCGTCGCTGCCACCACCGCCACCTCGCAGAGCGTCGCGTCGTCGCGCTCCACCAGCAGCCAGCCAGCTTCCGAACGGCGCTTTCGGCGCCCACCCGTCTCTGTCGCACTCGTGGGGCGTCCCGGCCGCCCCGGGGCGTGCGAGAGAGACGGAGCGACCCGCTCCACTCCGCTTTCTTCCGCGGCTTCCGTCGGGCCAACGTGTGCAGAAACGTGCGGTGCTCTCCGTCTCTCAGTGTGATGCAAATGCGGGCCGCCGTCCGCCCCGGTCCGCCAGTTCGCGGTAAGGCCGTGTCGCTGTGGTCGCTCTGTCTCGCTCGCACTGCCGGGCGTCCCGCACGGGCGCGAGAGAGACAGAGCGACGAGACGCCGTCCGGAGTCAGTCTGCAGAGCGGCGCTCAGCGCAGCAACAGCAGAGACACAGAAGACCCGCCGCCCAGTTTCCCGGGCCTTTCTCGTGTCAGCAGCACGGCGGCAGGGCGCCACGGGGACCGTCCGGAAAGCAAGTGGCACAGGTTGGAAGAGGTGAAATACACACTAAATTTCCCATTTGCTTCGTATTACAAACCAACACCCCAGACTGGCCGGATGACAAGCTGTTCGGGGCCCATCCTTCCCTGGTGACTGTTTAGAGATCTGTAATTTTGTCGGCGAGTGCTTGATCGGGAGTCGAACCCGCAGCTCAGTGCCGAGGCGCCGGATTTCGGCCCGCGCGGCCACCGCGACTCCGCCCATAATGGGCCGGTAAGCTTCCCGTTGATGAGTCCCTCGCCGGATGTGGCCGGCCTCGGCTCTCGGCTCGCACTTCGGGGAACGGCCGCCTTCTGGGAAGACACCCTGTGTGGCGTCCCCGCCGGCATCCTCGCCTCGCAGAAAGAGGGACTTATCTGCTCCAATTACTACATGTCCTCCTCCGCCGATGTCCCGCTCGCCGCCGTCGAGACGACGAAGGCACACTGTGTGTCTTGCGGTGAAAAGCTGAACCGACACGGTGGAGATTTCCTCCAATGATACGAAAGAAATTTGACAAAATATCTATCGGGTACAGTAATAATTTTCAGAAGTAGGTTACAAAGTCCACTGTACCACCACGGAGAATCTTCACCATGAGACTTTCTGAGCGCAGAACAGAGAAATTCGTGCAATGCGACTCGACTTGTCATGTCACGTTATTCAGACCGAGCACCGCGCTGTTCGGATACTTTGGCAAGACTTTGGCCAAGACGTCAGCCTCGGCCTTCGTCAACATTTTCGCAGTCGGCGAAAACAGCAGACGCCGCAGCGTGGCGGCACGGAAGCTGCGCGAAGCCGCGTCCCGCCGGGGTGCCATTTGACGCGACGGCGGCGTGTCCCAACACAGGGAGCCGTTTCGTCGCCCTGCCTCTGTCGCACTCATGCGGCTATCAATCAGGGTGCGAGAGAGACAGGGCTGCAAAGAGCTCTACGGCTGACGGCGGCTGACTCACCAAACGGAGCCCGAAGTCAAAACGCGGACGCCGACGAGACCCCTTCGACACCTGTACGACACAAAGCATCCGTCCGCTCTCAACGGCCATGGAAATGATACCAGGGGACTCCGCGCCCGAGCCAAGCCCCGAGGAGCCAAGGCCATGAACAAGGGGCGAGTTTCTTTCGGAAAAAAGGGTCCGAGGCGCGATTGAATTTCGGGAGAGTTATGCGAGCGACAGGTAGCCAGCCGCCGTGAGGGGCCACCTGCTTTGCATTGCTTTGCATCGGCCGGCCAGCTGATCAAGTCATCGTCCGAGGCATCCCGGCCATCATACACGCTCCGTCCCTCTCGCACTGGTGGGCCGTGCCGCAGGGGTGCGAGAGAGACGGAGCGACAAGGTGAGGTGCCGCGGCGACGGGTCCTGCGCAAGTTCGATTCCTGACCGCCTCAAAACTCGCCCGGATCATTCCAGGCCTCGACTTGCCGCACTTCGCGACGCGTTTCCAGCATTTCCATACAATGCCGTGTAAACATGTCGCCCGGTCCGCCGAGAGTGACGGATATCGGCAGCGCGCATCGCCGCAGCTTCACAGCGGCCTGCGGCTCGGCTCGCTTGCACTCATCGACGTCCTCTTGGTCGAAAGAATAAAAACAAATCAAACCGATTGCCGAACTGAATCAAATAAAAATGGAACGAACAATCGACAATCGCGGACGCTTTGTAGCCATCCTCAATCCATCTCTCTCTCTCCCTCTCTCTCTCTCTCTCTCTCTCTCTCTCTCTCTCTCTCTCTCTCTGGTCATTTCTCTGCGGAATGACAGAAAGGCGCCTCCTGAGGGGGCACATCGTAACATCGGCTTTTACGTGAACAAGAAGCACATCTCCTTGGTGTGTGTGTGTGTGTGTGTGTGTGTGTGTGTGTGTGTGTGTGTGTGTGTGTGTGTGTGTGGAATAATCTCGGGCAGGTTATTGGTTGGGTGGATCCCGGCGTCCCGACGTCACCCGGCGTGCCGCTCCAAACGCAACGTACTCACGCAAACATGGACCGGAAACGCTGCATACGAATCAGCGGCATTATTTTGAATTCGCGACGCCGGAGAGGAAACACGCACAGGGGGGGAAAAGAGGAAGAAGAAGAAGAAGAAGAAGAAGAAGAAGAAGAAGAAGAAGAAGAAGAAGAAGAAGAAGAAGAAGAAGAAGAAGAGGCGACACGGCGGAAATGAGGGGCGTTATTTGGCTTAATCGAGCCGAAAACTGGGTCTTCTCTACGACCTGCAGAGCAAACAAAGGAAAAGACGCGACGGACCTTCATTATGCGCCTGCTCTGTCCGTCCGTCCGTCCGTCCGTCCGTCTGTCTGTCTGTCCGTCCGTCCGTCCGTCTGTCCGCAGTCGGCTCGGGAGGATGCTGGGGGCAGATCACACCGGAGTGCCCGTCCGTACCTTCCCTACAGCCGTACCTTTATAACAGGTGTTGGGCCGGCCAGCCCTTATTTCAATAAATAGACGGACGGACGGAGATGATGAGGTTAAAGGGAGCAACGGCCCACCGTAATGGAAGGGCCGAGGGAAGGGCCCGGCAGAGGCGCTAGGACCGCCCGGAAAAGCGTGGCGGGGAAAGCGACCGCCACAGACCGCGTGACCGCGGCTGGCCAGCCTTTCGGCTACCGCGCCGTCCGACTCGAATTAGGAACTGACCGCAGCTAAAACACAACGCCACTGGAAAGGCGTGCATACACTCTCATTCAGGGGTGTTCTAAAACTTGACGCCTTTAGTCGCTTGCCTTAGGTTTTGTACCACCTTGAGTCGCCTCACCACGTAACGCCAAAAGGCGCCTCAAAACAAAGCGCCTAAGGCGCTCTCTTTTGAAACACCTTGGGCTCAAACCACTGCATGAGATAGCAATGCATGGCTGCTTAGGCTCACTTGCAAAGGTGCGTCCCATGTAAACACCTTTCACTTTGATTTTACTAGTGGGGGTGCGGTAGGTCATAAAGGTGTTTGCAGACCACACACCTTTGCGCTTTTTTCAGCCTAGGCTGAAGGTGTTTAGACTCCACGCACCTTGTCCACTGCCATGCAAAGAAAGCGCAAGGTGTATGGCCAGCATACACCTTGCGCTGCATCCATAGTGCAGCAGGGGTGTTTGGCCTGGGCGCACCCCCACTAGTAAAATCAAAGTGAAAGGTGTTTACATGGGACGCACCTTTGCAAGTGAGCCTAAGCAGCCATGCATTGCTATCTCATGCAGTGGTTTGAGCCCAAGGTGTTTCAAAAGAGAGCGCCTTAGGCGCTTTGTTTTGAGGCGCCTTTTGGCGTTACGTGGTGAGGCGACTCAAGGTGGTACAAAACCTAAGGCAAGCGACTAAAGGCGTCAAGTTTTAGAACACCCCTGAATGAGAGTGTAGACTGTCCGAAGCACAGACGGCATAGACACCCGCTGTTCTGGTGCTTACAGTACACACTCACATGCACACAGATGCAGGTGAGATACCCAGTTATATTGATCACATAGCTTTACTGCTGTGGGAGGGATGTGAAGAATATCTCACGGCGGTGATATCCACGTCGTGATTCGACGCTGGCTCCTCTCTCTCTCCCCCCCTTCCACTCCCTCTGCTGCTGTCTATCTCTTATTTCCCCATCCACACCCCATGCAGACAGGATAATGACGTGGTTAGGGGACCTTGGCTGGTAGTTCAGACCAGAGAGGAACCCTTTCGTAAAAATGTCCTCGTTTATTTCAAGGATTTTAAGTTTGTGTGCTGTCAGGAGATGTGGTGTAAATAGGACATACAATCACAGTGCGACGTCTAATAAGGACAATATTGCGGGATAAGCACTAAAGAAACAAAATATTGGAGCACTTCCCTCTTGTTAGTCCGAAGAACTTTGCTTTCAAGGTTCCATGCATTTTCTTATTCCTTTTGGAAGCTTCAGCTGTGCAACGATTTCTTCACATAACCCTAGCATTACCCTCCGAAAACAAGAGAAGCGATTCCACATTTCGAGTCGATGACGCCAGTGTCTGATTGAAAATGCACGCCGCGGGCGCACCGCATGTGCCAATTTCACTCCCCTCCTCGGAACATGCATTTATTTACCCTGGAAAGCCTTACAAAGGCAACACCTCTCCTGACTTCTTTCTTTTTCTTGGTGTGAAGCCTCACCGCCTCTATCACATCTCCCAGACGCACAGGTGGAGGTGTGAAAAATGATGTAACTCTATAGGCGGATGGGGGTGTGTGATCGTTATCAGTATACCTAAGCCTCCGACTCTTGTCTGCTGACTGCAAAAATTAAAAGAAGAAAAATATCAAACAGGACTTGATCAACCTTCGGTGACTCAGCAGACTTAGCTTTAGTTTTTTCTTTCCGATCGGTGTTCGAAGCAACAACCTTTCTGAGAGTGCCGTTTTACAGAGTGACGCCCCTCGGTTTCCGGGTCGCCAACCTCCAACCGCCGCACTGCCGCCGGCAGGGTGGCAACAGTGGGCAACAGCACCGTGTGTGTCCGGTGGCCGCAGCAGAGCTACAGACACTGGAATCACAGGCTGGCGTGCCTCCCGCATCCCTGGACTCGGCTTGGACTCGGCTCGGACTCCCTGGATCGCACACGGATCCGCACGGATCGCACTGCGAGAGGCACCGACGCTTTCTGAATGGGAACCGAACCGCCCGCCTCAGACACAAAGCTGACCGACTCGAGAGAGGGCAGGTGGGGAGGGGGAAGGGGCAGCGGTCCCACGTATCATTCACCTTCAGCAGAAAACATAATGACTCAGACATCAGCAAAAGGCTCGGCGCACAAAACACTCCAGTTTACCTACACCGCTAAGCGCCCCCCGGCACCCTGCCTGCGCCCAAACCGGGGTGTTTGCTATGTGTGCGTGAATCCCTGCCGATGCGTGTGTGTGAGCGCGCGTAACGCGTTTGCGTGCGTGTGAGTGCGTCGGGCTCGTCCAGAGGGCTACACATCGGCAACACGGGGGGTTGGGCAGCATCCTGCGGCTTTTCGATTACCGCACGCCTTTTCGGTCGGCCCGCCACGTAGTGCAGAAGATGCGAATGCCGATTGCAAGCGTGATTGCGAAGATTGCAAAGATGGCATGCCGGATTGCGTCTTTTGAAACAATCATGGCTCGGCGTGCCTCTTACGCCCGCATGGCCAGTGAGGGAGAGGATGTGGGCGCGGGGTGATGGATATCGAAATAAAATCTGACGACAGTCACGGTGCTGTGCTCCCTTTCGGGACTGTACGCACCACCCCCCTCCCCTCCCACCCCGCTGGGGCGTCGCTACTCCGCGCCCCAGAGCCACCCAGAGCCCCCTCGCGTGGCGTATCACTCACAAGCGGCGAGACCCCGCGCATCGCGATGGACTCAGAATGTTGCGGTTATTTAGCGACCCGTTGACACGCAACCTGCGAATAGCGTTAGGCGAAACGCCCTCCACTGGGACAACATCCTCGCAGGTCCAAACGAGAGAAACGGCGCGTATTAATGCACGTGCTGTTTGCACTGCACCGAGCGTGCGTGTGTACGACTGCAAATAGTGGTCCGACTGGCCGGCCGGCCAGGCCAGAGCAAAGGGTACTGCCCTCGACGCTTTCTGGAAGCACAACTTGCTGCAAGCACACTGGAAGCGAGACTCCTTATAGGGCTGACAGGCTGGCCCTCCCTCCCGTCGGATCGGCGCTAAAAACGCTGCCCTGCCCCGTCCTGTCTGCAGGGCTGCCATTGCAGTGTTGCCAATTCGAGAAGACAGTAAGCGGAGCGGGGGCCGAACGGCCGAACGCCTCCGAGCAGCCGGCCGGACAACCGACAACGAAACGCAAAAGGGGGAAAGGAAAGGAAGGGCCGCGGAAAAAGGAAAGAGGCATGCGCCTTTGCATGCGTCACCTCCTGGACCACCGGTACACTGGTATGGGTAACTCGCGCCACACACACACACACACACACAGTGTAAAAATAGGGGGAGGGGTTACTGTAACCTGGCTTCACTATAATCCACCAGGCATGGCGAATCAGTGAGCAAGATGAGCATTAGGTAATTTTTGTCAAAATCGTTTTTGGTCAATGTTTTGTAAACTTTGGCAATCGCCCTTGACGTAATGGAGCACAAAGTGCCGATACATTCCCACCGCAGAAGTCTTCGAAATCCCGAAGTATCGAGGGATAATCTGGCGTTCCCTTGTTAGGCCCCAAGAGGCCCTCGTCCACCCTGTTTGGCCACCCTCCGGCCACCCTTCGACCCTCCAGGCCCAGTCGCCGGCACCTGCTGTATTCCCAGGATTCCCAGTCCAAAGGACTTCCGAATATCCCCACCTAGTAGCGGACAATTTCGACGGTCTCTCTTTTGACAGTGTAGCTCTGTCAGTGCTGCGCCTGCAAGCCTGCACCGTCTCCTTGTACGGCGGTCGCACGGCGCACTGCACTGCCTTATGACGACTCAGCGCCCTGCCTCGGACTACCTCGGCCCCATCAGGACAAGTGCACCTCGAAAACGCGACGCCTGGCCGGATCGGTTCGATGGCAGCGGCACGCGCGGCACTCACAGCCGTCTGGTTTATTCGGCTGCTATGTTGGGACAGTTTTTTAACACTGCAAAACATTCCGCAAACTTTGACACAGAAAATAGTGAAAATGGGGTATGTAATTAGTTCGGCAGAGGAAAACATGAGGAGTACGGGGGCTTCCACAGAGCCATGGTTTCGTTCGGCAATGCGATGTCCATGCGGCCTTCGAGCTCATCAAAAATCAAGTCACATTCTTCCGCGCTGAAGGGGTATTTCGAGACAATCTTTCGACTTATCTGCTATGAAGTCGATTGTTTTATTTGCCCTGCGCCACCCCAGACAGCAGCGCGGCTGAGGAGTTGATAGGAGTCATGAGAGGAGGGCGTCATTTTCTCGGGCGGCCATCAGTCGCCAGTCGAGTGTTGAGGAAGGTTTGTCGGTCTGGCTGCTACCACGAAGTAAGTTCCGTCATAGATAAAATTGAAACCAACCATCGACATATTTGTCACACTGTTTGAATTTGTGCTCCTCACTGTTGCAGGCCATTAATAAAATGAGTTTTGTCGTTATTTGTTTACTGGCGTTGAGTGGGATTGTGGCTTATCCAGTCACTGAAACTTCAGAAAGCAATGCAGAACAAAAAGATAAATTGTGCCATGGTTTGGTTTGTACCCCCTACTTTAAGTTTGGCTCTAAATTATTGTTTTCTTTACTAAATCGTCTCTGAATTGGACCTACAGCGCATGCCGCAGCCACCTGACTACAATCCTTACTTTGAAAAGGTGTTTCAAGATTTGAATAGCGATCCAACATTCCTAGATACCATGGGGAAAGCTAACCGGACAGATGTAGAGGTAATCTCTTGTCATAACTCATGTTTCTTAATAAGACTCCAAGTTGAACCAGTGTTCTTATACATTATTTCAGTCTGGTAAAATTGCCCACGTTGTGAAGATTCTTAGCCCCTCCGTTCGAACACGTCTGAATGAAATTAAGAAAACAGAAATGAGCCGCCTTCAAAACAACAATGCTTCTACAGACCACATTGATTACGCAAATCCAGATACTTTTGAAGAAGAGGACTTAAAAAGACTCATTGTTAAGGTGGGTACATTCATATTTGTCGTTTCATCATAAGAACTCTTTTTTTTAAATCTCGTTTTCTATTGAAAAGGCCATGAGCGATAGGAATGAAATACGAAACAAGCAAAGAAAAGTCTTAAAATCTTTAAAAGAAGAATCGGAACCTAAATCTATCTTTTCTCAGCACGGTAAGAAAAATGTGTTTTATAACTGTCAGTCACTTAGTTACATTCTTTGAGGTAATCTGGATGTTTTCTCCAAATTAGATCTCGATGGAAATAGTCTGGTGGACCTCAATGAATTTAAAGCCTTACTTAGGTCACTTTATCAGAAAGAGGTAGGTAGAATGTGCATTCAAGGAATACCCGAATCTTCTGTGCGAGAAAAGTGGGAAAAATTGGAGCAGAATCAACAACGTGAATTCCAGGACATGGACATAAACAAAGACGGTTTCATTAATTACGAAGAATATAATCGGTCGTGGTTCCGTGGTTCTAGCAATAGTCAGCTGTAGTCGGCTGTAGTTATCTGACTAGCTCTAGGATGCATGGTTCTTGTGGCAATTTTGCTGCATGTGCCTGTCAATCTGAAGTTCTGCTCAGTCCTACTGCGAATCCTGCTGGTGTACAGTACCTATTGTAGGTAAACTGCAGCCAGTCTTTAAATTTTGCTGTGCTCCCTGCTGTATTAATAAAACCAAATTTTCACTGTGAAATGAGACGAGCATAAGTCTGGTTTTTGTCAACCAAAGTCACTTTGCTCCGCGACTACAGCCTCCCAAGTCGAGACCGCGATGGCCATCGCTGCACCACGCCGACCACACGTGCAGGCGCCTGGGCACAGAAACGTAGCAATCCTGGCTCAGGTACCAAAACCGCTGGGTAATGTTATTAGGGGAATGTGCTGTTCCCTCACGTCCGGGCGCAGGGCCGGGCGGTACATCAGATGGCGGGGCGGTGCGCCGCCGTCGCGGGCCATCCCGTTAGTATGTGCTTATTCTTTCTCCTCGGGAACCCTTTCAGCACGACTCCAGTATCACCAGCCAGGAGTCCCCAGTGCAGTCCGTGCGCTTGCAGGCCTTCTGTCCGTCCGTCTTCAGTCCGTGCGCTTGCATGCCTCTCCGTCTGTTCGTCGCGAGAGTGGACATGCGTTTCGCCACGCGTGTCCGAGTGCGACTTGATTACAGGGCGGCATGGGCGCGGCCGGGAGCACCTGCCGCCGAGAGTCACTCCGATGGGTCCGCCGAGCCGAGAGTGTTATGCCCGTCCGTCCGTCCTTCCGCGCCGAAATTAAACGAAAACCGCGCGGCTTGGCCGAAGTGGGACGAAGTGGGCATGCTGTGTGCTCGAATCATTCCCAACGCTTCACGCTCATCACGGCGCTGCCTGCCTGCTGCCTGGTTGCTGCGCTCATGGCCGGTCCGGCTGGGCGCGCTGCAACGGGCGGCCGGTAGGTCCATTCCGAAGAGCACTGCCCTGTAGCACTGTCCGCTGTCTCCGTCGCACCGCAGCGGATCGCCTCACGGGGGCGAGAGAGAGAGAGAGAGATTGATTTGATTTGATTTATTTATTTTAGGTACTTGACAACGAGACTGGGGAGTCCCACGAGCGTCAGTACCGCTCTCACAAAAGAGAGAGAGAGAGAGCGACGAAAGCAGTGTGCGGGATCAGCCAGCCTGCAGGAGTTCAGGCGGAAGCGAGCGACGGTGTGATGAAGAGGCTTTGTCGGTCGAAACGAGGAGCCGCGAAAAAGGGGGGGGGGGGGCTAAAACGCAAGGACCACTTTCCAACGGCACTCCTTCCGATCCGCGTGGCGGCTAAGCAAAAGCCTCTCGCCCGGTTCACACGCGAGTCAGTCTGACTGCATGCCGCCCAGGACCACCTCGGCGCGTGAAATGCTGCCAAGTTTTTGGCACTAAGTCTGACGGCCGGCATGGTGGTGTGTGTGAGTGTGTCCGAGAGCGAGAGTGTGTGTGTGAGAAAGAGAGAGAGAGAGAGAGAGAAAAGAGGGGGGGGGGGAGGAAGAGGGGCGTGCCCTGCGACCACATCTTAACGCGACCCCGATCACCCCCGCCGAGCCATCGTCTGCGGTCTGCATATTATTAAGTCCAATAAATTGGAGCGTAATTATCGAGTAATAGGCTTTTGAGTCTCGTCTGGGACTGTAAAGTCGATTAGAGCGGCGGGTCGAGTGGGTGAGAGGCCGAACAGCAGGCAGTGGGAAATTAAAAATTAAATCTAATCGAATTGGATGGGACATGACACTTACTGGTTTATAAGCGAAGAGGGGCGTTGGTTTAAAAATGGGATGGAGGGAGTTTAGCCAAAAATTAGCCGCCCCCGGGTGGGGTCGAACCACCAACCTTTCGGTTAACAGCCGAACGCGCTAACCATTGCGCCACGGAGGCTTCGGAACGGCTGTGAGCGACCCACGGTGCACCCTTGACGTTCCAAGGCGATGATCGTCTAGCATTGTTCTGCTCGCTAACTAAAAGATGCATCGGCCGGGAATCGAACCCGGGCCGCCCGCGTGGCAGGCGAGCATTCTACCACTGAACCACCGATGCTTCTGCCAGTGAAGGCCGGGGTCCGCACAAGGGGTCCCCCTAGCGCGCCAGACTGGGCGCGCGGCGCGCACGGAGCCGCTGGGCTAGCGGCCGCTGAACGCCGAGCCGGGCCGTGGCGAGCCGAGCCGGTCGGGCATCATCGCGCGGCAGGCGGCGGCGGCGGGAAAATATGAAACGCGGCGGCAACGACAACGATCGTGTCTTTTGTCAATAAAAAGGAAAATAAACTATTTTGCTCTAGCGCCGAATGACGCAACCGCGGCGGCGAGCTCGCTAGCGACTCTGTAAGAAAGAAGCGACGTGGCACTGCACTGCCATGGCCCTGCCCTGCACCGTTACGGTGCGGCGTTAAGTCGCCGAGTTATGGCCGAGTTCGGCGCGCAGGGGGCGAGTACCCATTGCTCACTACAAATCCAAAGGTCAGACTTTACGCCTCTGGAGAGGCGAGACAAAAAGTCTCGCCACATTTTGGCGATACTTTCATGTCTCGCCACAATATGGTCAGATTCAAATGTCTCGCCAATTTATGGCGAGACTTTTTTGTCTCGCCAAAATATGACCCAAAATTATTGAATAGGGTAGGCAATGCATGGATTCATGGCAAAATAGATAAACTACTGCATTATTCACAAAATTCATAAGAAAACATTTCTGATCACCACTGATAGTTGTTTGACCCACTGGGGACTCTCAAGAGTAACGCTGTTTGTTTCGCTCATAAACCAAGAGGTGCGTCTTCACATAACAGGGCCGCTCACATTCAGTTTCATTGAAATCAGATTGTACTCACAATAATCACAGTAGCACTGTGGCTATGAAGAAATTTGCAGGCAGGTTGAGAGTTGATTCATCCAATAAAGATTGTGTACAAACATGTAGCTGTGAGTACTGTACAACTTGGTCCAGAGCACAGATGGTGTAGACTGTTGATGAACTAAACATTTTGACAATTATCCTTTTCCACACGCAGTTTGACAATAGCTCGAACGATAAAAAGACATCTTCGCAAACAGATAACCCAGTTGGCAACAGTCGTCATTGCTCGAAACTAGGAAAAACTAAATTATATCGTTGCAAGTCAAACAATCGCTCAGAGGCTGGCAGCCATTTTAGAGGCTATGTTTTTGTTTTTGGACAGAAGAGGTTATGGGCAGTTATGGGCGTGACGATTTAGATTCAGATTCGGGTTGGGAAATTATACGCATGACCAAACCAGTATTCGCAGTCACATCCTCACATCTCGTAAACAAAAGTAACCTGAGGAAATGGCCGCTGGTTATCATGTTTTCCTCCCGACATTGCATCAATAGAGCAGGAGCAGATGCGATCTGGGAAGTCAGTAGCGGTGATGGGACCCAGAACGTTCTTTACTCACTGGGGATCAATCTCGCGGGAAGCTTGAATTTCGACTTCTTTTCTACCATATATCTACCATTTAAGCGGAGGTTATGACTCGCCACGAATTTATTGGCATTCGTGCCTTACAGGAACATGGATTCATTGAAAATTTTAGGACTTCATCTCGTGAAACAAATAAAAGCTATGCAGTTGGAGGTTATGGACGCTTGTGTACTGCTTGTTGCCTACCCAGCAGGCGCTATCGCTGGGGATCCTACTTTCATTAAGGCCAAAGTTTCATGAGGCAATCTTAACACTCTGCAGCAACTTCTATGCGTGCTTCGATGCGCACAAATGCCTTCTAGGCATCTTTGCAACATTTAACTTCTTTCAGCATTAAACGCCATGCCTTACAAAAAAGGGAGCATTTGAATGTTCCCGCTCATTTGATCCCCAGTGAACCTTCATTTGTCTCGATGTGCTCCTGCTCTATAAAATTAAGTTTTTTCTAGTTTGGAGCGATGACGACTGTTGCCAACTGGGTTATCTGTTCGCGAAGATGTCTTTTTATCGTTCGAGCTATTGTCAAACTGCGTGTGGAAAAGGAGAACTGTCAAAATGTTAAGTTCATCAACAGTCTGCACCATCTGTTCTCTGGGCTAAGTTGTACAGTACTCAAAGCTACATGTTTGTAGACAATCTTTATTGGATGAATCAACTCTCAACCTGCCTGCAAATTTCTTCATAGCCACAGTGCTACTGTGATTATTGTGAGTACAATCTGATTTCAATGAAACTGAATGTGAGCGGCCCTGTTATGTGAAGACGCACCTCTTGGTTTATGAGCGAAACAAACAGCGTTACTCTTGAGAGTCCCCAGTGGGTCAAACAACTATCAGTGGTGATCAGAAATGATTTCTCGTGAATTTTGTGAATAATGCAGTAGTTTATGTATTTTGCTATGAATCCATGCATTGCCTACCCTATTTAAATAATTTTGGGCCATATTTTGGCGAGACAAAAAAGTCTCGCCATAAATTGGCGAGACATTTGAATCTGACCATATTGTGGCGAGACATGAAAGTATCGCCAAAATGTGGCGAGACTTTTTGTCTCGCCACATTTTGGCGTAATGTCTTTCCATTCAGTTTGCAGTGCTGTCTAGGCCGGCCGGCCTGCAGCCCGACTCCGAGCGGCCCACTCTGTCTCTCTCGCGGCCATAGGAGCGTCTGAGAGAGACGGAGCGAGAGGACGCCGTTCGGAGTGCGGGCTGGTGTCTGGCGCGGGAGGCTTCATTTGTGCCTCGTCAAAATCGGCCGTTAAATCAGGAGACGGCGGGGCTGTTGTGCAAAGCGAGCGGCCAGCGGCCAATCCGCGCCGCCCTTCAGGAGTCTCACTCCGAGCGGGCTCTCTGTCTCCCTCGCACCGTTGGGGAACTCCCTCTGCGTGCGAGAGAGACGGAAAACCCTCCACGGAATCAGTCTGCAGCTCGGCTCGGCTGCCTCAGCGTGCCGCAAGGGCGGCGATGTCGCAAAAGTTGCCTGCCTTCGGGCAAGGAGCTATAGTACTTGTTGCCTACCTTCAAGGCGGATTCACCCGAGGGGTGAATCACTCGGCGTTCTGATGTACACATGAGTACATGAGTACGGGTGAGTACACTATATTTTACTCATAAATTTCATATTTGTAAACGTTTTAAGGCTTTATTTAGCGTTTTAAACGGCACTCAGCGCCAAATCGGTCGAAAAACTGGTGATTTTTCGCCCCCTTTCACTGCAATTTGGATGGAAAGACTTCACTCCAAAATATGGCGAGACGTTAAAGTCTCGCCAAGATTTGGTCAGACCTAAAAGTCTCGTCAAAATATGGTCAGACAAAAAAGTCTCGCCACAAAACGGTCATACACAAAAGTCTGACCCCAAAATGGCGAGACTTTTGTGCCTGGCCACGGCCTATAGGCCGTAACCGTCCGGCGCATTACGGCCTCTAGGTAGCGGTCAGACACAAAAGTCTCGCCATTTTAGGGTCAGACTTTTGTGTATGACCGTTTTGTGGCGAGACTTTTTTGTCTGACCAAATTTTGGCGGGACTTTCAGGTCTGACCAAAACTTGGCGAGACTTTTATGTCATGCCTCTGGAGTGGCGAGAAGTCTGACCTTTGGATTTTTAGTGTTAAACTTGTGAGTACACTGAGTACGGACTAATTTGCACACATGAGTACACTAGTGATTCACCCCTCGGATTCACCAACTTCAAGGAGGGCAACGCTCCCGTCGCCTCCGCCTGGATCCGCTCGGCGTGCGCACAGCGGTACGGCCGGGGCCGGAAATTAACGCCGATTGCCGAATTTCGCTTTCTGTCGCGGACCGCGCGAGGTCCGTCGGGGTCGACCCGACCCGACCCGACCCGACCCGACCCGACCCGACCCGACCCGACCCGACCCGACCCGACCCGACCCAAGCCGCGACTTCTGGCCGGCGATTTACGAGAATGTCGGCCGGCAATGCGGCAGGGCGTGGCAGGCCCGGCAGGCAGACGGGCGGACGACGGGACGACGCACGCAGACTCAACGACATGTCGTTCGCGGCAAAACAGCTCGACGACACGGCCTTTTACGAGTGAAAGTGCGAAAGCGGGAAAATGAATAAATAAACGCGCGATAACGATCGACAAGTTCCTCCGGCAAAGGACTGCCCCCCCTCCCCCTCCCCTACATCCACTGATCCCCTCCTCAGGGGGTGACATGTGTGCATGTCTCGTCGTGTTTCCAAACGCACCGCGATGATAGCTTGGTTCGAATCCAGTCTCGATCGAAATCTCTCTATCAGTCACACACACACACACACACACACACACACACGAAGGCTGGCACGTGCATAGACGCGGTCACACACACGCGCGGTTCGCTGCTGCATCGAGATCACATTCACGAGATAAGCCTCGCCAGGCCGACCCGCGAGCACGGCCCGTCGCCAGGCCGTTTCCCCACCGTCGTCGGCTCCACGTCGTCCTTCTCAAAACGGCCCGCAAATAACGAAATGGCGGCGCACGTGGTGGACAACCTCCCGAGGAAGGATGGCAGTTCGGATTCAATCGTAACTTGCGCAGGCCGCAAACAAGAAATTATCATTGAGCGTTTTAGAAACAGAGTTAGTGATAAAAGTGTGCACTATACAAAAGAAATGTGACAAAATATCCACAATGCACACAATGAGTAAAGGCAAACCCAAGACACCTTGCTCTTGCTGTGCTTCGGGCAGCTTCGGGCCCTCCGGGTCACCGGGACACGTCCGCGAGAAAACAAACCAAAAGCTTTCCCGCGCCAGGGCAGTCCGAGTCCGGGGCGGCCCCGCGCCTCGCTCCGCCCTGCAAGCCCTGCAGGCCTGCAGTCTGGAGTTGTTTGGTCCGAGGCGTTATTAGAGGACAAGATACTATTATGTGCGTCCGTGCGCCGCGTGTGATTTCGGGGTCCAGTCTGATCCCGAACGGGGCCCTTCGCTCTGTCTCTCTCGCACCCCCATGGAGCGCCCCCGCGAGTGCGTGAGAGAGAGAGAGAAAGAGAGAGAGAGAGAGAGAGAGAGAGAGAGAGAGAGAGAGAGAGAGAGAGAGAGAGAGAGAGAGAGAGAGAGCGACGAGTGCCACCCAATAACGCATGATAAATCCCATTGACATACGGGCGTTGAGCGGCAGAGCCAAGGCAGAGCGCCCCAATCACGCGGCGTTGCGCAATGCAATTGCAGCAGGCTGCGTCGCTCCGTCCCTCTCGCTCTCGTGCGCTGCCCCGTAGGGCCGCAAAGGTGCGAGGGAGACGGCGACGCAAGCAGTGAGCCTGCTGAAGCGCGTTGCGAGCCCGCGCGGCTCACGTTATGGCATGGCATGGGCTTCGCAGGGCTCGCCGCGCGTCGCCGCGCCGCGGGGGCCTCTGACTGGGCAATCCCTCGAGCACCTCGTCGCGGGCCACGCCGTCGTGGAGGGCGTCGTGGAGGGCGTCGTCGTGGAGGGAGTCGTGGAGGGCGTCGTCGTGGAGGGCGTCGTCGTGGAGGGCGTCGTCGTGGAGGGCGTCGTGGAGGGCGTTGTGGAGGGCGTTGTGGAGGGCGTCGTGGAGGGCGTCGTGGAGGGCGTCGTGGAGGGCGTCGTGGAGGGCGTCGTGGAGGGCGTCGTGGAGGGCGTCGTGGAGGGCGTCGTGGAGGGCGTCGTGGAGGGCGTCGTGGAGGGCGTCGTGGAGGGCGTCGTGGAGGGCGTCGTGGAGGGCGTCGTCATGGAGGGAGTCGTGGAGGGCGATGTCTTCGAGGTGGTCGTCGCGGAGGTCATAGCAAAGAGGCGCACCGCAGCAGTCTAAGACTCAGTTGTTGAGGACAACAACGTCGTGGAGATCATGGAACTTTATGTGGTTGGCCGACGTAAGGACAAATCGTGCGTTCCTCGTTCGAAACGTCTTAGTGGAGGTCGTCTTGCATGGACGCCGTCGTGGTGACGTCATGGTGGACGTGAACTCTGCGAAGCGGACACCTGAGCGTCGTGGTGTGGTGCACGTTGTCATCCTCATTGTCGTGCCAGGCTCGGATCGAGCGAGGGGGCGGAAAGACATTTGGCCCATAGGCTCCTAGCCGCCTGGAGGAAGGCAAGGGCCTCGTTGTCGGCGAGGTTCTTCGTGCCAGAGCGCCGCGCTGCAACGCGGTGCCGCGTCCGCCTGTCTCGAGGCGGCGAAATGCGAGAGGCCCAGGGGACGTGTTCCGGCCCCAGCCAGCGCGCGGAGGGCCGCACCGGCACCGGTACCGGTCCGGTGCAGGTGTCTGCCACGGCCCGGTGCTCCCGGTGCGCTCGCAGTGTGCTCGCAGTGCTCACCGGCCGGAAAATAGGAGAAGCAGCCCTGCGAGGAAGGCGCGGCGGCCGATGGGCAACGCGAGGGCATTTTCGAGAAGTATCGAATCGATGGCCGGCGTCGATATACAGCTCAAGCAGTCATAAATAGCCGCCCCTAAGTGCAGCAAAGCGCAGCAAAGCCCGCGAGCGAACGATGTTGCTTGTGGAATTATTTACGACGATACTCTACGCTGAAAAGGTCAAGACGAACAGGCCGGACCAAGGAAGCCGGTGCGCGGAGGCTGGCCGGGCTGGCTGGCCCAAGGGGCTGGCCCTCGCGAGGCGCGCAGTGTAGGACCGTGTAGCACAGTGTAGCGGCAGATGAACGCGTTTAAAGGCTGTCCGGGACATTGATTGCGTCGATTACGAGACTCCGAGGTGTTTAATGACCGCGCGTCCAGCGGCCCGGGCCGGCCGCTTTTAATCCAGAACAAATTCGACCGCGCGAGAGTCGCGCTGCCTCTCTCGCGCCCATGGGCGGCCCGTGTAGGAGCGAGAGGCACAGAGAGACGAAAACGACTCTCGGAATGAGTCTGCTGGCCCGGCCGGCCGGTTCCACGGGTAGCCGCCGCTGCCGCCGAACGCGTAGAACGTAGAACAAACACGCCTCCTGTCCGACGCAGCATGCAGCATCCACCCCGCGGCCAAGCGGCCCTAGGCAAGAAAAAAGAGGACTTTCTTGAGGTGATCAACTTGCTTCGACAGGCTGAACTCGATAGCTACAATCGGAAATATGATAGCTACAACCAAAAGCAGGCTTGTTACGACCGGGCAATGGTACGACGAAACACAAACCCTTGCTTAGTTGTCACCTTGCGTGGCTACCAGCCTCTCCATGTGAAGGTGCCGGATTTTCGACTGCAGCTATCGACGTCGAATTCAGCCTTTCAAACTATGTCAAATAAAGTTGATCACCACAAAAAGTGTCTTTTTTTTCCTCGTGGGCCCACCGTGATTGCGCCAGTCGCCCCGCGGCCGCGCTTTTAAAAACACTGTTTCGCGCCAACACAAAAGGCGGCCCCCGTTCAAGTCAAGCAGTGCGGTGCCGCGGTACGCACTCGCAGGCCGCCGCGGGCTGCAGTATGCAGCAGACTGATTCCGAGCGTCGCTGTCGTCGCTCCGTCCCTCTCGCCCCGACGCGGAACGCCCATGAGTGCGAGAGAGACAAGCGACGCAAGCGACTCTCGGAACGAGTCTGCAGCGCGCAACAGAGGCGGCATTGTGTGCAGCGGGCGATCGCGTTAGCGTCACAGCGGCGCGCCCGACACTCAAGACACTCTCGGTGCACTCTGTGCACTCTGCGCGAACGGGGTCGGAACGGGGTGCCCCGAGAGGTCATTAAGGCACTCATTAGACAGGCCTGCAGGTCGACCCGGGGCACAACGGCGCGGCAGCGTGCGGCAGCGCGGCGCTCTAAAGTCTGCATCGATTTATAGCCCCCCTGGCGGTGCATTCCACCCTGCAGACCGATTCCGAACAGTGTTTTCGTCGCTGTCTCTCTCGCACTCATAGGGTGGTCCGTTGGGGTGCGAGGGAGACAGAGCGACGAAGCAGTGTTCGGGAGCAGCCTGCAGGGCTCGCTCAGCCTCAGCCTCGGCCAGCGGCTTGGCGCAGCACAGTGGGCCAGAAGACCGGTGGAGGCGGCCAAAACTCTAGACGCGTTTCGAACTCCAGAGTCGCTAAACAGGACTCGAACCGAACGTGTGACCCCACCAATGGATTGCTCTCCGAACGAGGAATCCATTGGTGGGGTCACACGTTCGGTTCGAGGCTTGTTAAGCGACTCTGGAGCTCAAAACGCGTCTGGAGTTTTGGCCGCCTCCACCGGTCTTCTGGCCCACTGTGCGCAGCGCGCTCTCGAACTTCGCGCTGCCGGTCCGCTGTTCCGCTGCAGACACACTGCAGACTGAATCCGAGAGTCATTTTCGTGTCTCTGTCTCTCCCGCGCCTACACGGGACGCCCCATGAGTGCGAGAGAGACGGAGCGACGAGAGCGACTCTCGGAGTGCACGCTGCCTCCGCTGCCCCGCTCGAGAAGGCGTCGTCGTCGGGCGCAAGCAAGCCTTGTCCGTCGCCTGTCCGGCCGCGTCCTCGGCCGTCGTCCCGTCCGCGTCGCGACGCGTCGCCTGTCCACGCACGGCTGTTATTAGCAGAAAATACGGCAACGCCAGGCAACGCCGAGCCGAGCCAATCGGCTTGTTTTTGCTGCAAAGTAAAAAGACCCGCGCGCCGCGCCACGCCGAGCCACGCCACGCTCGAGAGGCCCGTGTTCGCCGCTGCGGCTTCTGCGGCGGCAGCTGTGTTAGTGACTTGCACGGCGCGTGTGAGTGTGTGTGTGTGTGTGTGTGTGTGTGTGTGTGTGTGTGTGTGTGTGTGTGTGTGTGTGTGTGTTTGTGTGTGTGTGTGTGTGCGTGTGTGTGTGCGTGTGTGTGTACGCGCGCGTGCAAGAGGGGGAAGGGGGACACGCAGCATCCATCAGGACTACAACGAGTGCGCTTGAGTGGACCAGTCCGGCTGGTCGGGTTGCCTACGGTTCGCCGCTTAACCTAACCCGCGGCGTCGTGGCCGTGTTCGCAGGATCGGCCGGATGCATCGGAATGTCCCACTTGTGGCAATGCTCATGACACGCCGGCCGACGACGCGGCGAGCGGAGCGCGCCCTCGGAGAGCTACCACGTCAAGCAGCAGCAGGTGAAGGGAAATTGTCGCGAAGAGGTAAACCAAGCGGGAGGGCCGCGGTCAAACGTTAGAGCTGAACAGGCGCGAACGGTGGGCGAATTTCAACGATCAATTTCGGCACAGTGTATAGCTTTGGGCGACATGCACGAGTTTCGGGCGGTCCGCTTCTGGAGCCACCCGCGCCCTGTCCACGCTCCGCGGCTCCGCTCTCCGCGCGTGGAGTCCGCCTCAAAGCGCCGCGGCGGCCCGTCCGCCGCCCCCGCCGCCCCCGCCGCCCCCGCGGGGCCGCACGTGGCGGCCAGGCAGGGCCCAGCGATCCCGGGCAGTGGGCCCTGTCTCCCTCGCACCCCTGTGGCACGGGCCGTGAGTGCAAGAGAGACGGCACTGCCCGGCATCGCTGTGCCGGGGCGTTGAACCAGTTTGGACCGAGCCGGGGGGGCGGTCGGCCGGGGCGGTCGAGGCGGGAGCGCCCGCCGCTCACAGGGTAGGCCACCCATCGGGCGCGGCAGCGCGGCGGGAGGGGTACCCGCGGCGGGGGCGCTGCTAGCGCCGCCAGCGCCGCCAGCGCCGCCAAAGCGCGGATCAAACGGGGTGCGCAGACGCTGCCTCGGGGGCGACAAAGGCGGCGCGGGATCAGCGGGCCTCGAAGCTCGTCGAAGCGCTGATGGGGGGAAGTGGCCGTGCTGCGCTTGGATGGCCGGGGTCCCGGCATCGACGCTAATCCCGCAGACGGACCCACAGCAAGTGAAGTGGAGAACACGGATGTCACAAAGGAATGAAAATGATGCACTTTAAGGACGTAAACGATTTACGCCCCTGGAGCGGCGCAAAGGAAAATCCTTCGTCAACAGGCATTTCTTCGTACGATATCTGTTTGAAAGTAACATTTTTGGACGTGGCCTCGTTCACTTATCAGTTTTCCCCATCACACACGTTTTGTTTCCTCTACCGCTACTCCGTGCACCCGCGCCGCCGGGCGCCTCAGTGCTCGCTCATCCCGCGGCGTCCCGATCTACGTGCACGACGTGCACGACGCACGAAGAAGGCCGAACGTACAAAGCCGAGTGCAGCCTCATTGGGAGATGCTGTCCTGCCGATGCGAGGCGGAGGAAGAGCAGATCACCCTCTCCCTCGGCAGCCTCGGCACGGCGCTTCCGTCACACACACACAACACACACACACACACACACACACACACACACACACACACACACACAAAGAGAGGCGCGCGGCCTGACACGTGCCGGGCGCACGTACATCTCAGCGGTAAATTAACGTGGACCCATATCGATGTTCCTCCCAGATCACCTGAAAAAAAAAAAATCATTCCCGCACAGAACATCCGTTTGAAGGCCGATAGACAGAAACAAGCCTTTCGGATGAGAAAGTACAAGAAAACAGATAAATTTTTTGTAAATTTGGCGGAGAAACTTCGATTTTCCCTCTGTGCCTTTTTCGGAGGCCGGGGTGGTCGTCGACGCAGTTTCGCGTTCAATTGATCGTCGGGCTGCCGTTTCGGGCCTTTGCGAGGCCGGCCCGGGCCCCCGCCACGAGCACTGCGCAGCCGGAAGCGCCGCCACGCCACTTGCGTCCCCAAAGGGGGCTCCGAGGGGGCTCCGAAGGGGGCTGGGGTGCTGGGGACCGCGGCCACCGCGACCCTCACGGCAACGCCTCGTTGGCACGGAGGCGGCTCGGCGACTCCGCCAGCGGTAGGTACAAACAGCGAGCACAAAGCTACGAACTGGCTCTGCCAAAAACCATTACCTGCACCCACACCCACCCCAACCTAGCACGCTGTCAACTTTGTTCCTACCGTCTCCCTCCGCCCCCACCAAGTAATAAAGTGCGCTGTACGGGTAGCCGTCACTGGCATCGTTGAGTAAAGGTCACCTCTCTAAGGAGGTAGCAGTCGGGTAGCAGTGATACTAATATTCATTGCCCCTCAAGTTCAATAGAAAATTTTCTTCGTGCAGTGTAGGATGACACGGGTCAAACACGCACCCTAGCAGAGGAAACACACTACACCGCCTTCCTGTCAGGAAGTCAAGGAAAGTGGTTTATTCTGGGACTTATCTTCAAGTCCGTTCGGTGCGACAGCCGCCCGCGGGGAAACAAGCACGGCACTATTTGACCTGATGGAACGCTTTTATCGTTTCACAATTCAGGTCGTAAAACTCCGTATTATAAGAGAAACGAAAAATTGATCATTGTTGTCTTACCTGAATGGTGGGTGTCCGGTTGCCCACGGCGTCAATCGGTCACCTGCAAAAAAGAGGCAATGGAGACATGTGCAGCAATCATGATACTTCCACTAAAATTGAACTAAAATTAAAATGGAACAAAGAGTCGTAGCAAAGGAGAGAAGTAGTACAAAGACACGTACGTTGGCTGCCTACTTCTCTCCACAAGCTGAGCACACCTGTCAAGGACAGTGCCTCACACTCACCAGCTTCCGTTCCTGGTGTCTCTATCCAGTGTAGTTCTTAGCCACAGGAGCGGCTAAGATCGAATCATTAACATAACTAGGTTCATCGCTGCGCGGGGCCGGGGCAGAAAACACTAGCACACACACACTCACACAAACACACGTCCGCACCCGTCCCCACGCAACGGTCGTCTGATGCACCAAGGCGGCACGCGCTCAGAGGACCCCTTCTTGGTCTCCGCCGTGGCGTCCCCCTCCCGGTGCAAAGCTCAATCCATTTCGGGCAGTTCCGGCGTCGGAGGAACAGCGTCACTCCCCCCCCCCCCCCGCGGGGCCCCGGGGCGAGCACAGTGTCATGATAGGACCCCCATTTGGTATGAAGAGCATTTGTAGGTGTGTACTTGTCCAAGCATGCATGAGTAAGAACGTGCTTGCAAGCACTGGTGAAACAAAGGCATTAAAATTATGCCCTTTAAGGGCGTAAACGATTTACGCCCTGAAAGGGCATAAATCGTTAATGCCTTTGGGAAGGGCATTAAAATTTTGCATGAAATTCCTATACCATTTACGCCCTTCCCAAGGGCATAAAACGATTTATGCCCTTGCAAGGGCGTAAAAGAGTATTTATGCCCCAAAGGGCGTAATTTTTATGCCTTTGTTTTACCAGTGAGGGGACGGCGCTGGCACTCCCCATTGCACCGGAGTGCGTTGGGTTGCCTAGCCCTCCGGCGGCGTGCACCCCTCGGCGCGCGTGGGGGCGCGGTCCAGCAGCCAGCCTGTCGCCATGCCGGACCAGGACATCCCCCTACCCCTGGCCGTGCCAACGCGTGGCGCCGAGCATCCCCATTCACGGAGGCGGTTGTCCGGTATAAAAGCGCGTCTGGGCTTCCGGGCCTCAGTAGCCAGCTAGTAGCCCGCCGCGGCCCAGCTGGCCCCGCCGCCCCGCCGTCGCGGCTTGCCTCGGCTTGCCATGGAGCCCCGCGCCTCCCCGCTGGCCTTGCCGCTCGCCCTCCTCGCCACCCTGGTGCTGCTCGGCGGCGCCCCGGCCGGCGCCGCGCTGGGGCCGCTCATGCCGCTGGGGCCGGACATCTTCGCCGTGCAGCAGCCGGCCGGCGCGCGCGGTGAGCAGCACTGCCCAGGAGCCCGCTGCTTGCTCCACCGCTCAACACGTTCAATGAAACCATTTGTCCACAATCCAAGTGTAGCGCAAGTACACACTTGCAGGCGTTCGCCGCACTGTCCTGACAATCGTGTCCGACTCTTTAAAGTGTCGATCACACCACGTCTTGCACTTTGAAGCCTGCCTTAGCAATGGTTGTCGGTCGTTGAACATTAAACAAGCTGTCTCGTACGGTGTAGAACAGTGGTCGACTCGTGTGGGCGTAGGTCGGGATATGACACGCCGACATTTGCAAGGGACGGACATCATGGCTTACGCCTACAAGTGTGTACTTGCTCCTTACCTGGATTAAAAGTGCACGTTTGTTCGAGACCCCACCGAATTTTATTCACGAAATTCTTCTTAAAATCGCAATGATATCAGCGATTTTGCACAGTGAACACAGCTTTTACGGCGCTCACTGGATACCCGCCACAAATACGACCCAAAAATGGGCCAGAAAGCACCCCTTTTTGGCACGATTTTGAGGTGGATTTTTGAAGGGCGAAGTGAGACGGTAGATTTAGAGTTCCTGAAAACTGTTTACAGTATGTTGTTTGCTGAGTTTGCTGAGAGTGCCCATATTGCAGGGAAAAATAATTAGGAACTCCCAAAGCAATGCTTCGTATAAAAAGTGAATGCATTGTATTTTACAAATGCTCAACGTTCTTCGAAGGTCTTTTGATTCTTAAAGTGTTGACAAGACCACCTGGTGGAGGGGCAGAAAAGTGACGCTGCTCACTTAATTTCCTTGCACAAATTATTTGCGTGATCTCATTAAATTCGCGCTTTCCGTAGTGGAACAAAATTCCGTATGGAATTGTGATGTTCTTGTTACAAATTTGTGCGGTTTTCCGTAAAATTTTGAACGCAAATTTTCTTTAGCACTAAATTTTGTGAGACTACGCACAAAAATTATCCAAATACATTTACTATGTGATTTTTCGTCAAAGCTTTGTTATGTTGATGTAGAGAGTCACTGCAAATCATTGGTAAGTTTTATCCTCTTACTTGCATGGGGCTTCGTTTTTGACGCCAAAACTTAGCCTTCTAGTCACGGATCACCATGCGACAATGTCAAAATTTGGAACTCCGACTTCCTGAGCCGCTTTATTTTGACAATATCAAAAGGTAAACCGCGGTTAGAAGGCCAAATTTTACCATTCAGAATTGAGTGAAAGGAAACACGAATGTATTTGCAGTGCTGCTGGTACTGAAAATATGGACTTTCCAAGCGCAGTTTACGGCATACAGGACAGAAGCTCCATCTCCTTTGAGCCCTGACGGCGGTCCTAAGAAAGCCCCAGGTTGGTCCTGAGGCCGTGACGTTGTTTTATGCCTTATACCATTCATTCACACTAAATGTTTGTGTATACTTTAATTTTCCATAACTATAGACAGTTTCGTACATATGCTAGATGTGTGCAGTTTAATGCATAAATTAGGAACAGTAATTTGTGCTTATATTGTACTAACGAATTTTAAAATTGTGTCCAATTTATGCAGAAATTCGTATGTAACATACTTCACAATTACGTCCAAAATTATGTACAAAAAGTCTAAAAGCATTTAGTGTGCACTGTTGGCTGCAAATTTAGACTTAAGAATGAAATTTTGAGATCAAATGCTGAAAACTTTTATGTGTATGAGTATGTAGTGTGAGTTCATGCCCAAGTGCCTCAAGTGCTACTGTACTTTCCACTCCACACCACGGAAACTAATGAGAGCATTTCTTCCTCTTTTCAAGGTGGCGCACTGGGGACGGGGCCCCGCGACCCCCATGAACAGTTCTTCGGGGACGCGTACCCGCGACTACGCATCCCCGGCGGCATCGCGGTGCGGCAGGGCCAAGGGCAGGGCGACCGCAGTGCCGCGGAGAGGTGGTGGGCCGAGGCGGTGGCAGTCCCAGGTAAGGGAGAGTGGGGTAATTCCGGACGTTTTTTTTTTCTTTTTGGTCTTTGAGCTTGAATATGCTTCTTGGGTCAAATGTTATCACAGGAGAGTAAAGTATGGACCTTTACCTTCAAAATGATATATATGAAAGCCAATTCTCAGCAACGGTTAGGGAGATATAGGCGCCTAACAAAAGCCCTGCTCGTGTCCGGAATTGCCCCAGGCTGGGGTAATTCCGGACGACCTATGGGGCAATTCCGGACGACCTTAAAATTTGACACTACTCGAGCTTACTTTCGCTTGTTTTGATGTGAGGCATGCTTTTAGAAGGCGTACAAGGACATTTGCTGCGAACTGATGTGTTTGATTATTACTCAAAGCATATTATAAGGAATAGTTTCTATCAAAACCCCCAAAACCCCTAAATTGACAACACTGTCTTGAGTAAAGCTCTTAAACATAGCTGCAATGCTATTTTTCGTTCTTTCTTTACCCTTCTGAACGGTGGGGATGCATGTCCACCATTTTGAACCCACTACCTTAACATTATGCGGGAAATTGAAGAAAATAACCCCTCTTGTCCGGATTTACCCCACAGGTAGTGAAAACCTTTGATGTTCAATTGTAAGAAAACGGCGAGCCATACGAGCACTCCCGAAACGCCCAAGTAAAGTCCAATGACCATATAATATGATAAAATTTTAGTCATGGGGCTGAACTTGACGGTAAGGTACGATAAGTACATGGATATACGAGGGAAAGATGCAGCTTTTGCCTATTTTTGATGGTACTCAAATTTCGTGAAGCGACCACAGCCAAACGGTTTGACCTCCTACCTTGGCGATTTGGAATTATCATTTTTCACTGATTATCTTCCTCTGTTAGGCGGGCTTTTGAGTTATCTTCACTCAAACCCAGTGAAAATCGAAGTGTCCGGAATTACCCCGTGTCCGGAATTACCCCACTCTCCCTTACTAACACCCTCGTGCATAGCCTGGTCACGTCGATAGGCGGGAGAGGGACGGTTGGGAGTACTACGCTTGAGGCTGAGCGTCAACACACGGTTAAAACCTTACGAAGTATTTCGAGCACACACAGTACAGGCTAATTTACTAGGTTCCACGAAAAGAAAAATAGTGCGTAAATTGCGAAGCATTTTCTTTGTAAGCTTATTGTACGCTCAAAATACTTTGCCATAACAAACTGCTTTCTTTTGTAAGGCCTAAGTTTTTAAGGTTGTCAGTGCACTGCTTTTAAAAAACGACGTAAAACTACGCGTTCTTGGTGTAGCGCAGCACTGTTAAAAAAAATATGAAAATTCAGACTGATTTCGTCTTACTTGGTGGTCTGAATCGTAAATTCATAAAATGGTACAAATATTAAGACCAACTGTCTGAAAAGTTTGACCTGTTGTCTGAAATTTGAATTTAGACTAGCAAGTCTGGATATTTAGAGCGATGGCTATCAAGTTTTGTACATTGTCGTCCGAAAACTAAATTCATACTTGTGAAATCGGAAAACGAGTGAAAAAAACCGTCCCCTCTGTACATTTTTCGATTTTCTCAGAACTTTTATCAATACTGCTGTTGTATTTCAAATAATATTTACGTTTAGTGTCGTAAAAGCATAGAGAATGTTTCAGAGCTCCGAAATGGACACTTATTGCTCTATCCGCTAGGTGGCGCTAGTGTCGCATGGATGATCTCTTGGAGCTAAAATTGCCACTTGAAGGCGAAATTGCGAATATTTTGTTACAAACTTATTCCAAGTGATTGTCTGAAAGGGCATGAGCGCACCAAAGCAAGATTCAGGTTAATAAGTGCAGTATAAGCTAAATAACAAAGAATGCAATTTCACTCTCGCGCATGGCCACGGGTCGGCGCGTGGTTGGGCTAAGGCCGCTCTCTCTCGCAATTCAGCAGTCACCTATAGCCTCTTCACTACCATTGAAAGTGGGAGTCTACTGCAGTGTAATTTTTGAGCCGAGACGATCCGCTAAGCGTCTACGATAAACCGATGGCAAAAGTTCGCCGATTTGTGTTCTACTCTACAGAGTGGCACTTTTTAGTGCGACTGTTCAACGTCTTCGTACAACTTAGTCTGATGAAATAGACCGAATGGTATCATTTTTCATACAACATGTTGATCTGAAAATTCAGACTAACGTCGTCTGAAACTTTCAGACCGCGAAGTATGAAAGTTTTGGTATGAAAATTCAGACTGAATGTAAGTAAATCGACTTCTTACAAAAAATTATGAATTTTCAGTAAATTTTTTTAACAGTGAGCGGTTCCCAACCTTTTTCGGTTCGCGACCCCAAATTTGATACAAAAAATTTACGCGACCCCCAGGAAAAATTTCGCGACCCCACGCGACCCCTTCTTTAGCATGCTTTGATACAAAGTGCGATAATCCACCTTAGTTTGGGAGCAGTATTACCGCAAAGTTGATCAAAACGGCCACAAATGTCTTTGATAAATCGTGTTTTGGACCGACTTTAAGCAGCCACTGCGTCTGATCCGAGGCGGTATTTCGTCCTCCCTCAATGGGCATTTGGTCTTTAGGCCTTCCTTTAACATGCCTTTGTTACGGAGTGCGATTATCGGCCTTAGTTTGGGAGCAGTATTGTCTCAAAGTTGATGAAAACAGTTAAAAATGCCTTTGAATGCCATTTTGATCCACTTTGAGACAATATTGCTCCCAAACTAAGGCTGATAATCGCACTCCGTAACAAAGGCATGCTAAAAGAAGGTCCAAAGACCAAATGACCGCTGAGGGAGGACGAAATACCGCCTCGGATCAGACGCAGTTGCTGCTTAAAGTCGGCCTAAAACACGAGTTTTTAAAGGCATTTTCGACCGTTTTGAACAATTCTGCCAGCCGGGAAACAGCCGCGACCCCAGGCGACCCCAACCACCTCGCCGTGACCCTTCGAAATTTTTGGGGTCGCGACCCCAAGGTTGGGAACCGCTGGTGTAGCGTGCTCGTGACTTTGCTTCCAGACGCGAACGGCTGCGCCATCCCGGCCCCGCGGCTGCGGCCGTGGCTGGAGCCCAGCAGGCTACCCAGCACCGGCATCGACAGCGTCCGCCAGTTCCAAAGGTTAGAGTTCAGTGTCACGCCCTGCAGGGCAACCCTGAGTCCCGCTGTGAGGCCCCAGGCCCGCCTCCGGGCTTGGCGTGCTTGACGGCAGCCCTGTGTCCGCAGGCCGCGCCGCCAGCCCTCGTCGCATCACCACCACCAGGCGGAGCTGGACTCGGGGTTCCTGCACCTGCCCAAGGCCGCGCTCACCAACTTCCCGGACGGCGACCAGGCGTGCGAGGCGCTCAAGAACGCCAGCCTGCTGCAGCAGGTGCTGCCCGTCGTGGTGGAGCAGCCGTGCCCCGTCAAGCTCAACAGCGTGGTCGACCCGCGCCGCGTCTGGCCCGCCGAGCTGCTGGCCGCCGAGTGCGCCTGCCTCGGCTCCAGCTGCAGGTCCAGGACGGCCTTCGTGTGCACGCAGGTGAGGCCAGTGGGCCAGACGCAGCACGCCGTGCATGGGTCTACGGAGCATGCATAAGGACGAAGAAAATTAAAGCAAAGTTGCACTAATTTTTATGGAGCAATCCACCGTATTACGAGGGATTTTGCTTCGTGTTACGAATCAAAATTTGCAAGGTTTTACGGTGAAAATTTGTTAATCATGACAAAATTGTGGATGATATTTCCATCACTTTGCAATGATGACACACTCATCACAAATTGACGACGATTTCATCGAAGCTTCTATACTTATTGCATGGGCGTGACAACAATGTCATTCATTGTTTTGACGACATCTTTGTAAGGAAAACAAACACTGTGGCAAAAAGCCACGGAATATTCTGTAAACAGCTTGTGGTAATTCTCCGTAGCCCCCTTATCAATATTCTCCGTAGGCTCTTACAGTATTTTCTGTAGGACCGCACATTATTCTCCGTAGGACCTTACAGTGATCTCCGTAGGACTATACAGACTTCCAGGTCCTACGGAGAAGACTGTGCGGACTTACAAAGAATACTGTACGGCCCTACGGAGAATACTGTAAGAGCCTACGGAGAATATTGATAAGAGGGCTACGGAGAATCCTGGCAAAATAACGCTAACGCTAACGTGAAAGCAGATGATACTTATGAGAATGTTTATTGAAATGTATGAATGTGACATTTTGTCAATTTCTTTCAAAGAGTAAAAACTCGGAACTCTTTTTTTGACAAATCTCTTACGCATGGTAATTCATGAAAATGACAATTTTAGTACAACTTTTGAATATCCTAACGTGCCATGTTCGCAATGACGGTGGGACACTCAAATGTCCGATACCACACTGAAAAAAAAGTTTAGTTAGGCCAACCAGAATTTTAGTGCCATTTACCAGAATGTGTAGTAAAATAGGAACCAACTAGAATTCTAGTAACAAATACCACACTGCCTAGTTAGCGTCCGTCTGGTAAAAATTACCAGAATTCTGGTTATCCTCACAATGCCGCCAGCACCCTCGTGTGGTAAAAATAACTAAATTTTTTAGTTAAAATATAGCCTAAATAAAGAAAAAGAGAAAAAAAATGTGAAAATGAAGGTGATGTTCAAGTTCACGTGCAAGCATCACGCAACTTTGAATCGCGATCGCTTTTCGCCTCAGCGCTGCCCGGAGGTAGGTCTACGGCTCCGTCACCTGAGGACTCTGTGCGTCGTCCGGCCGCTCATCTCATGCTATGATCAAGGAGGGATTTTCGGCTCAAAGCGGAACTTTGAAGGTTGCTGGGGACTGTGTGGATGCAGTACGTTACAAACTTATCAAATGTAACTGGATTTTAAGTGTGGTGACAATTACAATACAGTTTAGTAAAATCTACCACAATTTTTAACTAGATGGCTGGTAAATGTTACCACACCCATACTGGTAGATGCAACTAAAAATCTAGTGAAAATGACTAGAATTCTAGTCATATCAACTAATGCTCGTTTAACTAGGATCAGTGTGGTAAATTTAACTACACTTTTTTTTTCAGTGCACTTGTGTTGGGTATCATTTTCGTTGTTTCAACGCGAGGATGCACAATTTGGTGGCTAATCACATAACTACTCAATACCCATAAAAGTTGTGTTCGGTACTAGGGCAAGGCGCCTTTCGAACCCGACCTCAAGATAGATAAGCAAGAGTGGCGCACACTGCCGACTGCCGACGCGCCGCTTCTCGAGAGGGGCAGGGGTTCGGGGGGCGCTGCACTATGCGTTCTACGCACTCAAGGCTCAAGTGCGTGTGTGTGTAGACTGCTGCGGGGTGTGGCGGGGCGCGGCGGGACGTGGCGTCTCGGCAAGGGAATGGGCGAGGGGGGCCGCTACGCGATGCGTGCTAGCAGCGTCCCGTAACGACGCGCAACGCGAGGGACGCACTTCATGAGTATACTAGATAACTGGGTGTCGAGGTTATACGCCGCGCGCGCAACTCGAGCCCCCGCAGCCGCCCCGATTCATGGTGCGGCGGGCGACGGCGCGGCGCGGCGCGGCACGCTGCGGGCCCTCCGCTCATAATCTTCTAGGCAGGCCAGCCAGCCGCTGCCTTGCCAGCGAGGCGCTCGGCCTCTTCTAGGCTTGCTAGTCAGGCAACAAGGCAACTGCTGCCTGGCTAGCCGGAAACTCGGTACTCTCTGCACGAGAGTACAAGCACGCTGATACGTGAACGTATCATCTGCTAAAAATTAACAGAATTTTCCGTACCTTTTTGCCAGAGTGAACCAGCCTTGAAATCGTCATGAAGTGACGACTCAAATTTTCACAGTGCGCGCGCCACCACGAGAGAAGGGTACCACGGGTTGTGGCTCTCCTTTCCAGAACGGCATTTCCGCGGAATAGGGACCCAACCTCACAGCAGTGTGCTGTAAGTCATTCTGTCGGTCTGTCTGCAGCTCGTGGCCCCCGTGGTGGTGGTGACGGTGGACGACGCGGGCCAGTACAACCAGCACCGCCAGCTCGTGCCGTCGGGCTGCCGGTGCATGTCAGCGCGCGCCACCATGCCGATCGATGACGACGTCAAGTAGGCCGGCGGTCCGACCGTCTGTCTGCGCGTCGCGTGTTGTCCAACCTGCCCTCCACAAGACCGAAGAGAGCAGTGCTTGCTGGGTGAACCGGGTAGACCTATTCATTCGTGTACGACAATAATAAATAAATGATGCTGATTACAACTACACCTTATCGTTTGAATTTAAAGCCACCCTCTCCTTTTCGCTCAATTGCACTGTCAGTAAAGGAACAAATTGGACGAAAGCTTAGTGCACAAAGTTTGAGAAGTCCAAAACCACGGGTACATCTAGTGAACAGATTTGGCTGGGGAATGCATGACACGACTGTCCATGAAATGACCAATCGACCATTGACAGTAGACAATGCTTGATGAAACTTCTGCGTTTCAGTCAAGGGTGAAAAGACTGCACCTTTTAAGTGGCAGATATTTTACAAGAGAAATGTTTTCCCCAGCAAATAAACTCTAACCGGATCCCAAAAATAAAAATACGATTTCAAGAAATCCTAGGAGTCACGAAGTCAATTTGATTAAGGGGGCAGTCTCGTCCCTGTACCCCTTTTTAGGGGGGTTTTCCCCCCCTCTTTTGATGACGATGATTTTTTAAATACACCTCTTAGAGACAAACGGTAAAAACCAAATGAAAGAACGGAATTTTTACAACATTTTCAAAAAAAAATATATTGTTTTGTCTTCAGTTGTAAGGGAGTTATATGGAATGCAGCAAAAGCCGACAAAACATACAAAATTTCACTGCGCGACATTTTTCTCCGGAAGTTCTTAACTTTTTGGCGATCGGTTTGCGGCATCTTGAAGATGAAAAAATCCTCTTTACTTTAACCTACAATCGTCCATCTAGCCCAAGGATTACACCTTCTAAAACGTAACCAAAAACCTACACAAACTTAGGAACGGTTTTAATTTAGGTTTTCCTTGGGCTATATGGACGATTGTAGGTTAAAGTAAAGAGGATTTTTTCATCTTCAAGATGCCGCAAACCGATTGCCAAAAAGTTGAGAACTTCCGGAGAAAATTGTCGCGCAGTGAAATTTTGTAAGTTTTGTCGGCTTTTGTTGCATTCCCTATAACTCCCTTACAACTAAAGGCAAAACAAAATATTTTTTTTTGAAAATGTTGTAAAAATTCTGTTCTTTCATTTGGTTTTTACCGTTTGTCTCTAAGAGGTATATTTAAAAAATCATCGTCATCAAAAGAGGGAGGGAAAACCCCCCTAAAAAAGGGTACAGGGACGAGACTGCCCCCTTAAGAGAGTGGAGAAAGAAAAGAAGTGGTGGTGTTGTGAAGTTGTGGCTCAGGGGACTACCAATGGCAGTGGTACCAATGTGGTCGATGTGCCACCCGTCGAAATTTAAACTTGACAATAAATAGAAATCAGAATGCTGGTAAATTCAAAAAATTCCAATGCTAATGTATTCCGCAGTGTTCTGACAATGGAACATCTTTAAAGTCCATCATTATTAAAATGTTCTTAGCAGAAAGAAGGCAGTAAATTAATTTTCAAGGGTTGGCAACAATCTTCTCGGCGTCTACGCCCTTGCGAAAATCGCGAAGCTGAAAGCACCAGCAGTCGGGCATTAAAACTGCCCCTCCATTGTTGCTGACGTTGAATTGTTTGGCTTGTTTCAAAAGGCTATGGTTCTCTAGTCATGTTTTCTTCAATTCTGTGTAATAGTTCTCACTCACAACGAATCAACACCACGACGGTTGGTTTGACAAACTTCATAAACTCGGGAGGGAAGGTTTCGAAACGCGGGTGAGTCTTGTTCGAGGAACATGAGCACTGCAAGTCGCGAGGTGGAGCGAAGTGGTCCTAGTGCTAACTGAATCACAACAACAACAAAATTGTTTTATTGACAGAAAAAAAAGGTAATATTTGGGAAACTTTATGTCAGAAAAAAAGAACTTTTGTTTTGCTAATTTTTTGTGAATATTTTTTTAGAAAGTTATCACATAAAAATTGAAAATTTGTTTTATATGAATTTTCATAAGCAGGAAACAAAGAAAAACAAAAAAGAGAGCAAAATTAATACAGATTTCAAATGCTACAGTTGGTTAAACTGTTAAACAGGTTGCAAACCTACTGCGCATGCCCAAACACACTCCGATCAAGAAGTATTATTGGATAGTTCTACCCGAAAAACTGCGTTCGAACCGACACCAATTCTATTGTTGCATCTTGTCTACCTGCAGTCAAAGAAATTTTTCATTTCGAACGCGCCATTTCAGCTTTTGGAGTAAGCTGTACAGACCCAAAATGAAGCTCGGCTATTGGTCCGCCCCGGCTCGGCTCCCCCCACTCCCTTTGACGAGTCGAGTTTTGCCATGGAAACGGCGATTTTGACAGCAAATTTCTCAAAATTGGCCGTTAACTTTTTAACCAGATTTCAGCATGAGAATCAGCGTTCAAAGTTCTACAAGTCTGCAAAATCTCATTAAAATCGTATAGAAAATTTCCGAAATGCATAAAGGGCCACACAAATTGAATCTCGGGCCGGCTGAATCCTGGGTATACTATAAGGCTACTTCGTGCCTAAAAAGATTGTTCCGCGACTTCATGCAACACTCACCTAGTTAAAAATAGCTTGTCGCTTTAAGACCACGCGACATGCCTACAGATTTGAGATGATTCCGGTGTGGATACGTTTGCTTACGAACAACCAGGGAAATTCAAACAAGGCGGGAATCGCCTTCCTTGCGGGAAACAACAGATCGAAATGCACCTCAAACGGACGGGAAACGAGGACAGCCCACTAGTGGCTCGTGTCGGCAATCGGGCGGCGCTCTAATTGATTCCGTCCACCCTCCGCCTTAAACATTGACGCAGTCACTGCCGCCGCGTCGGCAGTGGGCCGCTCAAAGGCGACCCCGCCACGGGATCAAGGTTGGCGAGCAGGCCTCCGCGGGCCGCCCTAGCCTAGTGGGGGATCTTCAAAGGGCTGTTCCGGCGTCACCACACTGGCGCTGGCGCGCTGGCCGATAGACAGGTGGTCTTGGCCCAGTTGCGGCCGCCTGGACGCCCCGCCCCGGCTTTCACACACGGCTTTGGCAACTGCTTCGAACCGCACCGACGCCACCCCGCTCGCCACCATGGAGGACACAGCGGACCCCGGGGCCGCCTCGGTGCAGCGGGCCAACCAGACGCGCCTGCAGCCCGCCATTCCCGGCATCTACAACCTCACCCAGGAGGACTCCAACTGGATGGTCACGTCGGCCTTCATCATCTTCACCATGCAGACAGGTGCGCACGACACGGCAGGTCATACCCTGGTCCTATGGCGCTGTGGCCCTCCGATTCAATGTTGGATTGGTCTCTTGGAGTAGCGAAAGCTACTATGGTAAATAAAATAAAGGCATAAAAACTACGCACTTAAGGACATGAGACTCTTTCGTGCCTTTTTAAGACGCCCCATGGTCGTTGCAGGTTTCGGTCTTTTGGAGTCCGGCTGTGTCTCCCAGAAAAACGAAATCAACATCATGATGAAGAACCTGGTGGACATCTTCCTGGGTGGCTTCACCTACTGGCTGTTCGGTTTCGCCACATCCTTCGGCCACTCCACGCTGCGCAACCCCTTCATCGGCTGGGGCGACTTCGCGCTCGACTCGGAGGACTCGGACCCCAACATGGGGGCTCTCTTCACGGTGTTCCTGTTCCAGATGTCGTTCGCCACCACGGCCACCACCATCGTGTCTGGCGCCATGGCCGAGCGGTAAAAGAAATGTATACAAATAGACGGGGCTCGCGTGGCGGTGACGCAATCGCCACCCCACGCAACCTCCACGTGAAAGGGACAGCTTCAAAGGCCGATTACCGGCACTGCCGCCCCCTCCCCCCGCCTCCTCCAAGAGGCCCTCGCCTCCCTCACGCCTCGCGCCGCCGCCCCGGCGACTTGTTCCCCAGGTGCAATTTCAAGGCGTACTGCGTCTTCTCCTTCCTCAACACCATCGTCTACTGCATCCCCGCCGGCTGGGTCTGGAGCGAGACGGGCTTCCTCAACGAGATGGGCGTGGTGGACATCGCGGGCTCGGGGCCCGTGCACCTCGTGGGCGGCATGTCAGGTGAGTCCGGCCTGTGAAGGGTAAGTTGGGGCAGAAAAAACAAAGTAAGAAACGATCGTCTCCCTGTGGCCTACTGCCGTGACCTTGACCTTCTTTTCGCGCTCTTTACTTTTCTTCGCAAACTTCTCACGCCTAGGAGAAGCTTTATGTGCAAAGCATTGTACGCGCTATATAAGAAGCTACGCCGTGGCAAGCTCAGCGGCAAGGCCGAGACCTTCCCTTGCTAGTGTGTGTCCACCAATGCTTCGTCCGGCGCAGCACTGGCCTCGGCGATCATGCTGGGCCCCCGTCTGGGCCGCTATGACCTCGGGAACCAGCCGATGCCTTTGGGGACGCCCGTCAACGCCGTCATGGGTCTCTTCGTGCTGTGGTGGGGCTGGCTGGCTTTCAACTCGGGAAGGTGAGCACACCTGCGCGTGCACTCAGCGCCCTCCGACAGCAAAGCCTTCCGACAATAGGATGGCTTTGCTGCCAAGTATGCGATGCGGCTTTGCCTAGGCTTTGCCTGGGACGCTGAAAAGGAACTAGCCAAATGCGAATCTTGTGGAGCCGTCTGAGGCTGGCTGACGAGTCGCTCCTGTCGCAGCACGCTGGGGGTGTCGGGGGCCAAGTGGCACTACTCGGCCAAGGCGGCCGTCATGACCCTGCTGGCCTCCTTCGGGGGAGGCTTCATGGGGCTGGGCTACACACTGGTGCGCAACGCGGGCAACGTGGAAGTCATCGACCTCATCAACGGCGTCCTCGGCGCCCTCGTGTCCGTCACAGGTAAGTCGCCTACGATCATGTGTGGTCTAGCCCTTAATGGCAATGGCTGGGTAGGCAATGTTCCTCACATAGCGCACCGGAGCGCGACGGATTGCCTATCTTAACTTCGCAGGCGGTGGATAGACCGGCATCCTCTTTTGGGCCTGCATTCTGTAAGCCTCCAGCTAGCGGTTTCTCGGAGCTGAATCTTGGATCTTGACTGTTGCCCGCACCAGTCGTTCACAGCGATGAGATGTCCACCCCTTGAAAGTAGTGCCCGTTCCGCAGCGGGATGCTTCCTGTACACCTCGTGGGAGGCGCTGTTGATTGGCTTCATCGGCGCCGGCATCACGTGCTCCACCATGCCGCTGTTCGACTGGCTGCACGTCGACGACCCCGTGGGGGCCACCTCAGTGCACGGTACGGCGTTGCCTCGGAGCCCAATGTGGTTCTGCGGACACTCTCGCAGCAAACATTTGAATTCGCAGTGAGGTGTTGCTTCATCGTCGTTACGTCTCATGAACGGTGTATTAATTCATGTCCTCCACAGGCATGGCGGGAATGTGGGGAGTCCTCTCAGTGGGGCTGTTCGCCTCGGCGCCACCCGACATGCCCGCGACACAGGGCCGCTCCGGTGTCGCACACGGTCAGTACGGCACCATTTTGTACGATACCAGTAGATCCTGGAAACAGCCTAGAAGCCTTAAAAGGGGCAATATGCTGAAAATGGCCGAAAATTGACTTGCACTTGAAGGTGCTATATGCGCAGGTGCTATGCGACGTTGCCACTAACATTCCCTTTTGCCCGCAGGAGGGGGCTTCTACCTGCTGGGAGTTCAGACACTGTCAGTTCTGTGCTTAAGTGGCTGGTCCTTCGCGTCCACCATGGTCCTCCTTTGGGTACGTACTTGAACGGTGCTTCAGGTGCTCATTTAAAATGCTGGAAATGAAGCAGCAGGTAGGCACAACGCCTAACGACATAAAGATGAGTTGAAGTTTGGTGTGCTCAGTGGCAAACCAAGAAGAGAATTCCATACATCCTAGTGCAGAGTCATTCTCCCACACGTGAACTCATGGAACCTGCAGTCTCCACACTTCAAATGTCGGTTGTCTTGATTGTCTAGACTGTAAATTCTGCATTTTTAAGGGCGCAGACTGAAATTTCCGCTGTTCCAAACGCGGAGTTCTCCATATTGCCGCCACAGTGAGACGACAGAGAAAACGGCATGTTTGTTGAAGTGGTCAGTCAATGTCCGCGCTCTGTGTACCCCACGTTCAGTTTCTCATCGGTCGCGTTGCGGTGTGTGCTGCCCGGGGTGCCAAGCGCATCGGTTTGCACTGGTTCGGGACAATAAACGGCGCCTTTCGGATCGCCCTTCTATTTCGTGGAACGAGGCGTGGGAGGGAAATCCATAGACGAGCGGGCAGACGGGCCTGCGACAGGGGCTCGGTCCCTCGATTCGGGGAACCGAGGGATCACTGTACCGGCCCGAATGTATGGCCGAATCCGTTGATGGCAACCACCCAGTGGGGGCGCTGGCCGAGCACTGGCCCGGGCCGGCGTGGGTTTCGGCAACCGGGGCAACACTCCCCGAGTTTCTTCAAGTCTACTTTTTGTTTCGATATCTTTCATAGAATTTCCCATACTCTTTTTTAAAAAGTTATACTGTATCAATTTGTAGCAAATGTAGCAGTGAACCACACGGCATAAGCAGTGATTGGGATTCGAAGCGTCTCCTGAGAAATAAATTCTCGTTTTCCAGGATTGACCTGGGAGTTCCAAGTATTGCTTTTGCAGTGGAGCCTCCATTATTTTAAAGGTACTGGTTGAAGAAATCTTGGCTAGCAAGCTTCAGGATTAGAAAACAGCTTCTACTTTTGTGAGCAGGTCGAAAAAACAATTTCCACAAATTTTATTTTAGATATTGCAACTGAGGATTCAAAGGCTATTAGGATGGCGTCTATTGGCGGAATTTCATTTTGAGACAGTTTTCATTGCATCAATTGGTACAGTACTTTGCATCGCACGTGAAGTGTAATGGCTTCCCTCAGCGGTAAACAACGTGAGATAGTCGGAGTGCGCGTCTAGTTGGAAACCAATAAAATGATCTTTATAAACACAATCACACTTTCAAAGATTCAGTCACTTTTTGACCAAACTTGCGAGGCCACTGCTCTGAAACTTGGCTGTTGTAAAGGCTTTTCCGCGGTGGGCCTACCTCGGCCTGAGCCCCCTGTGAGTGCGTAGGCAATCGTTGCTTCTTTCCCCCGTCTTTCAGCCTATTTCCAAACCTGCCCTCGTGCTTGACAAAAGCTACAACTTGCTCGATGTTTGGGAGCGTTGTCCAGCAGACTGGTTTCGAGAGTTCCTTCCGTCGCCCGGTCTCTCTCGCCCCAACGACGCTTCTCTTCGTGATGCGAGGGAGACAGGGCGACTCTCGGAATCAGTCTGCAGACAGAATGAGTCGTCGACCTCGCGGGAGGACCGCTTCTCGGAACTCGCGGGCTGCCGCGCCACGCCGGCGAGGGACGGTGGACCCTTTTGGCGGACGGGGGAGACGATCGGGTCTTAGCCGTTCGGGCAACGGAAGGGCTTACATGTGGCTGATCCGCAAAACCAAAATCAATTCTCTGCCCAGAGAAATGTTAAACCGAAAGGGAGAAAAACTTGCTGAGGTTCTTTGGAACATCCAAAGTTGACTTGGATTCAAAGCCACTTTACTTTGCATGAATCCAAGAAAACTGGAAAGTCAAAAGCAACATTTGAGAGGGTGGACTGAATGAATCAGAAAGAAAGGGCGGTGGTCTGCTTCTGCCAGTTGATCGACAAGGTGGTGCCCATCCGGCTGGGGCCGCACGAGGAGCTCATCGGCGCCGACCTGGTGGAGCACCGCGTCAAGCACGAGGGCGTGGGCGTCAACGAGGCGTTGGCCATCCTGGCGGACCACTTCGACTCGGCGTTGCTGTCGCAAATACGGTCAATCGGCACCAACCCAGGCAAGGACCAGCCTTACCAACAAGTATTTTGAGCATATGTCGGCGCGGTTCTGAACCTTTGGGGTCGCGACCCCATCTGATGTCTTGGCAAAGTTCCTGGGGTTGCGTAGGATCGTAGGACTTGTTCGGTCAAAAACATTCCCACCCCAAGAGTGTCAAGCGCCGAGAGCATTTTTTCGGGTCAAGAGCATTACCTGAAGGGTGGGGAAGAAAGAGAACTTAATTTTGTTATTTTGTATAAGATTAATGCACGCTCAAAATGCTTTGTAATGATAAGCTAATTGACTTTGCAAGGCCTAGAATAGTTTGGAGGGTTTTGAGTGTGGGATCACTCATCCACTGATTTGCTTTTCCCTCAACTCCTGCATCGCCACAGGCCACGAGGCGTACCTGGCGACGCACTTCAAGCCCGCCAAGCTGGCGCGGCAGCGTGACAACAAGGACAACAACGTGGCCGTGCTCATGAGGGCGCTGTCCGGGGACGACAAGCAGTACGCGTGGGTGGACTAGGGCGCTACCCCGCGGCCGCGGCGTCGCTACCCTGCCGCCCAGCGTGGAGTATCGCCTGTGGTTGCTCCAGCGCCCAGCAGAGGGCGCTGGCGGCGCGAGCGTCGCGACGGGGAACTCCCAGGCTGGCTGGCTTTTGTCTGGCCGGATGGACCACTGCTTCTGACTCGCTTCCTTTCGGGAGGACTTTGGTCACGACATAGGTCTCCCGTAGGAAATGCAGTGTGCCCGGAGAAATTCGGATTCCTAGTTGACCGCACAACGGAGTTACACTGTAAGCTCGGTCAAGGTGCCATCCAGTGCCTCGCCGCCGCAGCCACCATCAGTGTTTGCCCCGAAAGGCCCTAACGTTTTACGCGCGGCCACGTGTCACTTTCCCTGTTGCACTTTTATTTTTATTATTTTATTATTTTTTTCCGCGAAACTGTATTTGCTCCGGGCGCACCGGATCGGTGCATAGAGCCACCACATACCTCGCTCGTAAAACGGAAGGAGCGGTCGCTTCCGAGGCAGGCCCGCCTCGCCCCGTCGCGGCCGTCCACGGCAGGGCGACGCGCGACACGGCGGCCCGCGCTCCGGACGCGTCCCGCGGTGCCGGCCAGGCCGAGCCAGGCCGCGACCGGGCTGTATCATGCATGAGGCCCAATCGCTGGGGCAGGATTATGTTTTATTTGTCTTATATATTGCCAAGTCCGGGAAGGTGGGGAGGTGCTGGAGCAGCGCTGGGCACAACAGAGCCCCAGCGCCGCGCGCGCGATTTTGCTCGTTTACGAGGACAACGGGGCCACGATTTAAATCCAAGAGTAGCGTACGTAAGTTTTCATGGGTGCAACTACATTTGTGCATATTTCTGAATCAATAATCTCTTTGAACATGACTCTGTTTCCGCTCATGACAGGACTATCCTCCTGTAACCCGTTTTAACTAGCCACATAAGCACGTCATGACGCTGACCTGCATGTATTTCACCTCACTCGAGTGTCACTGCACTGGCGCGACGTTTGACAGGCCGAGCCCGTCGCCAGGCAGTGTAAAGCCGTCGTCTGCTTCGGCTGTTATTTCCGAACCGTGCCTGCCCCTCTGGGCGAGGCCGTGGCGCGCCGTGCCGTGCCGTGCCGTGCCGTGCCGTGCCGCGCCGTGCCGCGCCGTGCAGGGGGTGGCGGTCAGGTGTTGCGACGGGCCTCTAAGCAAAGCGCGGCAAGCAACGGCCACCACCGCGCCCGGGCCCTTAAGTTTTACTGCCCCGCGATCTGCCGCCCTCGCCAGCCCGTCGGGCCGCCAGGCCGCGCCCCGCCCGGGGCCGCGACACTGGCGACACGGCCCCGCCCGGCCCCGCCGCACAGATTGGAATTCTGAGCTGATTTTGTGAGTTTAGGAGCGCGCTTGTTCTATTGCGACCGGGCCCCCGAGGCCCCGGCCAACCTCCGCCACCTGTGTGTGTCTGTGTGTGTGTGTGTGTGCGCGTGCAACGGCCCGCCTCCACCACCGCACGAATAAAAGCAAACAATCCCCTTTACTTGCCGGGCGGCGCTCGCTTCCGTCCCGGACCACAGTGGCTGCGACCGCGGCGCAAATCCATCTCGACACACGGAATACTCTCTCTCTCTCTCTCTGTGTGCGTGTGTGTGTGTGTGTGTGTGTTAGCCGGCAATTGGCACAAACACGTCGCGTTTGTGGGACTGGAGTGAGCCCAAAGCCCCTCTCCCTCCAAAACGGGACCCCTCCTTCCCCCACCCCCTTTCCGTCAGATTTAAAGTGAAAAACAAAATGGTGAGAAATTGGGAAAAGATGGCCCGCTGCGCAGCAGTGTGGGGGGCGTGTTAAAAAGGCCTGCCTTTTCATGCACTTGTCGGCGCGCGCCCACCGCAGGTTGCACATGCATGCAGTGTGTGTGTGTGTGTGTGTGTGTGTGTGCAGTGAATTCATTTCCCATTTTCAAGTGGACGACGACAAGAAGGGTGCATGTCGTACAAGCCAGCGACGTACCAACGACACCACTATCGCCACTAACGCGATTTCGACCGAACACACACACACACACACACACACACACACACACACACACACACACACACACACACTGGCAGGATGGTGAGGCGACGCCACTCCTGCGCAGACCGCTTTGGCACTTTGCACTTTGATTTATGGACAGCCGGACTGCCTTTCCCTTCCCTTTCTGCATCACGGAGGGATGAAATATTATTTCTGTTATTTCCATTCATCTCGAGTAGACTATCCTCCCCGCAAACGGATCGTGTGGCGTCGAAGCGCCTTGCGGAGTGTCTGCTTGGCACGGCGCAGCGCCGCGGAGGCGATGGAGGAGGAAGAGTGGGAGGAGAGAGTGGAAGAGGGGCAGGATGACACGGAGGAGGACGGCGACGGGCGAGGAGTTTCTTAAACCATGGGCCTATTCTTCCCATATCTCCAGATTCCCTGGAAAATTCCCTGCAACGCGCCATTTACGTAATGGGACACAGACACACACACACACACACACACACACCGGGGGCAGAGGGAGCCCCCTCCCCGTGTGCCCGAAAGTGGGGCAGAGCGGGTTGGGCCCCACGCACGTCCACACTATGTATCAATCCGCATTTTTAATATGATCTGTTCGCCACGCAAACAATGGGGCCGTTTCCGTTCCAAACGGCCGATCGCTATCATTCCCCCTCTTTGGCCTCATTCCTCCTTTTTTACTGCCATATTCCTGATGGATGCGATAACGCAGGGCAGCGCAGGGCGGCGCAGGGCTGGTCTGAGAATAACCGCTCGTCACGGCGTGGCGTGGCGAGGCGCGGGGCCCTCCCGGCCTTCCGCGGCCGCGGCAGACCGATTCCAAACGTGGCTTTCATCGCTCTGTCACTCTCGCACTCACGGTTCGTAGGTGCGAGAGAGACAGAAGAACGCTGCTCGGAATCACTCGGCTGGCCGGCCGGCCCCAGGGAGACGGCAGCCAACGGCAGCGCGGCCGGGAAGAATAGATGGGCGCCAAACGCCTCCGTGGCGCCGCCACTGCAAGAAGGCTCATTCCGAGAGTCGTTTCCGCCGCTCTGTCTCTCTCGCACTCACGGAGCGGTCCCTGTAGGTGCGAGAGGGGCAGAGCGACGAAAACGACCCTCGGAATCAGTCTGCAGCAAAGCGCGAAGCGGCACTGCCAAGCAACTCGGCCATAACAGATACGTCAGGCCGAGGAGCGTTATCCGCAGGTGGGACAGCGTTACTCGCAGGTGGAGCGCTTCGAGATCTCGAATCGGCCGATTCGGCGTCGGCGGTGCCGCCCTCGAGAGCGGCGTCCCCTCGCTGCGCCCCGCGGGAAGGAGCAAGCCGTCGGAAAGCAGCGGCGGCGTTTTATACGCAGACCTTGTGGTGGAAATCGCTGCCGAAGATGTACTGAAATTCCAAGAATGAGTCTGCGATATCGGTGAATTGCCGCACGCGTGGAGTCAGTTTTCATGAAGCCATACCGTGCTTTACCTTCGTCGTGCTTTCCTTCATACATATTTTAACTATCCCATTCCAGAAACGTTACGCCACTTTCGATTCGGCAAGAGAAGTATATTTGTGAACTCCGGCCACATTATTCTCAAAGAGGAAAGCTACGGCTCGCTCAGCCAACGCGCAATACATGGCGCTTTCGATATTGCGCCACTTAACGAAACGCAAGGAAATGGCGCCTTTGAGGGCGAACGCCGTGAACGAAAGGCCAGGCACTGCCAACACTTTTAAATGATTCGAGTTGTTTTCGGCAGTGATATATTGACGCTCGCAAAGAATTACCAGCACCAAGGCCAGAAGAAGAAATCGCCTCGAAGCAAAGAGGGCAAAAAGGGAGAGACGGGGAGAGAAAGAGATGTTTGTGCTCCTAACTTCACGATTGGACAAAATGACAAATACGATTCCGATGTAAGGGCAATTATGGAGATATGCTAAAGCTTATGTAATAAAAAGAAAGGGACCCAAAGTGGAAAAATAAGGCACAGGGTGGACGAGGAGCAGGGAGTCGAGTCAAGAGGGGAGGGGGGAATCAATTTCGAGCCGAATCCAACAAACTCATGAAAAGGTGACGTCGGGCGCTCCGCTCGCTAGCTCTTAATTTGCAAAAGTTGATGCCATTCGTTCTGCGAGTTTGACTTAAGAGACAGTGCCTGCTGGGAATAAAAAAAAACAAGGACTCTGTGGGGGTAGGACTGACTGAAAGTCAAATACGGATAGAGAAGGGAAAGGATTTTCACAGCAAGTGGTCCTCGAAGGCGCCTGGCGGGTAGGCAGTCCCGCCGACAGGGAGTCTCAACGGGACGGCCTACTTGCCAGGCGCTCCTGAAACTAGCGAGAACGAGCAACATTTGACCGTAGTACGCTATTTAGTGCTTGCGCAGAATGTCTCATTGAGTCCGAACCGCTCGGGAATTTGTAAGATCTCCTCGCGCTTTTTGTTCGAGTTGACGATTCCCCGCGCACCTTCAAAGAGAATCCCACGGTGTCAGTTAAATGGTCTTCTCGGGACATTCAAAGTGGTCCGTTGATCCTCGGTCGCCATTTTGGGCAGGCAGGGCGACTTTGGTGTGGCTGGTGGAGGCCGCCGCGGACAGCCGAGGATCTGTGCCTCATTCCCAGGCCCCGGCAAATCAGGCATCCGCGACGCGTGCCGCGGGCGGGGCGCGGCTGTCGCTATGCTGATGATGCATTAGTTTGCAATTTTTGCGGGTGTCGGAGCGGAGCGGCGTGGACCCGCGGCCCGGATTCCTTCTGTTTGACAAATTGCGTCGTGGCGACGATCAGTCTGTCAGCCAGCGCACTGCAGCCGCCGCAGTGTTGTTGTTGCGTCTCACGAGGAGGCCAAGGCGAGATAACTTATCATTCTTTTTGTTTCGTGGCTCTCTTTAAGGTGTCGGCAGCATCAAATCGGTGAGCCTTGCGAGACATTGACTTTACAGGACATCACTGTGACATCACTGTGGGAGCGAATGTGACGAAGTGTAACGTTCTTTTGACTGTTACCTTGTTACATTTTGTGTACATGTTAACCAGCCAAAAACTAGCCAAACCACATCCAAGCGGATGTGCCACAACGCTCGAAAGAACGGAAGAATCTGCCACATTCGTTTCAACAAGTCACGTTCCTGGATTCAGAGTTATCTATTTATAAACCGACCGGAAATTAGACAGACATAAAATTTAAACAAGAGCCAATGCTTCCCGCGAGTCGACCAACCCTGACCCGACGAACTCCGACCCCTGCGCCCTACATCAGCACGGCGTGGACACTCAGCGATATGTTAGACCGCCTTACACTCGTTGTCAGAACCCTTCGAATCTCGAGACTTTACAGTGAACTTAACAATATTGTCATTATTTAAAAACACATTTTTGATTAGAAAGTGAATTATGCGTTGATTTTTTGCCACTGTTCAGAAACAAAGCCACGTGTAACATGGCAACACTTTGTGGTTTGTTTTCGCGAGAATACAACGGACCTCATACAGCGAGGCTTGCACAGTGCAATCACGAATCAATGATCTGCTTGCTGGGCGCTACCGACCGCAAGTACGTGCGCCACAAGCATTACTCACAAACACACTGCAAAAAATGAGGTAATTTGGGTCGAAGGAGCCAGGTGGCCTAGATTCCACGCGGCTGTCGGGGGCACCGAGGGCTGCAGGCCCACGCGCCCCCGTCCGCATGCTTACTTACTCAAGGCTGACTGCGGTTCGACCATCCACTCACTGTGCTTCACGATTTGCAAGCGTCCTAAACCTAAAAGTTTTACAATCCTGTCGGAGCGCGGGCGGAGAAATATTGGCGAACATGGCGGGAGAAGGGCATTTCGTACCTCCGGCAAGTTATACAGGCGGGCGCGTCAAAAAGGGAGGAATAACTTTCTTTTAATGCGTGCCTCTCTCTCTCTTCCTCTTCGATGCCGAACCCGGCCAGAATCAAGTGCAGCCTATCGAGAGGGCGGCGAGTGCGGCGCGTGGCGGCGTATCGCCGGACCGGCTTCGGGCCGTTCGAGCCCCGAACGCGGCTAGTCAAAAACGGAAACCAAAACAAGGCGGTCGCGGCCAGGGCGACGTCACACAACAGACGGCTACTCTGAAAAACAAAGCAGAGCGAGTGGGGCGCGTACTACGCAGACCTAACCTGCTCCACTACACTGGCCGCTACGCTGGCCGGGGTCAGGGCGATGCCCCGCGGGGCGCTGCGTGGTGCCGATGCACTGTCAATGCACTGCGTGACGGCACCGTGTGACGACACTCGTCGCGAATCGCTCGGCCGGCAGTCCTGCGGGGGAACGGCCGGCCTCCAGCGTCGTACACCGCACGGTGAAAACGGAACCTGGTTTTCCCAGGAACTCCCTGGAAATCGCATATGTCTCTACAATAGGCTTCCTGGGAAAACCAGGTACCGCTTTTACCGTGCGCGGCCAGTTTCAATGCAGAGAGACCCGGGTGCTCCAATTTTCGAAACGTATAACTTTTTTTCGTCGCGCGGGCGCAGCACAATCTAAATGTCTTTGGGCGAAAGGCTACACCACCTGGTGGAGATTTTCTTCACAATGCAAAAATGACGTTTTTCAACCTTTACAAGACGTTTCTTCAGGATGTGAAAGACTTTGCGACCCTGCAAAGGACAGGACACCCCTTTAAAGTGACACCCCTGTGACTTAAGCACCCGACAAGAACAGACTTTCAACACAAAAAAATTATTCTCGAACATTCCCCGAATTAACGCGTTGCAGAATAAGTGGCAAAGTATTAGGCCGTGTTGTTTTTAAGACAGCAACACAGTGAGTGGGGGTGGACGGCAGCTCGAGTTTTTCTCAGCGAGGAAGGCGGCGCGAAGTCACTGCGGCCGTCAGGGAGTCCAGCATGTCGGGGATTCCATGCGCCAAACGTCACTCGCGAGCCTCGTTAGTGGACCGTGCAAAACGTGCCCGGAGCGCACCGCCCCGCCCCGCCCCGCCGCGCCCCGCCGCCACGACAAGGAAGCTTCAAGTAGCACCGCGCGCGCGGACACTGCATCAGTCTACGACTAGCCGGCCCAGCTTGAACCACGAAGGGACGACAGGCACGGACGGACAGCCTCGACCCGAACGACTTTTTCTTTTCAAAAAGAAGAGGCGAAATGGAGCATCTCACGGTGAGTAACGCAACGTTTACAGTGCATTTAGTTTAGGTCGGGATCAACAAAACAAGGTGAAGGACTGAAAAATAATTTCAATTGTGATTGTTTGTTTTGGAATTTGAATAGATGATAATTATAATTTATTAATTTAATCACCATGAAAAACCATAAAAAAATTTTACTTCAGAATTGAACAAATTTGAGATCAAAGAATCGACAAAGACACACATAAAACAAAATTTTAAGTGTTTGCCTTCCACCACCTAAACAGTGAATTCAGCAAACTTCGATTTGAAAATGCGGCTATGAAATAAGGTCAACACCGCGTGGCGAGTGTGTCCAAGAGGACAAGCCCAGTGTCTCTGGCGCGAGGAGTAGCGTCGGTCTGCCGTGCAGTGCCACGCAGTGCCGTGCCGTGCGCCCCCCATCAACCTCCCGGCCGCTCAGCCCGCTCTGCTTGCAGGCCGCCTGCGTGACGCTGCTGCTGCTGGTGGGCCTCGTGGCGCAGGAGGCGGCGACCAAGGACCCCTGCAGCAAGGACTGGCTGCGCTTTATGGTGGTCAACGCCTGCGGCATGGACAAGCGCCACCTGGAGCGCAGGAAGCCCTCCGTCGCGCCCTCGGTGAGAGAAACATTTATTAAAAGCATAAAACCTTTATGACTACCCCTGGGGCGTGTTGTTCAATAGTGCGGCTCGGTGGGCATAGTGCGTTCTCGCCCGTTCATGTAGCAACACCTCGGATCGGCCCCTGTTCTGGCCTGGGCATTCCCTCGCGTGGTCAAATCAGGATTGGCACACCTGCTCCTGCCATAACCAGGCGCGGATCCAGTGCGGGGGCAAAAGGGCAATTGACCTCCTTCCCCCTCTTTGGCCCCTACAAAGCCTCTGGAAAAAAAGCCACACCTTGCCCACGTAATAAAGGCGAAAAGCGTTCTCAGGTCACCTCTGGATCCGCCACCGGCCTTAACTTGGGAACCTCTCTTCCTGACCACAGCTCAAGGAGATCCTGAAGGAGGTGGACCAGGAGTTCGACAACTACGTGTACGGCCAGAGCCCGTTCGAGGACAATTACGAGGAGAACTACGAGTACGAGCCCGCGGCCTCGGAGAGCACCCCGGAGCGCGTGGACGCCAGAGACAAGGGCGTCGTCGCCAAGCCCAGCAGCGCCAGCAGCGAGGGCAACTTCTTCATGCGGCTCTTCCAGCACCCAGGTAGGCAACACGACTTCCTTCAAGGCAAAAACGGTTTCCCAGGAACTCCCTGGAAATTGCCTATGCCTTCCACTGTGGCAAAAAGGTACGGAAAATTCTGTTAATTTTTTTGCCAGGATTCTCCGTAGCCCTCTTATCAATATTCTCCGTAGGCTCTTACAGTATTCTCCGTAGGGCCGTACAGTATTCTCTGTAAGTCCGCACAGTCTTCTCCGTAGGACCTGGAAGACTGTATAGTCCTACGGAGATCACTGTAAGGTCTCACGGAGAATACTGTGCGGTCCTACGGAAAATACTGTAAGAGCCTACGGAGAATATTGATAAGGGGGCTACGGAGAATTACCACAAGCTGTTTACAGAATTTTCTGTAGCTTTTTGCCACAGTGTCCTATGGGCTTTCTGAGTAAACCAGGATCCGTTTTTGCCGTGTTGATTGGTCAGTCGGTGCATGAACCCTGATTCCGTGATGCTTTGAGTGTGTGTCTGACGACGACTCTCGGACCGCAGACCAGGTGCTGGCCGAGGCGTGGATGGGGCTGGTCGCGTCGGAGCCCAAGAAGATGCCCCGGCGACGCGCCATCCAGAACGCCATCAGCCGCTGCTGCTCCGAGGACTGCGACGAGGGCGACTTCGACGGCGTTTGCGACTGAACCTAGAACACGACTGCCACGCACCTCCGCGCCTCACCGACTCCCGTCCGCAGATATGTTTCAAATACAAATAAAGCACGTTTCCCCCGATGGCCTCTCTGTATTTGAAACATGTGTGCGCGCCGCGGGGAGGCGGAATCGCAGCAGCAGCGCCGGGGTGTGCTGTTTCCTAGAATTTAAGTAACTTATTTATTTTTTTATTGTTTTTATGACCGAGGCCATTTGCTAGAAACAATAAATCGTTGATACTTTTTCGTACGAAAGCTTTTCACTGCACAGTTTGTAAGCGGTTCGGTTCACTGTTAGAACTGGAGCGTACTTTTACGTGGCAGAAAATGGAAAGAAAGTTCAGGGGAGGTTAAAGAATGCACCCCTATGGAGCTGTCACCTTGACATTGAGCCATCCCTCGACCAGTAATTCAAACCAAACATGCAAATGTGACTGTAAAATCGCTCTCAAATGGATGGCGAGATCTCACGCTTAAACCCTTACGAAGTATTTTGAGCATACATTATACAAACTAAGAAGTTATACGAAGAAATAGTTCGTAATTTACGAAGAATTTTCTTTTTGTTAAACAAACTGCTTTTCTTTGTAAGGCGCCTAAAATAGTTTGTAAGGTTATGTCAGTGCGAGATCTCCGGGGCAGGCTCCGAAGTTGTCGTCGGTACTTTTCGTAACCTGTACTTTTTAACCCAAAGTAACCCCTGCTCGAATGAAGCATTTGCTACCATTGCACCGGTACACTCCAAAACCAGGGTGTCTAGAAACTATACGCCTTAGGCGTATGCCACAGAAATGGTGCCTTAAGGCGCCTTGATTCTACACGCCAAAGGCGTATACCCCATTGAGCACCTTTTGCAGATAGAAGTTAGCATGTGAACACCATGGGTCGAAGGAAAGGTGCGTGCATTGTACACACCCTGGATCATAGGCACTGAGCTCAACAGGACTCTAGGTGCGTTGAATGCAAACACCGCCCTTGGCCGAGGCCATGCCTACCGAGGCCTTAAAGGGTGTTTACATTCTACGCACCTTGAATCCTGTTGAGCTCAGTGCCTATGATCCAGGGTGTGTACAATGCACGCACCTTTCCTTCGACCAATGGTGCTCACATGCTAACTTCTATCTGCAAAAGGTGCTCAATGGGGTATACGCCTTTGGCGTGTAGAATCAAGGCGCCTTAAGGCAGTTCCATTTCTGTGGCATACGCCTAAGGCGTATAGTTTCTAGACACCCTGGATTTGGAGTGTAGTGGAAGCAGCGCCCGGCGGGTAGGCATCCCTTCGTGCTCCGCCAACCCGCACACGGAACCGCGCCAATCTCACGCCGCGAGGCTCGCTGTCAAAGCAATGCAAACACCGCGGGGCGCCCGGCGGCGTCGCGGCCGGCAGAGCGATTGCGAGACAAATGTGCGTCCGAACCCTTTCCGCGGGCAGAGCCAGGCAGAGCCGAGGCAGAGCCGAGGCAGAGCCGAGGCAGAGCCGGCGAGGCGGGGAAAGCCGCGGCCCCGCGGGGCAGTGCCTGGCAGCGCCTGGCAGCGCCAAGGCGGCGCAGGGGAAAGCCACGAGGCGCCCCAAGGCGTCGCGGTCGCGGCGCCAACTTCGAACCGGCCGGCCGGCCGGTCCCTGGCCGTCCCCGCGGGACCACACGCTGGACGATATGTTAATAACGATATTGCGCCGAAGCCGGCGAGCCTGTGGGTCCGTGCACGCTGGTTCCGAACACCGCCTCGCCGCTGCTCTCTCTCTCTCTCTCTCTCTCTCTCTCTCTCTCTCTCTCTCTCTCTCTCTCTCTCTCTCTCTCTCTCTCTCTCTCTCTCTCTCACCCCTACGGGACGCCCCTGAAGTGCGAGAGAGACAGATCGGCGGCGGATCGCAGGTGCAGCGCTGCGGCGTCCTGCAGACTGATTCCGGACTATCGTCGCTCTCTCTCTCGCTGTGGCAGTGCGTTCCGTACGGGTGCGAGAGAGACAGGGCGACGGGGCTCCGCGCGGCACCCCGGCCGGCCGGCACCGCGGACGCGAAGGGTTGGCCGGCCTTGGCACATGGTGGCCGCCATCACGCGGATGCAATATCGTCGTGGCACCGGCGCCGCCATCGGGGATTCAGCAAGGCGGCGGGCCGCGGCCGGGCGGCTCGGCGCAGGCTTTGCCGGAATCCTGGCTTTGCCGACCACCGTGGGGACGGCGAGGTGATGGCGCCGAACGGAATACCATCGTCCGGCACGCGGCGCCACATGTGTTCGCGCCGGGCGGACGGACGGACGGACGGACGATACACTCGCGGGGCGGGGCGCCGCGGCGACTGGCCGACACAACACGCGTGTCACGGCCGACTAACCTAACCGGCGCCGCGCCGCACGCTCATTTCGAACGGCGCTCTGTCTCTCTCGCACTCGTGGGGCGTCCCTGCGGGTGCGAGCGAGACAGAGCGGCGACGCACGGCCGGCGGGCGTGGCGATGCCCCCGCATCCATCACGGGCTGTCAGCGGGCGCGCGGCAAGCCACGCCACTGCAAGCCCCACGGCCGTCCAGGGCAGGGCCCGGGCCGCCCCACCGAGGGCCCACCGCGACACGCCGCGCACTGACACCGCCCCTCCGCCCCCCGGACGTGTGTGGCCGCGGCGAGGCGAGCGCGGCGGCATCAAAAAACGGGCGGCTGCGACGCGGGAACGGGGATCTGCGAATCTTGCCGCATCTTGAGAAAAGCAAAACAAAAGATTGACAGTAACGGAACAACCGCTGTCACGCTGTCTCAGCTGACGGTAACTTATACACTGGACTGATTGGAAGTTTGAAAAGACATAAATTGACTCCAGTTCACTTACCAACAATCCAAAAGTAACGTATTCCACTGTTTCCAGAATGTTTTTTGTCGTTGTTCTCGGAATAGCGATGTTGCTAGAGAGCTTGATTGAGCAGCGATTTTGTGTGACTCTGAACCGTTTGCCCGCCAAGCACACACACACCTTGACTTGTCGGTGAGCGCACTCCCCGCCGCCCCCATCACGCCCCGGTCGCTGGACAGACCGTGCGCGCCGCCCCCGCGCCGCCCCCGCCCACCCTGTCCGTCACCTGTGACCCGAATACATACGTCATCCCGGAACCCCATGTGTGTGCGCTGCATGAGGCGTGAGGCTTGTTCACACCTCCACACTGCATTCGCCGCACACGCACACACACACACACACACACGCACACACACACATACACACGCACACACGTGGACCGACATGCAGGCACGCACACCAAACTTTTATTTATTATTTTTTTTCCCCTTTGGCGGCATCTGGTGTGGGAACGGAAGAGTGTTTGGCTATGCGCCACGGCACGGGGATGCAAACTGACCCGCTACTTATGTGTGTGAAAGGAAAGAGCAGGGAGGGAAGAGGGAAACAAGAGTGAGAGAAGAAGAAGAAGAAGAAGAAGAAGAAGAAGAAGAAGAAGAAGAAGAAGAAGAAGAAGAAGAAGACCAGGAGCAGGAAGGGAGCTGGTTCGCCTGGAGGGTAGGCAGCAGCGCTGCACGCGCGTCGAGCGTGCCTTCCCATTGCTCACCTCCCAGGCGCTTCCACAACCCCACAGTCCGTTCCAACGCTCCACTTGTTCGGCTCTCCTTGGACGATACGTTGGCAGCGACTGGCAGACAAACGGATGGACACACACACACACACACACACACACACGCACACACACTCACGCACACACACGAACCCGCCGACACGGCAGCGCGCGCAACTTGCCAACTTATATTGCTTACATTTGCAGGCCAAAAGAAGCGCGAGCGGCCGGCCGGCCTGACGCGTGGCGCCCCAAGCCCGCCGCGCCGAGCCATTCGGAAGCGTCGCCTTCCGTCTCTCTCGCACCGATCGCGACGCGCCACGAGTGCGACAGAGACGGAGCGCGTCGGCGGGGCGCCACGTGCGGTCGAGTCCGCCGAGACGGTGGTGCAGCGAGCACCCCGCCGCGCCCGACGACGACGCCCGGCGGCGGCGGTCAAACACAACAAGACGGCCGAGAAGCCTGACAAATGAAACACTTGATGCCGTGTTTGTCGCCGGCACTATAAAAGCGGATTGCGAGCGTCGCCGCCGGAAAACGCCGCCAGATTGCGCTGGGCACGCCGGCGCGGGCCGGAACCGCGTAGGTGCGCGCGCCGGCCGGCCAGATAGGGCACTGTAAGCGGACGTGCCGCCGCCGTCCCGCGGCCGTGCGGTCGTCACGGCAGTCCCCGCGATAAACGACACCAACAATAAACTTTTCGAGAGGCCGGCGAAATAAAGGGGTTGATGCGAAAGGGGTGAGTGAGTCGAGTCTCCCCGCGGGGCGGGGAGGGGGTGGGGGGAGTCTCTCGTTCCGAGCGTCGTTCTCGTGGCCGTAATTTGATTAATGAGACGCGTCTCCGTTCCACTTTCATTGCCCTCCGGCGTTTCGGACTCTCTCTCTCTCTCTCTCTCTCTCTCTCTCTCTCTCTCTCTCTCTCTCTCTCTCTCTCTCTCTCTCTCTCTCTCTCTCTCTCTCTCTCGGGCCGTACGTGGGACCGACTCTGTGATGCCGTTCCGACAATGCCGGGACAAGTTTGGAACGAGCACCAACAGTCAGAGGCCCAACGCTAGAGTCGGGGGCGAGACCTCCGGGGTAGGACCCACCCGAACCGCAGTACCAACCAAATCCCGGAGTTGACAACCTGCGTTTCGGATCCAGTGACCTTGAGATACTTCCACTGCAGAGTCCGTTCATGGTCTTTCCAGTCCGTCCAAGACGGCGCCCTACCGTCACGAGCCAGCGCCCACTCTCCCTCCCAGGGAATGGACACACGATCGTCGCAAGTTCAATTGAATCGCTATTATTTAATTTGGTCTGCGCCAAGTGCTCCCCCGGGCCCGCTAAACAGCGACAGGCGGGGTGCTGTTTGGGTGGTGGCGTCGCTGTGAGTCGCCGCCATGGAGCGTGTCCAAGCGGCTCGGAGGGGAGGCAGGCAGGCAGGCTGATCTGGCGCGGGGGATGAACGGGGGATGGAGTGCCAACCAAACGGGGTATCTTATGAATTATGTCCCCGGCCAGCAATCTCTTTGCAAACAAACAGGGTACTTATTATTATTAATACACTTGGCGCCCCCGTGACGTCAGTTGAAGCAAGGCAGGTGGAGTCGCAGCGACGGACCTGTGTTGGGTGAAATTCGTGCTGTAGCAGTTCGTTTTCCTGCCGCGTGAGGGCGCCACCGCTTGTCGTAAAAACAATTATGACGTAAGGAGGCGTAGCGAGCACAGCATTGTACGGCTCCTCTAACTTATTTTCGCCGGAGGGAGAGGCAATGAGTATCACAATATCAATTTCTCTAAAAGAAAAAAACACTAAAAAATACGGACAGAAGAAAAAGTGGCTCGCTACCCCCCGCGTCCCCGAAACGCGGTGTTTATGCGCACATTGTTTCAAGGACATATAAATTAGAATCGAAGATTAGAGTCGGTTTTATTATTAATAACCGGAGCACTCCCCCGGCCGCGGCCTCGTCGAATCGCTCCTTCCTCGTCGCTCCAGCCGGAGTCGCCACACGAGTGCGACGGAGAGCAGTGGATTCAGATTCAGATTCGGGGCCAGCCGGGTGCGGCGCAGGGTGCGGCGGCGAGGGTGGGCGGCGGAAAAAATGGCATAAAAAGCAGGGCGCACCCAGAGGGCTGTTTCAAACGGGAGTCCACTGACTTGCCGTATTTCTCGCTGACTCGCGTCGACTGCACCGTAATCACGCCCCCTTGGCGACGCTTGTATCATTTTGTTTGGGCTTTTACGATACTCAGTCGCTATCAATTATTTTATTTTTTTACCTCGCGCTTCTTAACACGTCGGCGCCAAGTGGTGTGATTCGGCGATTATTCATCGCTGAGGGTGGAGCGGCAATAAAGCCAAAAAATTGGGCGGACGGAGACAGCGACAGTGAAAAATACTTGGCGCCTCGGTCGGGCCGGCCACGCGAAATGATGGCATCGCCGACCGGATCACGCCAGCACTGGGATTCCAGGATTTGGACGGCACGTTTAATCGCGAGAATCGTGGCAAGTTTCGTTTACCGTCACATTCGTTTGAATTAGACTCTGCTTAGCCCAGACCCATTATCCCGGGTGCGCGGCGCGGCGTTGACCCGGTGGCACCGTCAAGGTGGAAGCGCACCGCGGTCCGCGAGGACGGTCCGCGCGGCACATTAAAGGAAAGGAAAGCCATAAATTACTTCCGTCTTGCGCATCGACGTTTCGCGCTCCCCCCTCCTCGGGGCATAAACTGCTTTTAAACGGATTACCTGCGGCATTTCCATTTCCATGAGAAAAGCGCGCGTCGCCGCGTCCCTCATTGAGTCCGGCAGTCGATCGGCGATAAATAATACTCTTAAATTGGATCAATAACAAGGCAGCGCAGCGGTCCCCGCGCGGATGTGCAAACAAATCGGCCACAAAGGCAGCGTCCGTCCGCACCATCGTCCTCAAGGCGAGGTGGGAATCAAACCGCAGGGCCCGCCAGGCCGCCACATTGTCTTTAAAGGCAGTATTTGCGCTGCGGGACTAAATTTTATGTTAAAGAGACTGCCGGGATGAGCGACCCCAAACGCAACAGCAGAAACGTTTCTCATTTTTATTTTAGCCCGTGTGCGTGTATCGCAATATCCTCTTTTGAGGGGAGGTTTGTTCGGCCTCTGATGACATCATATACAAAATACATTGGAAGGTTAGGTTATATTGATGGCTCAGAGGAACTATGGGAGGGAGGGGTGGAGATGAAAATGACCTCTAATCGAACACACACTTCACTTTTTTTTTCAGCGGCAAAAGTTCAATCAGCCCAGCACGTACAAGTTTTTTCTAAAACCACACACACAAATACAGGTTTAGCTGTCAACACTCATTACTGATCTTAACTCTTTCAAGGAAAGTCGTATGTGAACAGAAATTTTGTGTTTGTGGTTCTCGGTGTCATGTTCAGTTTCAAAACAGACTCCACGTTGAACAGTAGAATCGAATAATCTTGTGGCGTTCCGACGGAATCAAAGCGACACGGATTCGGCACGCCTGCAACTCTCGACGTCACTTTGCGACGTAATTTACAGCCGTCAACGCGTGCACTCCTTGTTTGGCCCCGGCCAGCGGCCCGTGACGCCGGGGAGGGGGAGGGGGTACGAGGAATATTAACGTTCGATCCAAGACACCGTTTTAATGGACTGCAGCCGACCACGGCGTCGCGGTCCACCGGACTCCCCCCCTGCCGTCCGCGCCGAGGCGAAGGCAAGGTGGCTGCCGGACAGCGTCCTTGCCTTCTTCCCGAGACGAGGCAATTGAGGAGTGTTATGGAAATGGGGGCGCGGTTATGCCTCGAAGAGAGCAGTGGCGCCACAACGAGCGCCATCGAGAGCCGTTTGCATCGCTCTGTCCCTCTCGCACCCCTACGGGAAGCTCCATGAGTGCGAGAGAGACAGAGCGACGAGAGCGTCCCTCGGAATCACAGTGTGCTGCGCGCGGGGTGCTTGGCGCCACATGGGGCAGCGGCCGATGGGCCGATCACCTTGAGGTGCTCGCACAACCCTGGATTCGCTTGAAATCCATCTTTTCCCGCTGTTTGCTTCGGTACCCACAAACACGAGCACACACAAAGGCGGGACCGCATCTGAGGTTGCGGCGTGGTCGCGCGAGGTCGGAGTGTCTTGCTGACCCGAACCGCTAAAGGTCTGTATAGGCCTAACAGCGCTGATGATGATGATGATGATGGTGGCGCGCTCTGCCGGGCGGCGGGGGAAAAACTGGCGATGGAACGCTTTTGATTTATATGGAAAACAAAGCGCCGTTTGCCGAGCAGCGTATCACTCCGCAGTCGGTAGTAAAAGCCACTTACACTGCAGTGGCATGCGGGGCCCTTTTGAATTACGGAGCCAACCTCTTGGCGTTTTGCAGCCACACTTTGCTCCACATTTACCATCGCGCAGCGCCACCCCCTCTCCTAGTGCCACCACAACACACACACACACACACACACACACACACCAAAAGAGAGAGAGAGAGAGGGGGAAAAGGGGAGAAAGGGGGGAGGGGGGAGAGAGGGGGGAGAGAGAGGGGGGAGGGGGAGAGAGAGAGAGAGAGAGACACACACACACACACACAAAAGCGCGCGCCGGGCGTGTTTAGCCATCCGCAAAGTGCTAACAACCACGATATCAGTAATAACCCGGCGTGAACTCGGCATAATGGGACGCCACTGTATGTGTCGCGCTGCTCTGCGCCGCTCCGCTCTGCGCCGGGCCGCCCGCCTGGTCCATTTGCAGATTAAAAGGTGGCGGGGTTGGCCGGCATGATACGTCAGGCCAAACGGCGCCACCAAAAGGCATATCGCGTCGCCTTTACTTCGTCAACAACAAGGCCAGCATAAATCCCTCGGCGAGAACCGCCAGCCCTGCATGGCCAGGCTGGCTTGGCCCATGCGGGGGCACTGTGGGACCGCCATGGGCACGCCGCGGCACGCCGACGGCCCCGGAGCGCGCATCGACGCAGAAACAGTCGCCGGAATCCCATACTTTTGTTCTTCCGGGAAGGAAGGACTTTGCAAACTATTGCGGGCGTCGCTGAGAGCTTTATGATAAGAGAAGCGGAAAGAAGCAGCCCGGGGCGGCGGGGGCGGCGGAGGGCGCGCCTCGCACTGCCTTTGCATGTTGCCGTGACGCGCCGACCGTCAACCAACACCGCAAACACACTGTAAAAAAAAAGTTGCAAATTTTTGCTACTTGGGTGCTGAAACGCCCCTGCACCCACCCTTCGATCACGAATTTCACAGCCCAAAGGGTTGCGAAATTCAGTAACCCACTGGCGCCAAAATTTTGTTGCCCAATGGGTGTATAAGGGAACCGTTCTTACCCAAATAGTGAATTTTTCACGTGGGCAACAGTAGGCCCTCCCGCTGCCCAAGGTGCATAAATTTTGCATCTTGGCCGCAAGACGCTCCCCAACTTGCCCACGTGTATAGATCCCGGTTGGAGGTGTCTTAAAATGCGGGCTGACCTCAGAAAAATCACGAGGTGCATGGGCATCGAACCTGCAATCTCCACTCAGGACCCAACCCCTCTGACCACTGCGCCACCACGCTAGCTAGTCGAAGACGCTCGGCGGAGGCTACTTGACCCAGCCGGCTCGAGACCGTCTGCCGTTAGCGGCGCCCTCGATGGATGATTTGCATTTGTGGGCAAGTTGAGGAACTCAGCTTAACCACAATGTTAACTTTTCTACAGGTGGGCATGGTGGGCCATCCGAGAATCTCCACATGTGTAAATTCTCTCACGTGGACGGCAACTTTTTCAACCCACAAGATACTAAATTTGAACATGTGGGTGAGCTCAGAGCCCAAATCACCAAATCATGAATTTCGTCTCAGATGTACGGATTTTCGACGACACAATAGCAAATTTCGCTGTCCAACGGGTCGATGTATTTCATCAAGTGGGCTGGTACAGTGGCCTTCTGCAACCCACTGGGTGCAACTGGAGTCTTTGTACATTGGGTGGCAAAATTTCGCATGCCAATGGGTTTCAAAAATTTGCAACATTTTTTACAGTGTGATTTCGGCTTTCCCGGGGAAATTTCGGGAAATGGGCGGCGTGTGCGAGCAGTGCCGCTCTTTGGTGGACTCCAGAGAGCGCCGCACGGGCCTTACTTGAGAATAGAACACAATAAAGGAGGGAGCCCCTCAGCCAAAGCGGCTCGTAAAAGCATGGAAATACAGCAATACGTATTATTGGATTAGGGTGTGCGTGTGTGCCAGGGCCTGTGTGTGTGTGTGGGCCGCACGCAGTGGCGCCGCACACTGCCAAGTACATCTAATTTACCAAAGGGTAAACTGGGCCTTCCTGCAAGACTTGCCACTTGTCCCCGTCGACGCGGTTCGGCTCGCTCCAACTTTTAAAGTGGCTGTTTTTCAGGGGCTTAATTGAATTTCAACGGTGCCTATAAATTCATAATATTGAAGTCCCGCGACGAGCGCTCTTATTTTTTTTCATCCTTCGCCAGCACAGTCCGCGCTGCTTCTATAGATGGAATTGAGAAAATCGTAAATTACAAACTTATTCGCTGCCCCCGCCTGCGAGGTGCAAAAACTGGACAACTCCGGAGTGAGCCTAATTTATCGGAGTCCTCATTCCGTTTTTCTGGAGACAGTTTTATGCAGGGGAACCACTGTTCATTCCGAGACATGAAAAAGAATTCGGACACAGCAGGGCGAAATTCTAATGCGCGCCTTCCATTAGGACTGGCTCCCGGACCAACCCGCCAAACTTTTTAAACTTATCTCATTCAATCTTCAGGGTTGATATTGGCAGAATAATCGGTGCTGGCTTCGGATGGAAAAAGTTTCTCATTTCGGATTTGATGCCTTTTACACGAGTCAACGGTGTAGACCCACGCCCCGCAAGAGTTCACCCGCCGCGCCAGCCGCGCCCCACACTGCAGCAAGCAAGCGAGGGAAGGCCAGGGGTCCGTCATCGACTGCAGGAGTTGGCGAGGACGATTGTGGACATGTGAGTCTTTCAGGAGTTTGAGTTTAAAATGAGTCTGTTTCTGATGCGGTACCTCCTATCTACAAACGCTCAGCATGTCGAGTCCGGGATGAATCCGCTCACCTGAGGGAGCCTGAAATGAAACCGCTCAGCTTTGGCACTCCGTTACACAACCGCTCACCTCGGAGCGCGCTGAACGAAACCGCTTACCTTCTCAAATACGGGCGGCGGCTGCCAGATTTACATTGTACTTCTTACGCGCTTAGTCTTTATTTAGATCGACAAGTTGAATCGCATGCTATCGTCTGCACTAGAACTTTGATTTTCACCCAAGGTTTGCACTAAGCGCGCCCCGGATCGGCTAAAAATAACGTAAATACGAGGGGCAACATAACCTAACCAGCGCCCGGCCGCGCGGCGATATGCTGGTCTGTCTAGCCCGCGCCGAGGTGAGCGGTTTTGTCACGGAGTGCTGTAGCTGAGCGGTTTCAATTCACGGCTCCTCAGATGAGCGGGTCTGTCCAGGAGTCAGCATTATGAGCGTTTGTAGATAGGAGGTACCGGATGGTGGTTTCCTTTTCTGGCAAAATCAAGGTCGTGGTCGTGGCTCTGCTCACTCGCAGTTCAAGAAGCACCAGACCATTGCCCTCAGCAGCTCGTGTTTAGAAGGGGTGGGTAGCATGTGCTGATTTCGATACACAGTCCGTCTCTGGATCCGCCACTTGCGGTGTTCCTTCGCTCTCCTCGCGGAGGTTCTTTCCTGGGGGTTCTAGATCGAGGGGGACGGGCAAGGAGTCCCCCCCCCCCTGATTCCCATGCCCCGGAATTGGGCCAGGGGACGCGGCGACGCACGCAGTGCTACGCAGCCGTCCCTTTGACAGATGCTGCCCACCTCGACGGCCGGCTGCCTATACGGCTGCCCGGCTATTGAATCCGCGTCACCTCCCCGCTTCCTGTCCGCCCGGGCCGGTCGGGCCGGTCGGGCCGCACCCCCTGCCGTATCTGCCGCACCGCGGCCCGCAGTTGCCCGCTTCTGCGGCCTGCGGCAGCAGCACCCCGAAGCGAGGCTACAAACTACACCGTTCAATGGCCCGTTTTATTGTTGCTGACAGAGTAGTCATTGCCGGGGCGTATGATGAAGTGGGGAGGAGGCGGCCCGGTCCTTCGGCGACGACTCTCCGAGTGTGCGACTGGAGCGACTCGCGCGACGGTAAATCAAGCAAATCAAGCCGGGCGAGGCGCGGCGAGGCGCGGGGCCTAATTTGGCAGTGTGGCGCCGCGCTGCCGCGCTGCCGGCGCCGCGACCCCGGTCCGAAAAACGCGACGCACTCACCTTGAGACGGATCGCTGAGCGGCGAGAAGGGCGACGCGACGCGTCCCGTGACAGAATGGAGCGAAAAATGACAGCTGCCTTCATTACTTCCATAATAAAGGACGGGGCGCCCTCGGGTGGAATGATATTAAAAAACGCTCGGAAAAATTACTGAATCATAATACGGTATGAATAAAGTAGGACGAAAAGAGGCGTCCGTGACATTTTTATGGATCGCTTTTTGATGCGCGCGGGCCGCGCTACACTATGCGCCGCGGTCTTCATGTAGGGCGCTGGCGGGGTGACGGATATGGTCAAATGGGGACCGTGGCGAACTGAAGTTGCGATCATGGACTCATTTGCAACCACTCTACAAATCAACCAGTGTTGATTGGCTCCTCCTTTGGTCAAGCCTCCAAGCTCACCACTCGCACTGAAGTGTGCACGCAGGCACGCTCCAGCCAGCAGGAAGTGTGTCTACCGTGCACATCGCTCAGTTTGAAGAGCTGAGGGCCTGATTTCTGGCTTGGGAGTAAGGCTAGATAAGTAAGAGACAGCTGGTTCGTTCTACGCGCCCATGGCCAACGCAGCCGCGGTTGCAAGTTGCAAGCAGGGACGCTGTAAGTAGAGTGGTGGAAGGGGGGGGGGAGACGACACTACGGCCGAGTCCCTCAAAGGGCCATGAAGGCGAAACACCCTGTGGAATCATAGCGGCCCCACATCGCGTTGAATAGAAAGGAAATGGCAAGAAAGAGCGGAGCGTGTCAGCCGCCGGACAGATTGGCTTCCAATGGAGACGGATGAGGTGCAACCACACGTCGCGCGGTCCGTGCCGTACCGGTCGCCTGCCGGCCTCTCTCGCACTCACGGGGCGCCCCGCAGGGGTGCGACGGAGACAGCCCCAAAGCGCCCCTTCGGAGTGAGGCGGCAGTGGCGTGCCGCGCGTGGTCAACGTCCGCGGGGCGAAAGCACGCGAGCGCGCCACTACGCCACTGGCACTACGCCGATGGCATTTTGATGGCTTGTTGGCGGGCCGCGAGGCGAGAGGTCACGGCGCGGAGTCCGTGGCGGATGGGGCGCCATTCCAGCCGCACTATTAATTTGGTCCGTCCGTCCAGCATGGTTGGCCTCGTGATCCACTCGATACCTCCTAGCAACAGACACGTACTTCGGGCACGCTTCTCAAAACTCACGTACTTTCGGCAGCTTGTGCAACAAACACGCAGTTTCGCCATTTCTAGTCAAAAAGCACGCAGTTTCCGCATTTTCGTCCTGGCGGGCACGGAAATACATTTTGGGTATTTTTCATGGTTGGGCTAGTGAGGTACAGTCACTAAGTCACCATTAATAACCTCAAAACGGTTTCAGGAGTGATCTGCATTGAAATATTACAGGAAGTTTGGAGGTTAAAGGTGGGCAGATCGTTCCTGAAACCGTTTCCAGGTTATCAATGGTGACCTAGGGACTGCACCTCACTAGCACAACCACGAAAGTTACCCAAAATGTATTTCCGTGCCCGCGAGGACGAAAATGCGCAAACTGCGTGCTTTTTGACTAGAAATGGCGAAACTGCGTGTTTGTTGCACAAGCTGCTGAAAGTACGTGAGTTTTGAGAAGCGTCTCCGAAGTACGTGTCTGTTGCTAGGAGGTATCGCACTTACTGGCGTTCCTGTCCAGCACATCCGTTTTGGTTTAGGTTTGGCCTACCACAAAGATATTTCCTCACACCACTTACAGGATTTACGACACTGGAGTATTTAAATCCCAGTCTTCCATTGGGTTGCTCACTTCGTCTTCAACACATTTATCCACACACTAAATGTTGTACAGTGAAGATTCTCCATATTATGGTGAAAATGTTCCATATTATGGTGGTGCAGCTGACTTCGTAACATACCATTGAGAATTCACTGTACCTTATAGAGATTTTGACGAATTTCGTTGGTATTATGGAGAAAATCGCCACCATATTATGTTGGTGCAGCCTTTCACCGTAAGACATTTACTGTGCAATCTCGTCATCTCTTCATAGGACACATCATAGGACGCATCCATTCTGGCATACTCACACTATTTCGACACCTCCTAGGAACAAGCGGCTATCTTCCGAGAGCTTCCAGACACTCGGCTATCTCGCAGTAGCTTTCAGACACTCGGCTATCTTCCAATAGCGTCCAGACACTTGGCTATCTTTCTGAGCGCTTCGGAGACTCGGCTAACTGCTTTTCCCACTTCCCGAGTTTGGGTGCGTATATATTTTAAACCAGTTGAAATGCCCTCACCGGGACCTAACCAAAATGTGTCAAAAGTTTGTCAGAGTAGATTAAAATCATGGCGTGAGCATGTCTTGATAAGTGTAACAAAGAACACTGGAAAATCTAAAGCGTAACTCTATGCTTGAGTCAAGCATAGAGTTACGCTTGAAGACATTACGCTTGAAATCAAGCATAGACTAGAAATTCCCCCATGCATTTAGACAGGGGGAATCTTGGCGGATACGCCTGTTAGGCTTGATTTCAAGCGTAAACTGATTACGCTTGAAAACAGTGGGTAATACTACGCTTTAGTTTTACCAGTGAAAAACGCTATCGAAAGGACAACCCTAACCTCTCCGCAGAAGTCAGTTAGCCGAGTCTCCGAAGCGCTCAGGAAGATAGCCGAGTGTCTGGACGCTATTGAAAGATAGCCGAGTGTCTGGAAGCTACTGAGAGATAGCCGAGTGTCTGGAAGCTCCTGGAAGATAGCCGCTTGTTCCTAGGAGGTGTCGATTTTATCTAATTTGATGATTTTGAACCATATACAGGCATTCTAGTCTGTTCACCCTGCTCTAAGCCGCCGGGTGCTATCCAACCCCCGCCAGTCTAGTTTGCTCAGACTATTTCATCTCGTCCGCTCCCACTATTTCCCCTAGCTAGTCTGCTCTCTACTTTATCCAGTCTGGTGTGCTTCCCCGCCCGGTCCGCTCCCACTATTTCATCCAGTGTGCCCGCCCCATCGGCCCAGCCGGTCGCGGCAATCTTTCATTCATTCCGTGTCCGAGTTGTGATTGGCGTAACACGGAGATGAAGCAAGTATCACGAGCAGCATCGCTCTATAAGGGGCGAGCTCGCTAGCGCGGGGCCGAGACGGCAGAGAATCTGGCCGCGGTGAGGTGGGCGGAAAGAGGGAGCGAGAAAGAGCGGCAGATGGCGCTGCAGAGAGAGAGAGAGAGAGAGAGAGAGAGAGAGAGAGAGAGAGAGAGAGAGAGAGAGAGAGAGAGAGAGAGAGAGAGAGAGAGAGAGAGAGCGGCCGCCTGGAGACTCACGCCCGCCGCCGGGCCGCCGCGACGAGGACGGAGTGAGAGGGCGAGCGCGCGAGAGGGAAGGAAGGCATAAGCCAGCATCGCGATGAGCGCGGCGAGCGAGGGAGCGCGGCGTTATGACAGGGAGGGGGTGGGCGTGGCCGCGCGGCCCTCCCCACGCCGCCGCACCGCCAGCCAATGGCGGCGCAGGGCGGGAAACCCATCAGCCAATGGCGGCGCGCCGCGGCCCGGCCAGGACCCAATCAAAAGCACATCAATCCCGAGGCGCGGCGCGGCGGCGCGCCAAGAAGGGGATGCGAGGAGCGGCGAGGAGCGGCGGCCGCGGACCGGAAGGAAGGCGCGGGGCGGGGCGGGGCGGCCGGCCCTCGAGGTAAAAGGATTATAAACACAATCAAGGCGGCATTATTGGGGCCGGGATCGGGATGAACCGTCTCGGAGTCCCTTATCGGGCTTTGGCCGAGGACGCCGAGGGGGACGCACGGGCTGCGTCGCCCTCACGGCGACAGGACTGTTTCACGGAGGGAGCCCCCAGTCACACCTATGGCCTACCTTACCTTTAGCGACACAGCTTGTTGCCTATCTTTAAGGCGGTGCATTGTCTGACGAGGAAGTGGCGCACCCACTGCACGGCCACGACGGCCAGGGTGCCAGTCTGCGGACAAACAGAGAACAAAGTCAAGTGACGTCGCGCCAGTTTGTGCCGTTTTAAAGAGGAGTGAAACGCCCTGCCGTGCGGCCTGCGAACGCACTGGCGAGGGGCCTGGCTGGGGGAGCCCCTCCGTTGTCGCGCTGATTTAGACAGCGGTCGGGGCGGAAAGATTGCGGCCGAGCAGGTTGCCTACCGCGCCGGGGCAGAGCAAGGGCACCGCCAGGGCCATGAATAAGGAAATGGAGCGAACTCGAGTGTGCGGGGCGGTGCGGGGCGGCGGGGAGGGGAGGCGTAGGGAGGGGGTGGGGCAAGGGGTGGTCCGCACCACCGCGTTTAGCGCGCTTCCGCTGATTTAGAGAAGGGGCTCGTAGAAGGCTTTGGCCGCGGTGATTTTCATTGAGCGGCGGACGACCAGGAACAGGACCCCGACCAGGACCCCAACGAGGACCCCGACGAGGACCCCGACGAGGACCCCGACCAGGACCCCGACCAGGACCCCGACCAGGACACCGACCAGGACCCCGACCAGGACCCCGACCAGGACCCCGACGAGGACCCCGACGAGGACCCCGACCAGGACCCCTACCAGGACCCCTACCAGGACCCCGACCAGGACCCCGACCAGGACCCCGACCAGGACCCCGACCAGGACCCCGACGAGGACCCCGACGAGGACCCCGCCGTGGCGGAGGACACATCTCAGCACATCGATGAGGGCCCCACCGTGGAGGACGCCAAGGACGACGACCCCGGCTAATAGACTGCAGGAAGCGCAGCAGACCATCGCCGATTATGTGAACAAAAGACTGAATGAATCGCAGCTCAAGACGGCGGGGCAGGGCGTCCGCGGGGGTGCGCCGCGGGGGCCGGGGGCCGGGGGCGGGGCCAGCAGCTTGTTAACGATTGTAAGGCCCCTCCATGCCTCCCCCACGCCGCCTCAGGCCGCCGGGCTAACGCCGGGCGCGGAGGGTGGGGGACAAGTCCGGGCGGGCAGACGGACGGCGGGGAGCGGCCGGGCGGACGGACGGACCGGCGGCGCGGAGAGCAGCGCTCCGGAGCGGAGCAGCGGAGCGAGCGGACCCCGGCGTCGCCGTCATCGTCCTGCTAATCGTACCCGAACAGTCGGCCGGGCAGGACGTGTGCAGGACGCAGTGCTCCGCGACGCAGCGACGCGCGGCCCACGTGACGCGGAGTGTGTGTGACAACGCAGTGGTGTGACAACGCAGTGACAACAAAGTGACAACGGTGTGACAACAAAGTGGCTTAGGGCGATCGTCTTGGATTAGATCCCCGAATGCTGCATGCTTCCCGCCGCTGAGGACAGGTCACTAGGGCCTCTGGCGGGGCCTCTGGCGCTGGGCACGGCCATCGGCACCGTGGCGGCCTTCGAGGCGCTCCCGCTGCCCCGGCAGGCCGGCCAGGGCGGCCCGGGGCAGGGCCAGGCGTCCTCGCAGTGCGCCGACGACAGCTCGCGTTCCTCCCTGTGCAGCGAGAGCCCGCCGCTGTCCCGGCACGGCATGCTGGACCTGTCCCCCAACCCGTCCTCCATGCTGTCCTTCCTCAACGCCGGCGCCGGCGGGGGCTTCCTGCTCGGCAACCCGCCCCTGGCCGCCCTGCACTCCATGACGGAGATGAAGAACGGGCCGCTGTACAGCCACCTCAGCCCCGGGTCCGGTAAGACGAGCCCCAACAGCTCCACGTCGTCGGGACACACCACGACCGGCGTCGTGGCCAACCCCCACGGCATCGACCACATCCTCAGCAGGCCGGCCGCGGTCACCGTCCCCGGATCCTCCCCGCAGAGCAGAGGTGCGCGACAGCCGGACACCGGCTCACTTTTATCACTCCTTTTTGTTTTTGTTTTGTTTTTGCATTGAGTCGAGCTCGCGCCGCGTTTGATTCCGGCGCCGGGCCGCCCTTATTTTTATTGTCAAAATAGATCACGAAATAGCGGTAGCTCCCACGTTGACAGCCATAATTAAATTATAGCTATAATTATAACATGATTAATTTTCATATCACATCCGCAAGCAGTGCAACAAACCGCCCCCCGGCGCAAACCCCACCCCTTTCGCAAGGCTGCATGAACACAACACACTGTGCTGCAGTGGAACGAAAACGTGTTGCTTGCTTTCGTAGACAACTCTTCCCAGACTGTGTCACTGCGATGGCCGCCGAAACCGTCCCCGAGGGCTGTCTCTGTGGCTGTTTGTCAATAAGACGGCACTGCAAAATCGACGTCACAGATCCGCCACGGCCGATCGACTGCTCGGAAACAATTTGCTGGCCTCCTTCCGCGGTTTCGCCCTGTCGGGCGCGCGGCTCGGCCGAAATTGACTTTGCTCCGCGGCGCGACGCGTAACAGCTGTTCCTAATTATGGCAAGGGTCGGTGTTGGCCTGTTGGGGTGAGCCGTCATAATCCGGAGCACTAGCGCGCCAGATCGCCAGATTGATCGCGCAACATTTAACATATTTAATCCCGCCGCCGCCCGCAGCCCGAAAGGGCCATTGTCACTGTATCGTAGGCAATACTCGAAAGCAAGACAAATCTGCATAAATATGTCGCGCGTTAACTCGGCTGTGGCACCAACAGAGGCCACGCACCACTGCAGACTGAATTTGTAACTGAACTATAGCAGAGTCAAGTCAGACAAAGCTAACTGATTGAGATGGTCATTCCAAACAAGCAAAAACAACTAAAAGCAAGTTTTAAAAGGGCTCATTTCATTTCACATACTTAATATTATTTCTACAAAGAGTGTACGAAACATTTTAGTTTCTTTTGTAAAGATGTTTTTTGACGCAATTTCGAAGAAAAAAAAAGCAGAAATGTGCACTCTATGAAAACCTTACAAACTATTTAAGGCCTTAGAAAGAAAAGCAGCGCGTTCTGAAACGAAGTTTGTCGAAGTTCGATGCAGTTCAAGTGGTGACAGCTAAATGTTCGACACAGCTGAACGCGGCCATCCTGACAGGCGTCCTTGCTAATCAGCCTCTTCTCCCCCTGCTGTCTATTATCGCGTGTAATTAACTTAGACGCGTGGCTCGGCCGCCAGCGCCGCCAGCGCCGCCAGCCAGCCGATATGATAGCCGCGCCCCACCTGTGGGCCGAACGCAATTAGTCGGCAAACAGGGCTTAGCCGACACGTCCCGCTTTGGCGGTATTATTAAACGTGGCCTAGTTTCCGTGGCCGCGATGCGCGACGATATGACGGCTCTTGTCACTTCCTGCCTTTCCTGATTTCCGGGCAGAGGAGCAGCAGCGTGACATTGCCAAGAAATGAAACAGTGCACTGCGGCAAAAAGCTACGGAAAATTCTGTAAACAGCTTGTGGTAATTCTCCGTTGCCCCCTTATCAATATTCTCCGTTGCCCCCTTATCAATATTCTCCGTAGGCTCTTACAGTATTTTCCGTAGGACAGCACAGTATTCTCCGTAGGACCTTACAGTGATCTCCGTAGGACGATACAGTCTTCCAGGTACTACGGAGAAGACTGTGCGGACTTACAGGGAATACTGTACGGCCCTACGGAGAATACTGTAAGAGCCTACGGAGAATATTGATAAGAGGGCTGCGGAGAATCCTGGCAAAAAAATTAACAGAATTTTCCGTACCTTTTTGCCACAGTGTGGAGCTTTGGCTGGAATAGTCCAATTGCACTCATCCCCACAGTCCGGACAACGGACGTTTTCAGTGCGAGCGGGTGTTTGACAAAAACGTCAAATTTCCATTACATTTTCAGAAAGGTTACAGTACATTTTAAAATTCAAAATTATGAATGGAAGGTATACGACAGGAGAGTTTTTCGTCTCGAACGAACCGTAGCATAGTTCCCGCTGACCGTGGAGGGCAGGCCGTTTTGCCCTGCTCGCCCACCGTTTAGGTCTCCGCGACGCTACGCCGCGCGCCCCGCGCTCACGGCCCGCTCCTGTTCCAGGTTCGCTGCCGCGGGGCTTCAGCGTGTCCGCGGGCATGGCAGCCGCCAACATGGCAGCCAACATGGCGGCGGCCAGCTACTTCCAGCAGCAGCAACAGCAGCAGCAACAGCAAGCCGCTGCGGCGGCAGCTGCAGCAGCGGCGGCCGCGGGCAAGCACCCCGGCGGGCCGCACCACCACGGCCACCCCGGCAGCCACCCGGGCCACCCCGGCCACCACCCCCACCAGCACGCGCTGGCGGACCTCACAACCCGCTCGGGCATCTACTGGCCGGGGCTGCAGGGCCTCGTCAGCAACCCCCTCGTCTGGAGGGACAAGCTGAGCAACAGTGAGTACCACCTTTGGGTCTTAAGTACGTCGTAGTCTTGCTTCGGGGCAAGGTTGTCAGAAAATAAGGCAAAAGCAGATCAAACACACAGGGAGTGAGACTTGCTACTTCAATGTGCAACTTCTCATCACGGCAGTTGGGAAGCTGCCCGATAGCACACCGCACCCCAGTGTCTTTGGTATCCTTCAGCCTACCTTTCTGACGGCAGTGCTTCGGGGTCGTCCAGCGGGTGTTCTTTGATTTGGGTCGGAGGGGCTGTGCTCTTGGTGTCCTTGAGGCCGGGCTAAGCTCGGTGCCTCGAAAGGGCGTGGCGGGGCGTGGCGTGTGCACCTCGCCATTACGTGGCGCTCATCAGCGAGCGGGACGCCAAGTTTGGCCGTTGCTTTCAAGGGTAACGAGCACTCGGCGTCAACAGCGGCCCGGATTGGTTCGCGGAACGCCGCGTCGGGGATTCATATCCATATTCATACACCTCCCGCCACCGTCCGCCCCCGGCCGACGCCCACGCCGCGTCACCTCGCCGCGTCACCTCGCCGCGTCACCTCGCCGCCCGTTGAATCCGACCGAAAACGGGAAACCGGGGAGGGCCAACCATGGGCCAACGCGTCACCGGTCCGCCAGCCAAAATCCGTAACCATGGCGACAGCGCACGCCCTGACTTAAACCGCCTATTTACACGGCGATTATGAAGCAGTTATGAAGTCGCCACGGATCACCGGAACGATTCTCTCGCCAAAGGCAATTTATCCACTTTTTATGGCATTCCGCTCCGTTTTTATGCCTTTCATCCGGTCGCTTAATTATAATAAAAAACGTGCCGCCGGCCGGAGCGGCACATTTGCCCGTGAAATCGGTCGGTGGGGGTGCGGTGTGCCTCCCGTCGGTGAGGTCCGCGCAGAACCGCCGATGGTGGGGGCGGATTCTTTAATGGTAAATTTATTGCTGCCAAATTTCAAATTGGAATCTTGGTGGTGTCTGGGACTGCGTACTGTGACTGCGTACTGTGACTGCGTACTGTGACTGCGTACTGCGACTGCGTACTGCGACTGCGTACTGCGACTGCGTACTGCGACTGCGTACTGCGACTGCGACTGCGTACTGCGACTGCGTACTGCGACTGCGGACTGCGTACTGCGACTGCGTACTGCGACTGCGTAATGCGACTGCGTAATGCGACTGCGTACTGCGACTGCGTACTGTGACTGCGTACTGTGACTGCGTTTGCCCAATAGGGTACTTTCGTAGATCCTGAAACCGGAAGCAAGCAGACCAGCAGACGCCAAATTGGCCGGAAACTAACCTCTCTTCGGATCTAAAACTATAGCCGAGCTGTAAAAATATTGCTCGCGAAACACATGCACTGCAAACAAGTATTAAACGACTGTTTATGTTCAAGTGTGGCCGATACGTTTGACTAACGTCTCTTTCCCACGTCAAGTTTGGATCTACTTCCGCCAACATGGCGTCTGTGTGCTTCCGGTTCAGGGATCCACGAAAGTACCCTATCGTGATACTGTGTGTTTGTGTGTTGGTATGTGTGTGTGTGTGTGTGTGTGTGTCGAACGTGCGTGCGCGCGGGCGTGTGGGTGTCCGGGCGGAACAAGGGTCTGAGAGGGGATATAGATAGCGCGAGATCCAAAGGACGACGCTATGCGTCATTAGTATGCCATATCAGGCACACGTCGATTAGACGAGGTTCACACCTCCATTGACGCCTGCACTGACAGGAAAAAAAAAGGGGCCACTGAACGGAGTAAAAAAATACAAAAACAAAATTAACGGCAGTAAAAGTAGTTTGTAGTGGGCGTAAGCTGCCCTGCCACTGCTTCGCGGCTGCAGCAGCATGCGCTGTATGACGACATGTAGAGCAAGAAGGAGGATGAAGGACCGGAGGGGAGGTCGGTTACGTAACACGCTGAGTTATGGGTCTCCTGCAAGTAGCGGCTGCTGAACCACCCCGTCAGTCACCGCCCCCTAAACATCCCTGCGTTTTGCACCCCATTCCCCCTCCTCCCGCCTAGGCACGATTTCACGTTGACTCCTCTTCTGTTCTTGGCCCCTTCCGCTGGCTTCCCCGCCGAGGCCCACCCCTCTCGCCCTGCCGCCCTCACACACACACACACACACACACACACACACACACACACACACACACACACACACACACACCCTCCCGAGCAATGATTCAATTGAATGTAATCCTCATGTCCGCCCCCGGCACATGTGCGGCAAGGGTTCCGCAAACTGGCGTAAGAGCACGCGCCGCCCGGCGCAGTTACGCTGTTCTTTGGCTGCGCACGGCCTCCTTGACGCGTCGCCGCACGCGGTTTGCCCTTTTTATTACGCGGATTACGCGATTTGTTGGCCACCGCCTGCTAAGGGAAGCGTCTTCTCTATCACGCAGCGGTTTGTCCGTCCGGGTAGCCCCGCGATAAGCTATCAACAGAGAAGCGGAAACGCGGCAAAAGGAAACCAGGAGTACGGAAACAACGTATCAGGCAAAATTTGTTGAAACTTTTTTAAAAAAATGCGGTGTAAGTTACAAAACAGGGCCTGGAGATTAAGTAGGAAAATAGATATGTATCGGAAACGATCTCGAAGACCGCAGAGTGGGACGCCAACTTTATCCTCGGCTGAGGCGCCACTTGCTGCGAAGACCACACGCACATTTATTAGATAAAGCAAAAAGAAACTGCGGCCAAACACTTTCTTTCCTTCGTTTTTCCCCCTTCGCGCAACCCCCGCCCGCCCTCGCTCGTGTGTGTGTGTGTGCGTGTGTGAGTGTGCGCGCGCGCGCGTGTGCGTGTGTGTGTGTGGATGTCACCGCTGTGCTTTTCGCTGCCTCGTGCTATTTTTTCCCTCCGTTCTTTTTTTACTCCGCACATCTTCTGATAGACGAAATAAAATCCCTTGCCAGAGGCGAGTCCGATGAAACTGTTTTGATTTTGTGGGAAACACATGCGATATCATGACGCATTGCCTGGAGGAGGAGGCGGAGGCCGACTGGGGGTGGTGGGGTGGTGTGCGCGCAGCCCGGCCAAGCCGCGCAGGCCAGCCAACCCTCCGGCAAGGAATTTCTCTGGTTACGCTTCACTTTACACTGTTGATTTTCTCCCTTGCGGGACACAGTTGTCAGTCGCCGCTGGAGACTCGGAGTTTCCTTCCCCGTCGTTGGCCAGACCAGCGCTGCAGCTCCGTTTGGCACAGCGGTGAAAAACAGTGTGAGTGTGGAGTGAGTGCACTTGCACTACTTTTTTGTTCCACGCGGCTGCGGATGCCGCTTCAATATTTCGCGGATTTCATTTGCCTCGGAGAGCAGCAATTTCTGCCCCGGCCGGGCCAAAGTTGGCCGCCCCTCTTCTTTCCGCCGGACTCCGTGCCGCTCCTTCCGGACGTCAAAACAGAGAAAAAGCGGCGGGCGGGCGGCGAGCAAACCGCCATCACCAAATTGATTTAACATTTTTTCTGCTCGCCGCGACGTCCGGCCAACTTTGATATCGTGGAATGTGTGTGCGGTGTAGTAATCGAGTTACTTCTTTCTCTCCTCGCCTCCCTCCGCCTCTCCTTTATTTCTGCGGCCACACCAGCCGACGCGGCGCCCCCTGCCGCCATCCCGCGGAGAAGCCACGACCCGAACCGTGGACCCGCTCGGCTCGGACCGACAAAACTGGAACATTTCTAATCCGAGCTCATTCTTATTAATCTTGGATCTTGTTCATTCTCCGGCGAACACCCTTCCGCCGGTTCACCGCCGCTCCCCTTCTTCTGGCTCATCTTCTTTACGGCTCTGCTGTTGCTACTTTTATGTGCCTCCCTTCCGGGATGGTTCCGGGATGGCGTGGGAGGGGAGCAAGGCATGTAACTTGTTCAAATGATTGGTCCGTCCACGACGACAGGGCGGACAAGGCGGCAGGATTGCTGAGTCCTGATTGATTGGCTGGACCCTGCTTGCCATGGCTTGGCCCGGCTTGGCCGCCCCCTCGGTCAACAAAACTGTTTCATTCTATCCGACCGCATCACTTGTCTCTCACTTCCTCGCTTCGCCGTCAAACGGAGACACACTTGCCGGAGATTGCGGGGCCGACAGTGTAGCGCCGAACTACACTGCTCATCCAATACGACAGATTTCGCGTGCAGAAACAATTAGAAAAGTGCCGACATTAACAGTGGCAGCAACAATGCAATGGCAGTGCCCGATGCCATCAAACAGCGTTCGGCCCCATGGTAATGGTAATTAGTGTCATCGAGGGCCTCGGCGGGCACGCCGCCCCGCTCGGCTTATCCGCGTCGCATTACTAGCCGAACATTGTTATCATCGCACGCGCATTAATTACAATTGAGGGGGCGTCATGGAGCGGCAGCACAGGGGCAATTTCCGATTTTGAGGCGCATCGCTTAGTTTAAGGTAATTTTTTAAAAATCATTTTTCTCAATTTGGAAAGATGAAAGGGGAATTTTTAAAAAGTTCACTGCATACATTTATGCTTTTCGTACAGAAAGTTAACTGAAAAGGTAAATACCTTTTTTTGATTTGTTTTAACTGCTGGTGTATGTTTGGTCTTGGCGTTGTTTCCCCCGCTGGAACAAACAGGGTCCGACACAGTGCCCTAATAACGCTCCCGATGAAGATAGCGCCCCAGCAATTAGTCGATAAGTGACAATCGCGCGGCCTTATGTCACAGCCGGTGTGACGTCACCCCGACTAATGATGCCCAATGGCACTGCGTGGCACTGCGTGGCACTGCGTGGCACTGCGTGGCACTGCCCGTTCGATACCCGATAGTGACGCGGTTACCGCGGCGCGCCACCCAGTCAGGCGGTCAGCGCCAATGAATCATGAGCCGGCATGGCGACAGCGCGCGCGGCATCGACGAACCAATCCAGTTAATGCACTTCACCAGCACCGCACGCGCGCCCATTCCTAGCCTTGTTTACATGCACTCTGCGCGAACCCGGGGCAAGGAGACCGATTTGGGCCCTACGATCGGTGCATGTGGACCCATTGGATACAGTACTGGGTACATTGATTCGTCTGTGGAGGGAGGGGACGATGGGGTTGGATAAATTGATCCATATTAAAAGATGAAAGATCAATCTACAACTTTAGTGCGTCGTAGAAAAAAATTTGCCAGTGATGTCAGAATGGACCTAACGACAGTTCTCGGTCCCGGCGTCTATCGGTCAGTCACTGACCGTTCCTCCAGGGAATGTCAAATGCACTCTTTGTCGACTTCCCGGTGACACCTTGGTCTCGGACAAGCTCGTACAAATGCAAGCAGAAAAGAGGCAACGTGTTGGAACCCCTAACTTGAAACTTGATTATTTCCTCGCGAGGAAACGCACATGTTTTGGCTCAGCTCTGCACAAGGAGGCTGCTCATTTTCCTTCAAATAAGGCGATAAACGCTGCAATCAAGGCAATCAAGAGGGACGCAGCAAGCGCAGCAAGCGCCATTCATTACCGCGGCAGATGGCAGAGTGACGGCCTCCCCGGCCTGGCTGGCCTGCCTGGCTGCGGCTAGCTACATTGCGCCGTGTCAACCCCAGCTCGGCGCGCCGGCGCGGTGCCTGCAGCCCCGCCATGGTTTCACCCCGGGCTGCACCACTCCGCCAATAACGGCCGATTGCCTCGGCGTGCGCCGTTTCCGCAGTCAGTCTCGCCAATAGACACGTCAGTGCGACGCCAAAACGCCACGCCTGCCAGTTTTGACGTCCGAGAGAGGTCTTTCAGGGGGGAAAAGGCTGTCGTAAAATTTCTTAATCGTTAAAAATATGTTGATGTGTTTGGCCTGCTGCTTCGAAGTAAACACACTTTCAAAACCTTGCGAGCTTCTTGCAGCCTGCCAAATTACAATTTGTGAACCTATTTTTTGTGTAGGAAACTACTAAGTAGTTTGTATCTTACAATGCGCTGAAAAGAGTCCGGAAGGGTCATCATCGTGCAAACTGGCTGTTGGGTGTCCTAGTCGCTCAAGGGCCGCTCGCAAGCGGCCAAAATGATGTCATCCCGTCTGTTGCTCCAAATTGGCGCAAGAAAGAGCGGCAAAAAGTGAAAGCGGCCCGAAGTGTAATTAGCGCGAAACTTCTCGGGCCGCTACTCGCGAGGCTGCTCGCAGTCCACTGTACGCCGCTCCGGCGTCAATAAGCTCCCAAATTGCTGCAGACGCGCGAGATTGCCGAAAAATGGCGCCGTAAAAGTAAAGAAACGCCCCGCCTTTCCAACGACGACGCTACTGCCGCCGCAGTGCTGCGCATGTATAACATTTTGATACCCTTCATAACGATTCGGCCCGGCGAGAAATTAATATTCAACACGCCATTATGCGCCGGACCTCCAAGTTGGGCCGTCCCTCCCACTCCCTCCCACCCCCTCCAGCCTCCCTATCTCTCCTTCGCGCTCATAAGGTCGCATGAACATTTTATAAACGATGTAATTTTCTGCTAAAATAATGTCCTCTATAGACCAATATATAAGTAATTCGGGCCAGGTGCGCTCTGTTGGTGGGCGTGGCCAAGATAAACAGGGGAAGCGTGACCTGGATGGGGCCTTCATCGTCACCAGGCTGCACCCTAGCTGCTGTACACAAATTGATCCTCTGAGTGCGAGTAGGTTTCCCATTGGAGGTATAGAGTCAGTTTAAAGTGCTGAGTTTGAAAGCGATAACACAATTTCTCAGTTTGTAAATAGTCGGTTTAAAAATGGCCAGATCAGAGGCAGGCACGAGAATTTAAAGGCGAGCTTTCCTTAGTGCAAAGTATTTTCAGAGGAGAGTCAGTTTGAATTCCAAGAGCTGATTCTGCACATTTCGACACCTGTAAGGAAAAGGCACGCAGTAGCGGCCGCGCGATCCAAAAGGCGCTCAGTTGCGGCCCTGCGATCTGAAAGGCACGCAGTTTCCCGCGCGCGATCCAAAAGGCACTCAGTTTGCCCCGCGCGATCCAAAAGACACGCAGTTTGCCGGCCGCCAGCCATAAACTGCGTGTCTTTTGGATCGCGCGGAGCAAACTGAGTGCCTTTTGGATCGCGCGCGGCAAACTGCGTGCCTTTCAGATCGCAGGGCCGCAACTGGGCGCCTTTTGGATCGCGCGGCCGCTACTGCGTGCCTTTTCCTTACAGGTGTCGATTTACTCCAATCGAATTGTCTGAATTTTCCGCAAAGAAATTCAACAGTGAGCTTGGCGAGACTTTCCAAACGATTGTTTTCGCCATCCTACTGAGCGGTTATTTCTGCCAGTGTGTCGACTCATCGCGGTCACGATGAAGATCTCTCCTGCCGGGCCACGCCGGGCCGAGTGCAGAATCCGAGGAGTGACTCAGCACCCCGCACAAAGTTGCAGTGGCAGCAGCCCACGGGAGCTAGACATGTCGGCAGACGCGACGCAGCCTTTACAGATGGCATAAATCCACTCGTCCGGCTCCTGGGCGAGTAAGACTGCGCTACCGGCGATGGTCACCAATAAACGGCCGAGTTGAAAGTGCACTTGGCGGTTGTCTGCAGGCCCAGGGCCGCCACGTGCACTATACTGTGACAGAAACAAATCTACCGCGCTGCCAGGCAGATTGTCTTCTCTTTTTTGTCCGCTTTAACGATAGTTGTCTAGAGGACACACCTTTCACGGCAATGCTTATGGGTGAACCGGGCACGACAGATATTCAAGTTGGGTTCCTGGAATTTACTGCGGTGGCCGACTTTCCGGTGCCTTTACGACACCAGTCAGTCACTGGAGGGCGACGGTGACAGTTAGGGCGCGCCAAGCGGCACAAGGTGAGCGGGCTTCTGTTTGTTTTGCCTTTACATCTTCACCATTTGAAGAATTAATAAAAGGGCTGGGTCACGGGTCCGCCGAGAGAATATTCAATAAGAGGTACACAGCAAGAAAGGCTGTTAACGTCTGTCAGTTTGGGCAAAGTTTTGCTGAAGCAGAGCTGGAAACCTGAAAACAAAAACGGTCTTGACGCGTCGCGTTCGTCTCTTTCTGAAATATGCCCTGGCTGCTTTTATGCCTGCCCATCCTCGCCGTGTTTAATGCCGCAATTCAATTTTAACCGTGCTGTAAAGAGATTATTCTCTCCCCTTTCCACGAACAGAGACCGCACCTGGACTGCCTTGCCTCGGGCCGGTAAAGTTCGCTAGCCAGCACAAAGTAACCATACCGATACTCGAATAAATAGTCGTCCAGATCCAGTCAGCAGGCTACATTCCTCTGGGAAGGGGCCTGCCCTGCCGGGCGGTCTTGGTTCTTCGAAGGCCCACCCACGCCGATGAGTCAAGACGAATACAACTCCAAACATAATCATCTTGTAAAACGACCAAATGTCATTTATTGAAAGAAATTGATTAGTTCTTGTAGAGTCAAAAATTTCCTGAACTTGTTATGCTTGAAAGAGCAGGGAGTGATAGATATGGAAGTATTCCAATGTAAATCCAACCAAATCAAAGGTAGTTGGAGCTCTAGAGGTATTTTTTTTCCCACGACCTTTGTTTGTCGCAATCAACGTGTTTCAACCGAACATCCCCGTTGCTTCCCGCAAGACGCTGAAAATGCCGGAGAATTCCGGCTCCCCGCAAGTTGAAACAATACACGTGTCCCTTTTCCATATATAGCCATAACCAGGTGCGGGCCGTGGGGCGGTGGGCCCGGCCGTGCGCCCGGAGGAACAAGAAGGAAGGGCGGATAAACACGGCGGGGGCGGGGGCAAATAATAGCGCGCCACCTTGCCGGGGCTGCAGCCGCGGCTGCCGGGGCCCGAGCCAATAATTTGGTAAACAACACACTTTCCTCGGTTCGTCGACACGCCCGCTTGTTTTCCCCGCTTCCTCGCGCTGTCATAATCCAGCGAGTCGGCAAACTTGGCGAGCACGGCTGCCTCGTTTCCATGCCGCCGGCGCGCTGGCAGTGTAGGAGCACGCGGCGGCCGTCGCGCCGTGGCGGCGGCTGCTCGTACAAGACGCGGTTCAAGACGTGCTTCGCGGTCGCCGCGCGAATAACGCACTCTGCTGCTGCTCGGTGCCTCCCGGTGGCGGATCCAGAGCTGGTCTGAGAGGGGTCACCTTTCCAATTGAGGCCACTTTTCAGGCGTCTCTTTGAGGGTGGTGCACTGTAAATGTCTTACGGTGAAAGGCTGCACCAACATATTATGGTGGGGATTTTCTCCATAATACCAACAAAATTCGTCAAAATATCTATAAGGTACAGTGAATTCTCAATGGTATGTTACGAGGTCAGCTGCACCACCATAATATGGAACATTTTCACCATAATTGGAGAATCTTCACTGTAGGACATTTGGAAAGGGGAGAGGCTCCCCTGGATCCGTCCCTGGCGCCGTCGAGGCGTCCGTCCGCCCGGGCGACGGCGGGGAAGTCCTGAATTAACAGCAGCGGCGCGCGGCCGCGTGATAAAAGCTTATTCTCTGCCGCACGCACCGGTTCATGTCATACATTTCGCATTACTCTAGTGCGGGGCGTGGCACGTGTAAAAACGCTTGTAATATTGGCTCCTTGCCTTCCGGAACACATGCTGCCCGAGGGGGTGGCCGCTACGCCGCTACATACATATGGAGGCCCGCCTTCCCCCCGCCCCTCCCCTGCCCGGAAAGTCGATGTGGACAGGGAGGAGCAGACGCGAGTGAGAGGCGAAAACCGCGCGGAAGACGAGGGCCTCATTGACTTTGCAGAAAGGAGCGAACATTGGAAAGCCGATACGGCGCTCTGCGCCGACGCTGCTGCAGACTGATTCCCGCAGTCTTGCGTGTCACTCTGTCTCACCAATGCAGGACGCTCCAGCTGTGTGAGAGTGAAAAAGCGACAATGAAAAATGAAGATTTCAGGACAAAGGCTTGCCAGTTTTGTGAAAAGCAAATTTGCCGCCAGAGATTTTAGATGAAGTGTGGTCCCAGATTCCACACACCATTTATTTCAGTTTTTTTGAAATTTTGGGCGTAATTTTGGAAAAACGTTCTAATGTCCTGGTCCGACTTTAGGGCACTTGACAGTTCCGATCACGGCGCTCGTCTTAGTCATTGCAGCCGCGGCGTTCAAGGCTCGCTGTCACTTGGCCGTCGCGGCATTGCAGCGGCCAGCGCGGCGCAGCCACGGCGCGGCCCAGGCCAGCAGAAGGCCGGTTTGAAATACGGCGTCCACAAGCTCAATATCGCACGTCGCTGGCCGGTCGGCCGACCGCACCCCCGCGCCGCACAGTCACATGACGTGACCTCATAAAAATACGAAACGTATACGTAATACCAACCCTCGCAAGTGTTTCCACGACGAGCGCGATGGGGCGCGGGGGTCTCAATGTTGTACAAAGTGCGTGCGTGGGTGGCGGGCCGAGGGGGAGGTAAGCGATCGGCTATCCTCGGCTCCGCGCTCGGAACACCCCGTCCGGGGGGACGTCCCCGACGGGCCGGGCAGCCCGAGCAGGCAGCCCGAGCAGGCAGGCCGAGCAGGCAGGCCGAGCAGGCAGGCCGAGCAGGCAGCCCGAGCAGGCAGGCCGAGCAGGCAGGCCGGCCTCGGCGCCACATTCAATAACCATATTCCCTGACGGCCCCCCAGGGACGCCAAGCAGGGTCCGGCACAATAAGCGAAGCGCCACTTGACGCTCTTGGCAGTGTACCGGCCAATTAATGGGGTCGTCCCTAAACCGTGAGGCCATCTTTCTGCTTCGGCGCCGGCCAGCCCCGCCTTCGTGTGCAAGACGGGGTTTAAGGTGGGCTGCCCCCTTTCGGTAATCTGAGCGGTGAGGCTTACGTCGGTTTAAGTTACGGAAAAGTAGATACCAAGCCAAACTTAAAGTGAGTACGCGTTTGCTTCGGAGGTTTGCTGAATGTATACAGAAGGCTTTGACGATTCTATTAGAAATTTTTGGCGTGAGCAAATTTTTGACACCTGTCCATCCGCCTCAGTTCATAGACGTTCATGCCTGGCGGCGAAGGAAGCCTCGCGCCCTTGTAAAAATGAAAGTCCGGCTCCAGACTGGGTTTAGTCCGACAATCCGGATCGATTCCAGACTGTTTCCGGACCTGCCGGACTCCCGACTCGTGTCTGGAAAAGGTGCGGAAAACGACCATACGCCGCACTTTTTCCGGACTCGGAGTCCGGCAAGCTGCTCCAGACGCAGTCCGGGAAATCGTCCAAAAAGTCAGGCCGAAGTGCGGGAATCGTACGGAGCTCCGAAGCACAAAAACATGCGCGGGCTGGATTGGAACGTCCGCCCTCCGGACTCGATGCCAGCACCTTAGACCACTGCGCCACTCCGCCACATGGGGAGGAAGCGGTGCGGGGAGCCACTTGGCTGAAGCCCCCGCGGGCCGCGCGCGCACTCCCTCTACGTCTGTATCTACGTAAAGAAAAGACGCACAGGTATGCCGTTTGGTCGTTGTCGGCGAAGGCAATGTAGGCGACCGGGGGAGCAGCCAGTTGGGCACTACGCCTTCGGAGAGAACGACCGTAGCAGACAGCCGTGTGGGCGCTCGCCGCGGTCGGGTCAGTCCCCGAAACGAACTGCCGTTGAAGGCGCTCACCGGCCAGGGGACCGAAGGTGACCCACAAGGAAGCGAACGTTCGCGGGTCAATCACTGATCGGTGAAAACGTGCTTACAGACTAGTTACAACGCTAACCTAGGTCGCCAGCGCGAGCGGGCGGCGGCTCGGCGCGCGCAGCGCCATCTCGCGGCGACTCGCGGAACCTCGTCCGCGCGCGAGGCCAGTATGGGCGGTGACAATACTTATTGAAAAGAAAACTATGGAATGCGTTTACTGCCACGAACAGATGGAACCTTGCGCCTGGTTTTTATATCTGTAACCGATAGGATGAAATATTATATTAACTCCTTGTGACAACGTGTGCATTTTGCTTCAACGACGAAAAATATTCTAAGTTCGAATTTAGTACGGCGATTTCCGGACTTCGTCGGGCACCTCCTGACTTCAGCCGGACCAGGTATGGTGACCTGACTACTGCCGGATTAGGTCTGGGACCTCCTGACAACTGCCGGACTAGGTCGGGGACTACCCCGACGTTAGCCAGACCAGGTCGGGCACCTCCCTGACGATAGCCGCACTTGGTCGGGCACTGTCCGGACCAAACCCAGCCTTCGTCAGACGCGCCCTGACTACACCCGTACCATTCCCGGTCTGGATCCGTACCAAATCCGTACTTTCATTTTTACAAGGGCGCCGCCGTAACGCGCGGGCCGCGAGCCCTCCGCGGGGCTCCGCGGGGCGTGGCGCATAAATGTTTCAGTTATAGGTGGGAAAACACTTTTTATGCCTACATTGTTATGGGCATGTTTGACAGCAGCAACTTATGAAAATAAAGTAGCGCCCCTTTTATTTAGCACTTGCCTTTTGAAGCGCGCCTCGCGTTTTATTGCGGGGCATCTGGCGTGCGATTCGGGCGATTCGGGCCCCGGGCGCCGCCGTGGGGCCAGCGTGGGGCCTCGCCGTGGGGCATCACCGCGCTGTGGACGCGGCCACGCGCAGCGTGCGTCCCGCAGAGATGACGCTGTGTTGACTGAGCTGTCCCGGACATGCCCCCCAGTAGCATGATTCCGAGGGTCGTTTTCGTCGCTCTGTCTCTCGCGCACTCATGGGCCGTCCCGCGACGAAAGCGACGCCCGGAATCAGTCTGTCATTTACTTTCGGCCTGCAAAAAGAGTTGAAAGGGAGGGGGGGGGGGGGGGGTTGACTGGCATAGGTGGAGGAGGAAAGTTGGCGAACCGCTGAGTTGACTATCGCACATATGTGTGCGTACTCCGGGCGCTACAAGGCTTACGAGGTACTTAGACAACACGGTGAGCCCGTGTGCGAGCGAGCGTGCGTGTGTGTGCGTGAATGCGTGCGTGCGTGTGAAAGTGTCGGGGCCGGGCTTCGTCTTGTCCGTAATCGGCGTAATTGTTTTAAAGAGGTCTTGTAATGCCCGCACAGTGCTCGCAGCACCTCTATCTCGACGCCGCGCAATTCTCGTTTGCTAATGACTATTTGAAGCAGACCGTTTCCGTTGCCAAGGCGACGGGGAGGGGAAAGAGGGGGAGAGGGAGGGTTAGCGATGTCCTCATCTGACTTCTGTACTAGTGCGGTTACTACCCGGGCCTTCCTCCACCGCCACACACACTACCTGGGCCCGGCCGTAGATCCTCACGGACGCAAACGCGGTGGTAATGGGTGCGACAAAACGATGCGCACCAAGCGATGAAGCACGAGGTGCGACCGTGGCGACGCGGGTCCAAGGACGTCCTGCCATCCGAGAGGCTCCTCGGCGGTCCATTAGAACCTTAGACTCCCCCGAATATTAAATGGTGAGTGGATGAGTGGGCACAACGCTGGGGCGCTTTTCGGACGGTCCCTGCTTCTCCGGGACGTGTTTGCACTGGCCGCGCGCCCTTGATGCGGTGACGAGGACGCCCCGCCCCGCCCCGCCCCGCCATTCCCAAACTTGGAGCCCCGCCGCACCGCAGCAGCGTGCAGAATATGTAAATTCTAATTAGTCGTAGCGCGCGACCCTACAACAGTAACAGCCTCCCCAGGCGGGGCGGGCCGCGCGGGCCGGCCGGCCTAATGCCCCGGACAAGTAAGAGCGGGCACAAAGATCTGGGGGACGCGGCCCACTTAATGAGGGAGGAATTCGTGCGCATCTAAAGCTAATTACACTTAATCTGTATGACCAGCACTTAGTGCCGCGATTCGCCGCCCTGGCGCCACCTCCGCCAGGCCACGCCAGGCGGGCCTCGCTTCGCTGGGTCCGCCCGCGTTGGACGAGCGAATGGACTTGCGCGGCAAAAACGGGCCTTTTCGAATCCGAGGGGTTACCCACTCGTTGTTTTAGTGTACACACGATTCCGGATTCCCGCGATTCCCAGAACATATCCCTGAGAAAAAGGGAGAACTTTCAAAACTTTGCTTTGTATTTGAATGTTTTGTGTGTATCACATGATTACCATGACTTTAAATTGAAACTATGAGGATTTTACTATGAGGATTTTCCATCAAATTTTAAAAGATTTACGAATGATTCCCGGACTGAGTGTACACATGATTCCCGGAGTGGGTAACCCCTCGTTCGAATCGCTCCTTCGCACGGCCGCTGTCGTTGCTTTGTCGCAGCGGCAGCCTCAAGGTCGCTCGGGGCCGCGAGGTGAGCCGGCCGCAATCCGACTTGCTGCAGTCTAGGCGCGAAGCGGCGACCTCGAACACAAGGCCGCCTTTTGGCCGCCATCCGGAGAGAGGGGCGAAATGATGCACACTGGTCCCTAACACCGAGATAATGGCTCGGCACGATCCGTCCTCGCTCTCTCTCTCTCTCTCTCTCTCTCTCTCTCTCTCTCTCTCTCTCTCTCTCTCTCTCTCTCTCTCTCTCTCACGCACTCTCCGTCATTCTCTCCCTCTCTGTTCGCCCAGTTAACGCCCACCAGGGCCGACCAGGGCCGGCGTGGCCACGGCGGCCACGGCGCAGCCAGGGCCGCGCTGAGCAGGGAAAAATTGGACTATTCCGGCCCGAATGAAGAGAAGGGGAGAGCGCCAGATGAAGGTAGATAGACGGAGTATAAAGTTGGGCGGCGCGTCAAAATCCGGGCGCCAATTCCTTCCCACCCCCACTCTTTTCCACCCTTCCTCTTTCTCCCACCTCTCGCGGTCGATCGACGTCTTTTGCATTTCCACCCAACCTTCGCAGCGCAGCCTAGCTCGGTCGATTTTTCAGGCATCACAAATCAAACTTGTCGGTTTTTCAATCATTTTCCCTCTCCTCCCCGTCCGTCCCCGCCCGGAGCGTCGCTGTTGTCTCGGCGAGAAAAAGCGCCATGAAAAACGAGTGCAATCCATCGCGCCAACTCCAGGAGGGAGCAGAGAGAAGCAATATAAACTCCTCCTTTAACATGCCAAAAACTAAGGGTCTTTATCGTCTTAAATGGCTCCGCGCATTAAACCGACATTCAGGGCCGGGGGCGTGGCGGGGCGTGGCGCGGCGGGGCGGGCCGTAGCGGCGGCAGCGGCGGCTAATATGGTCTCGACAATGGGGGGCACATTTTGCAGATGATGTTGGTACTAAGGCTGCTACTGCCGCAGCGCGGTGCCTGCCAGCCTCGCCAGCCCGGCCTGCTAGGGCCTGCCTGCCAGCGCGCCAGTGCCCCCTCCCCGGCGCCCCACCCTTCTTGCTCATGGTTGGTTCTACAGCACTTCGCGGTACTTATACTGGGGTTTCAGGAGGGAGGGAGGGGCGCCGCGCCATGGCGCTACGCTATGGCGCCTGCGCTGTATTATGTGGCCCCTTCTTGCGCGCGACATATTCGTGTTGATGATTCCGACGCCAGATTAGGCCGAGGTGCGTGCTAATTATTGCTGGCTGCATTTTTGCTGGTGGAGCGCACCTCCGTAGTAGTGACTTAGAATGACGACTGCAAGGAACACTTTTCAGGTTGACTCGAAAAACTCAAAAACATTTTAAGTAGTACTACGAAGCAATCGATGCAAATTTATTTCTCTCTTTGTGCCATGCATTTAAAACAACTGATTTCTTTGTTATTCAAAATTCAAAGGAGTCTGTGTGAGATCCAAGTTTCCTTTGTTGGCAATGTACTTTTACCAATTTCTTCGGCTTCTTTGAACGTATTTTTAATTTAAGAAAATAAACTGACTGTTTGACTGACTGTGAAAAGGACCTGTAACGGTCCTTAAGTTACGAAAACGATGTAACGGTAACCGTCTCGCTCTATGTCTGCTGGTCGGCAAAGCGCAACATCATACTGACGATCATGCTCCCCAAAGCCTGTTCATGGACACACTCCCCCTCCCGGGGTAATCTGCGAACGCGCCACGTTTCCTTTTTTGGCGACAAAGCTGTCCCTGTCCCCGCGCGGCCTCGCCACCTGGACGCCCTGCGGGGGGCGGGGGAGGCTCGCGGTGGGGCTTGTGGCGCTTGCGGTGTGGGGCCTGCTGCCAAACCACACCGGCCCGGCCAGCCGAACTGGGCCAAGCGCCGCCAGAGCGCCGCCAGCCAAGCGGCTCCTTGCATCACGACAATTTGGCGCGGCCTTGCCGGGAATGGCTTGTTGATCAGCGCGATAACTCGCACCCACCTGAGTCTCGGCCCCCAGCAACTCTATCTCCCCTCCTCTCTCCCGCTCCCGGCGGCGCGCATTCGCTCTTCATTACTCGACGAGGTATCGGCCAAGGAATTGTGTGAGGGGCTTAACGCTGCGAGATGATCGTCTCCCCCCTCCAAGGCGCCTCCAGCCTGCGCGGCCTCAGCCAATCAGAGCGCCGCCCTTGCAGCCATCACCGTGATTAGACTTAATCAAATTAGACGCGAGGCACGGCCGCCGAGCCACTTCGAAAATAAACAAAAGCGCTGCTGTGTTCTGTCCGTGACAAATCGCTCGTTCTTTTTCTATTGTTTGAAAAAATAAAATAAAAATGAAATGAGAACGATGAGTGATATTTCAACACGTGCGCGGTATCAGAAAAATCGAGTTGACGTAAAACAGAAACAAGAGCCTTTGGTGGGGTGGGCGAAGGGGTGGGGCTGAAGAGCATCGTTTTGTTGTTGTTTGTTTGTACCGCGCATGCACGCGGAGCGCAGACGGAAAGAATAAAGAGACATAAATCAGGGTGGCACAATCGCTAGAGTGCGACAGAGAGCGAGCGCGGGGTGGGGCCCCTTTGGGGTGTGCCGCCGCGCCGGGCGTCTTGTCTAGGACAGCAGCATTGGTGTATAGTGTTCGGCAATGTTTCAGTGGCTGGCGGCAATGTGGGAGGCGTGGACAAGGACGGCAAGAAGAAGCACACGCGACCCACCTTCTCCGGGCAGCAGATCTTCGCGCTGGAGAAGACCTTCGAGCAGACCAAGTACCTGGCGGGACCTGAGAGGGCCAAACTAGCCTACGCCCTGGGCATGACGGAGTCACAAGTCAAGGTGAGCTCACACTGTTTCCCGCATGCTTCCCCGCCACACCCTTCCCCTATTTTCATATCGGGATTCTTCCTTATGTCACGTGTCAATGTCGCAGAGGCTTCATTTTTCTCATGTATGCAAATTCAAAACGTGACAGGGTAGCTGGTGGCTGAAGGGAGAAGTTACTAGAAAATGGCAGCGGCGGCAATGGCGGGCTGGGAACACACACACACGCACACACATTTGCATAGCGATCGCCATTCCGGCGCGCGCTTGATTGACATGTGAATGGAAGGGAACCCTTTGCGGCGTTCGCCGGGAGGAGGGCGCGGTGGGGCAGTTTGCCCGGAGATTTAAATGCAAGTCGCGTTTCTTCCGATTGGGGTCCGGATCGGCTGGGCCGCCGAAGGCCACGGCTCTGTCAGGCCATCCTGCTCCTTCAATTGGTGGAGAGGAGTACGCCAGCCTGGCGAAAAGTACGGCAACGCCATGACCGACGACCCCCTGGCCGCACCCGGAGTTCCGTCCGAGACTGTACCGCGGCACACACGGGCTGTTTAATCAAATAAAACGCTCTACTAAACGCCGCATTAGCATACTGGACGGAGCGGTGGGGTAGTAGCAGCAGCCCCGCCCCGGCAATCATAAAAAGGGCGATCACAATAATAGTGTTGCCCAGCAATAACGAAATATCGCCTTATGACAAAAGAGCAGTCAGTCGCCAGTGAAGAGCGCGACACTGTTCGTTCCTTTTTTTCGTGGCTCCTCCCTTTTTTTGGCAGAGTATTCGACTCTGCGATTGGACGCGTGACGCGGTGTCATCCGTCAGAGTGACGTCACGGCAGCCTTTCCCACGGCTCGCTAGCGGGGAAACGAGCCGGAAAATTTACAGCGCCGAAAAGACGGACGGCCATTTAAGGAACGATTAGTAAAATTGGGTCGAAGGTGTGACAGGCGGTGGACGCGTCGCGCGATCTGGAAGGCGGCGAAAACGGTGATAGATATTCATCCCGACAGTGTGTTCCTTACAGACAAGTCGGCGGGACCAGCGGGGGGAAAAAGGCAAACGCAAGTGGGGGAAACGAAGAAACAAACAAAATATTGGGGCGCTGCACGGCGCTGCAGAGTCCGAGGGCGAACGGTATCCATGGAGATATTGACAAATAGAGTTATCGAAAGCACGCGCGGCGCGTAAGATCAGCATGCCGGATCAAGGGAAGGCCGCGCAGCCGCGCACGGCACGCGGGAAGGAGAGGAGGGAGAGAAGGAACGGCAGTGCAGCAAGCCGCGCCGAGGCACACTAGGATAAACCTCACAAGATAGGCATTAGGGAAAAGAAGTCATAACAGCGTATTTTGAGCTTTCTTCAAAATTTACGAACTATTTCTTTGAAAATAAAAAACTGAATAGCCGATACTGCATCCTGCTTCTCTGATTGGGCGTGCGTGCCGAGCGACAAGGACGCTTGGACGAGGCCGTTACGTGATTCGTGGACGGCCCCTCTCGGGTCCTGATTGGCCTCCCGGCATTACTGTTTATCTCAATTCTTATTCTCCGGGCCGGGCGCCATTTTGGCCAATAGCGGAGCCATCGGGCCGAGGCGGCCGCCAAGGCGCGGTGGGGGCGTGGCGGGGCGGGGCGGGGCGGGGCGGGGCGGGGCGCCTCCAGCCTCGCGCTGCTTGCCGCCCATTCGCATGCAGGGAAGGCCCCGGCCCGCTCCGCCGGCTCGGCCCGCCGACACGGCCGATCCGTGTTCACACACGGCGCCAAACACGTCAATGTCACAATTTTTTTTTTTGGCGCCGAACCCTTTTCGCCCGCAAACGGCTTCACCCCGCGCAAGGCAAGCCGCGCGCTAACAGTCGTAAACGCAGAATCTCTCCGTCCTCCTTCCTCCCGCAACAATTTGCCGGAGGAGGCAGTGCCGCCAACGCCGCAGCACTGTGAGCGCGCCAGTTTGCTTTGACCATCGTGCAGGTGTTGGTAGCGCTGCTTGAAAAAAAAGAGATGTCTTAAAAAATCTTTATATCTGGAACTTTGTAGAATCTCAACAACTTTTCCCGTCAAGTGTCAAGTGTCAAGTCAAGTGTCAAGATTTTTATCAGATAATACAGCTTGAGACGTAATTAAAAATAGAGAAAAAATAAGAATTATATTTTTAGCTTTTTCTTTTTACTTACCTTTTATTTTGAACTGTCTACGTCTATTCACCTTCTCGGAGTTGGGCCCTCCCCTCCGGAGGGACCTTTGCCATTATTTTAGTTAAGAGAGTTACATTTCACGTTTTACATTCGACATCTTCGGAGCGCTACCAACACCGCGCCGCCAACATTGTAGTGGTCCGTCCGTCCATCGCGAGATTGGCGCTTCGCGAAGCTTTCGCGCTGCTTGGCGTATCGCAGTGCTGCCAACAGCGCTATAAAGCGATCCAGTGCGCTGCTGTGCGCTGCGCTGTGCTCGGCCGCGCTATGCGTTATGCGTGATAAGGCACGCCTTACAGTGGCTCGAATCCGACCCGCTTTACGGCGCTACAAAAGCAAACGTTTATTGGTCCGAACGTCGGAAGGCCCCGGAAGACCCCGGAGGGCCGTGCGCCGCGCGTGCGTGCGGCGTGCGTGTGGTGTGCGGCCATCAACGGCATCAAAACGCAGCGAGCTCTGTACCTTGCGGCCGTTACCGCGTGGATCCGGGCATCGCGCCGACAGCCCAGCGAATTCAGCTACGGCGATCGGTTTGTCGCTCTGCCTTCCCCGCACCCTCAAGGAGAACCCCACGAGCGCGACAGAGACAGAGCGACAGCGCGGCTCTTCCGAATCCGAATCGCTCGCGACAGCCTTCCGAAAACAAAGGCGAGCGCGCTGCTTCGATCCCGAAGCCGCCCGCCGAGCCGCCGCCTCGCCTTCGGCTCCTTCGGCTTCCGCCTTTCGAGGCAGATTCATATTCAAATGAAGTGCGACTCGGGGATGTAACGACCGGTATAACTTCTAGTGGCAGCAAATTGCCGGCGAGGACGACGAGGAGGTGGGGGTTGGAGAGGGGGAGGAGGAGATGAAGCAGGACAATAAAGGGACGCGCCATGCGTCGGCTGCGGTCCCTGGTAATAAGCAGGGATGAGAATTTCAGCGCCGCGCGTCCGAAGACTCGAGGGACTTCTGCAGTCCACGCGGCGGTGGCGCGGCAGGGCATCGCGCCGGGACTCAAAGGGGCGCTGCGTCTGGCTGCGTGCAGTACGATTCGAGGATGATGATACCGCCCTGCTTGTTGTCGGACACGTTCGGCCCGCATAAAAACACCGGCAGCGCGCTCGGCGTGTGACGGGGCTTTGCGCGCCGCACCGCCCCGCAGTACAGCGTGATGGTGCAGGAACCGCATTGAGGCGCGCAGTAAAGGCAGGCATGTGGCGGATAAAGATGAAGCCCCCTCGCGTTGCCTCGCCGCGGCACCAGAGCGCGCCGAAAGACGGTCGTCACAGCCACTGTAAAGGCTGAATGAGGCCCTCGATGACTGCGACGCTACAGTTACTCCGCGCGCACGTCTGCAGGCTGACGATGCCTCTCTCGTACCCACGGGGCGTGCCACAGCGAGAGAGACAGAACCACGATGCGCAGTTAGAAATCGGACTGGCGAGGCGTGGGCGGGGCGGGGCGGGGCAGGGCGCGGCGGGGTGCGGCGACCCAATGCGGCCGATCGGGTGGCCCCGGCGCCATAGCTAAAATATTGAAATATTGTCCGAACCCGCAAATAAATCAGGAGGGATATTTTGACGTGCCGGGCGTGATGGCCGGGATGTTGTTTTATAGCCTGTCGATTTTTCCCGCGGCCGCGTGTCGCCGGGGAAAGCTTTTAGTGGACAAATCGATTTGTTTGTTTGCATTGGTCCGCCGGGTCGCGGCCGCCGCGGCGGGCGCTGGCCAGGTGATGGATCACGGTGCCCCACGCCCCGGGCCGGGGCAGCCGGGCCCGGCCGACAGTCGCTAAAACGCCACCACACTAAAAATGGCGGGCCAATTTATTGACACAGATACGTCGCTCGGATGCGATCGCGGCTCGGCTGAGCTATAAATTTCTCATCCCCGCCGCGCCGGATCTAAGAAAGTGGTCGTCGGCGCGCCGCAGCAGCCGGCGGCTGCGACTCCGTCGTCGTGTGAAAATTCCGCTTCGGCTCTGTTCCGAGGCACTTTTTCAAACTCTCTTGTCCGTTTCTTTATCATTCTACATTTCTCGCGCCCCGTCCCCATAGGCCCCGTCGGCCCCGTCCGTGTATTTCGCTGCTATAAAGTTCGCCCCTTTATATTTGCGATTTGCATCTTTATTGGAGCGTTCTCCTCCAATCCGCCGCGCAATCGATGTCACTCCGCCGCTCCGCCTCTCCCGTTTCCCTAATTTCGCGGCGTCCTCGCGCCGACACGGCTTCCGATAACACACATTCGGAAAAAAAAGGTGAAACAAAAATTTCGAAGAGCACGAGGTCCTGTTGATTTTGGTTCTCGTTTTTCTCCCGTTCTCCGTCAAAATGTGGCCATAATCGGGCAATCTGGGCGTGTTGCGGCGTGCTGGTGTCGCCGGCCAATCAGCGAAACACTTGTACCTATTCACCTGGCGCCGCTCTTCATCCATCATCCCCCTCCTTGTCTCCCTCCCTCCTTCATTTTTCTCTTCATCCCTCTAGGCCGCCCTAGGCCGCCCTAGGCCCCACACGACAAGACACGTCCTCCCTTTTTTTCCACTTCTTTTTGTCCGCGCCTCGCTCCCCCCGCTGTCTGCGCGTATTTCCATTTTTATAGAAAGCCTCGCCGTTTGGGATTTACATGGAGAGAGTTACACGGGCGTCTACAGTCAGGTGCGGCGCCGAGGGGGTGGGGCGGCGGGCAACGACAATCGCCTCGTTCATTCTGCATTCCTTCATTGTTCTTGATTCATTTGTTCCTTTAACTTTTATTCATTCTTTCATTTATTTGACCATTCATTCATTTGGTCGTTCATTGATTTGTTCATTCTATTATTTGGCCACTCTTTCATTTGGCCATTCATTCATTCATTCATTCATCCATCCATTCATTCATTCATCCATCCATCCATTCATTCATTCATTCATTCATTCATTTGGTCATTCATTCATTCATTTGGTCATTCATTCATTCAGTTTTGGATACAGTACGTGCGACAAATGCGGCTTTACCCAATTATCTGCCTAATCCTGCAATTATAAGGCGCCCGGTTCTCCCCTTCCTCCCCTCCCCGCCGCCGGCCGCGCCGTCCAGATGGTGCAGGGACACATCATCCAGCGCCTCATCCTTGCCTCGTTCGTCCGGGGCGGTTTTCGCGGTGTATTCGCACATTCCCGATCTACTAAAACTCGGACCTATAAAACATATCACTGTTCAATGAAATAAGCAAAGCGTCTGTGGACTGAGCCTCCTCATGGAACCGCCGTTAGTAACCGCCGTTTCTTGCATTCTCAAAGCCTTTGAAGATTCTCCATTTTATGATGGTGCCCCTTACAGAGATATTTTGTCGAACTTCTGTATTTTGGAAACAACCTCGACTGGAACATAGGAACATCACTTCACCATAAGACATTTAGAATGTGGAAGAACCTGTTCAGCAAGGAATCGGTCCCGAAAAAAAGAGGCGAAACAGTATATATATTATTTTGAGCGATGCCCTTTTTAAGTCGCGGAGAGAGAAAGAAAGGCGATGAATCGGAAACGGAGGGGAGCATCCTTTACACGCCCTTTACGAAGGAGGGGAGGAAACCGCTGACGCGTCGAGGAGGGGCGAGGCGGGGCGAGGCGGGGCGGGGCGAGGCGGGGTGAGGCGGGGTGAGGTGGGGTGAGGCGGGGTGAGGCGAGGCCTGGCAAGGGCGGGCAAGGAGTATGCCGGATGGCGATGCTTGACCCTCCGATGGGGCGGTCCTAAACGAAGAGAGAGAAAAAAAAAGAGATAGGCGCGGCGGCGCTCGGAGTCGAACCCTCCCCCGCGGGCTGCGGGCCTCTTCCCGGCCGGCCAGACCGGACACGGATCGTAAAGACGGCCTCGGCCTGGCGGACAGGCGGCTACCTCTACCTGGCCGGCCACGGCACTGCCACGGCCTCGGCCACCGTCAATGGAATTCGGGAACGCAAAGGGAGCACCGCGTACTATCCCATTCATGCCTCGTTCATTCATTCATTCATTCATTCCTTCATCGGGCGGCGTGAAGTCGTGAGGTGCGATACGATACAATAACGGTCGTACACTGCCATGAACTCGAATACAGAATGCTACTTTGTGGGGAACCCGAGTTGTAACGTCTCCCATCGTAGACCCACTGGGGACGTTTCGAGTCGTTGTGCGTGATGCAATTCTCAACTGTGAACTTAGCGCGTTCGTGAAGGCATGGCATAGTGAGACGACTCACAGCAAGGTGGCAGTAAAAGTCCTCAAAATGCGATAAAATTGTTCAAGTTGCGAAAAGAAAACGATACAACGAACGAAATGGTGTGATTCATGTCGTGTCCAGAATCATTCATCTGAAGATAGGCCCTACAATTATTCCGAGCAGTGACTCCAGCGCCTGCTTGCAGTAAGTCATATCCCCGGGTCGCCGTGGACCTCGGTGTGGACGGCCAGGGCGGCCAGGAGGAAGGTGTAGAAAGGGAGGAGGGGGAGGCTGAGCTCACACTTTGAATGGACGGTGTGCCGGACAATGACCATTCGGACCTCCCTGGTCATTAGCACCCCACCTTCTCCTTCTCTCTTTCTCTCTCTCTCTCTCTCTCTCTCTCTCTCTCTCTCTCTCTCTCTCTCTCTCTCTCTCTCTCTCTCTCTCTCTCTCTCTCTCTCTCTCTCTCTCTCTCTCTCCTCTGGCTCCCTCCTCTATTCCTCCTCCGCGTCCCCCAGGGCCGGCGTGGCGGTCGACGCCAAGAAAAATCCACCAACAGGTCAGGATGAAAAACTACTGCTGGTATTCCACAACAACGGCGCAGCGGCAGCAGCGCCGCACGACGCGCGGGCAGTGGGGGAAATATCAAGTTCGAATTAAGGGCCCAACTGCAATCCTATTCCATTACTCATCCAGGAAGTGAGCAAGGCGGCCCAGCGGCAGCCAGGCAGCAGCCAGCCCAGCCTGACAGATGAAAAATGACGCACCGAAAGATCGTGAGGATGCAGGTTGGCATCGGAAGTGCGGACGGAATGCCACACAGCGAGGAAGGCGAGCGGACTACACTATAAACAAGCAATGTTCCAAAACACACACACACACACAGTGCGTGACGACACCAGGTTTTTCATACTGGCGACGCTAAAAGCATGTCGGCACCCCGCGCTGCGCAGAGGGAGCTGTTTCGGCCGTCCGCTCGGGCGCCTCCGCGCGTAGCTTCGCGTTGACAAGAGAGGGTCGCCTAACCTTATTTTCGGCGTGCACTTAATGGCGTAAGTGGCGAGTGGATGCGAACCCGCACTTATTTTCGCGAGGGGCGGCGGCGGCGTGTTTCCGGATGCCCGCACGACGGCCGGACCGAGACCGAGCTGGCCGGGTGAGCCGAGCCGAGCCGAGCCGAGCGAAGAGCCGAGCGCAGCCGAAGCCCGGCCGAGGGCGTCCGAGGGCGGCCGAGGCGGCGGGCCGGGCGGCGCGCACCCTTGTGCGGAGCAGAGGCCGGATGGGGTGGCTGGCGCGCCATGCCGCTGGGGGACCAAAGGAATCAATTGAGCACGAATCATGCCGAGTATAACGCGCTGCCTCCCCCTGCATTAGCCGGCCGGCCCGGCCGTCGGCCCGCCCCACCCCCGCGCTGGTTCCGCGTCTAATCCTATTATGCCGCATAACTGGGATATCGGCGGCCACTTGTGCAGAAGTCAATGCCTGCGACACTGCAGCGACGCGGCCAGCCTGACAGGCACGGTGACGGCGCGCGGGAGGGAGGGATAGAAGGAGGGAGGGAGAGAGAGAGGGAGAAAGGGAGGGAGAAAGGGAGGGAGAGAGGGAGAGAGAGAGAGAGAGAAAGAGAGAGAAGGGGGGGGGGAGCAGAGGGCGACCGGGGGGGGGGACTTCTCCGAACGGGGCGCGATCCAAGGGCGGTAATGGAGTGAGTGAGACAACACGGAGTCGGCGTTGCCTTGCAGCTTGCGGTGGCCGTGCGGCGTCTTAGCACGCCGAGGAACGCGCGGAACCGAGAGCCGGCCCCCAATAGACTGCTTCGACCCACGGAGGCAAGCAAACCGTCCCGATGAACAAACTAATTGCTCAGATAATGACGTATTTGTGCACGTATACTATATGTAAATAAATTGGACGAGTCTTAAATTGTACGTAACTTTGCATGTGCACAAATAAGGCAATCATTTTGTACAATGGAAGCATATAAACATTTAATGGTGTAGTCTAGAGCATTCTTATTCTTTACAATAAAACGCCATAAGGGGAAAAAACACACCAAAAAAGCGTGACAGCAGTGCCATTCAATTTACATGTTTCATCCACGCCCATAACTGTATAACTGGTCCCATTCCAATCGATTGCAATCTTTCCACTCTTGCATGCGCGCGGTCGATGCGGCGCGGGATTTTTGAATTATCAACGAAACGTGCGCCGCTTTGCGTGGGAAATGGGAAACGGGATCGTGTAGGGCTCATCGCCCATTTAGACTGCGTTCTTGCCAGTGTACCGCCGCCATGCTGGCCCCATTTGACGCTGCCAGTTGATTGGACGTGGGACCTCTCTTTCGCGTGTCCCCGAACAAAACAACAAAACTCTTTCAATTTGATGAGATTCCCGGATGATTCGACGGCTGGGTCAAATGCCCCGGCGTTGCTGTTCCGCCTCGGATTGCCCCATTCGACTGTATTGGTCGCCGTAACCTTACTCAAAAAGTTGCGCGTAATACGCGTGTGGTTCCCCTCCCCCTCCGCCTATGCAAAATAAAGCAGAGAGAATATGAGAAAAGTCCGCCGTGTAAAAACACACCAAGTCTCGTTTAGGAAAGAAAAAGATGGAGCCGCTTGCGAAAATAAAACAATCTTCAATCCAAAGTTAGTCGCGGGACAACATGTGTAGCCGGGGGGCGCCGCGCGGCTAAACCGTGACTAACGACGAGATTCGAACCGCCGACTTTTCGGCCACCCCTGCGCCTCCCTCCGCGATTACGATGCGGTTTTCCGCGCAGACCGCCCTCGCGGCCCGCGACCCCTTTGCTGCCTTTGGCGCGCCTTGGCGCCTTCGGTGCCGCGCCTCGTTAATTTCCCTTTATCTCGAGAAGGACGCGGCGAGACTGCGGGTCAAGGTGGCGCGTCGCGGCAAAACAAATCGACCTCTCGCTTCCCGCCAGTCACGCCGCCGCTGATTCGCTCTAACCCAATGAGGCAGATACACAGAAAAAGCGCGCTTTCACGTGTGTGTGTGTGTGTGTGTGTGTGTGTGTGTGTGTGTGTGTGTGTGTGTGTGTGTGTGTGTGTGAGTGTGTGAGGGTGGCCGTGTCAGATGTCGCTTGCGGTGCAGGTCGCCGGGCCCTCGCGGGCAATTCATCAAGTGGCTGATCCCTGTGGATTGGATTGATCGTGTCGAAGCGCGCCCCGCCCGGGCGGCCCCGCCCCGCCCGATTAGCCCGTCAGTGCGCGGACCACTTTTATTTATTGTAAATATTGTGTCGGCGTGACGCGTCCGTCGCGCGGAGGGATTTATGACAAGCGCGCTGGTGCCGAATTTGGAACTTTTTCGTTTTTTTTTTACATGTCGTTCCAGTGTTGTTGCGGCGAAACAGGATAAATATAACAAGGAACGAGGGCGTACGCACGACAGACCGCTTCATGACTCCTCTGCGAATCCGGACAGCCATCCCGAGCAAGGAGCGAGCACGAATGAAACGCGGGGGTGGGCGGAGCGCGGCGCCAGCGAGGACATCTTGGCTGCATCAAAACTTTAGCAAAAGGTCAATTTATTGATATTAAAAGAGTCAGAGCAAGAAGTGGGTGGTAAGGGGTGTATCATATCGTTCCAGAAACGTGACTCAAACTTTACCTCCCCCCCCACCCGCTTCGGCCTCGTACATAATGGATCGGAAAAGGTGGGAGGGGGGATCATCTTTCCCAAGTTGAGCCCTCGGGACGGGGATGGCCGCCTTGTAATGGGCCTGCAGGCCGACAGGTGGAGGGCGTGGCGTGGCGTAGCGGCCCGCAAATAATGCGATACAAGTTGTTGGCACGGCCAGGCCACGGCCAGGGCACGGCCAGGGCACGGCGCACGCGAGCAGCCTTGTTTGACTTGCCCCACTTCGTCACCCTGGCGCGTGGCGCACGGCCTCATCAGTCCCGACGCGTGCCCGGCGCGTGGCGGCGTGTGCGGCCGCGTGGGCGTGTTGTTGTTATTGCGCCGCACTCGACGCGCACTTAATACTTCCTTCCTCCCCGCGGCGTATGGCCCGCCGCGAAGCCACAAAATTTGATTCGCTTTTATTTCACGATAAACCACACTTTGATTGGGAATCGCGGAATAGCGGGTATCTTACTGCGTCTCCTGGCCTGTCGTCTGATCAAAATTGATCTGCCTCAAAAATGGACTCCTAATATTTACTTTCTCGTAACTGGACACTTCCGTCTGTTTCCCGGCCTCACCCGACATTTGGGCCACACGGAACAGAGTACCCCTCCCTCCTCCCCCAGCCCCCCACGCACCCTTATGTCTTTCCCAGCGGGCTTCCCCCTCCACCCCCCGTGGCGCCACCAACAACATCGACAAGGGGATGAACAACCCCTGCTTCCTGAAGAGGAGCAATCCAATGCTCGCCGTTTAGACTCCCTCCGGCTGCTTTCTCCTTTGAGCCCGGTCGAATGCAGATTTTTGCCTATGCGCAATGGTCCCTTTGGTGTTTTGTGTGAACAAACACATAAAGGAAGATGTTGTCCGTGCCTGACACCCTTCGTATCCTCAGAGAGAAGGTCTATCTTACAGATTAATAGTTAATGGATCAACATTTCGTTATCAAATTGACTCGAGGTGATAAGCATTAAAAGGAGCAAAAGTATACGGTTAAATTTTAAAATTAAGAATTTCTTTGTGATGAAGAGCTGGGGTGACAATGTTCGCTGCTACGGGAGCGTTACGTGATACTTGCACGCCGCGGCGCCACGCCGTCGGCCCAATAATCTCCCCGCGACGCGACAACACAGTTCCGCGGCGTCACGTCGATGTCCATTTTTGCATTTTCAAACCGCGGCGCGGCCGGCCGCGTGTGTGGGAAGCTCAGAGACAATCAAACCTTATCTCGCTCGAATATTTATGAGAGGTTTGTAATCAGATCCTCCTCGCCCGCAGCCCTCGCGAGTTTAAAGGGGCGTGGTGGGGCGTGGCTTCGCGGGGGGTGGAGCGTGGCGCACGCATTAGGCTCGAATTGATCGCGGCTTTCGCTTTAAAGCGAGTGTTGTTCACACTATGCTAATGCGCACGTAATAAAGCCGACCTCGCCTTATCGGAGGCGAGGCGCGGGTTCGAACGCCGGCGGAGACGCGCTTTTTTTCGGCCTTCCCTGCCACGCGCAATGTTGGCACCACTGCGCGGCACGGCTTTTATATTTTGTGGCTATCAAAGTGACACGAGCGATGGGAAGGCCGAAGCTCCTTTTATCGCAGTTTAATACCTTTGATAACCGACCTGCTCGGCTCACGCCCGCGCAGGAAGGGGGCGGGGGTGAGAGGACCTACACCGGAAAGGGTGATTGAGGTGCGGGGTTCCTTTAGTGTCAACATTATTCGCACAGTTTCCACCCAAAAGAAGAGGGAGGACAAAAGTAAAACGCCTAACGCCCGAGTATTTGAACCTCGGCCCTTATCCGCAGAATTGCTATGCGGTCCGGGATTGCCTGGGCCGGAATAGGCGCGTCGCGTCTCTGCGGTGAAGTTGCTGATGCCATTTTTGACCTGCCAAACAATGTTTTTTAATTAGTGAAACGGGCGCGCTGGCGAGGCGGCGGCGTCAAGCCTCTCTCTCGCCAGCCCTTGCCTGTCTCGGGAAAAAAGGGCGGGGAAAAAAGGGCGCGCGGAATAAAAAGGGAATGAAAAGTCGTTAAAGCGCGCTCTCTGATGAAGCGAGCGCAAAATAAATGAAGATCGGTCCGCGGAATCAGGACCCGCTTCATCCGTCCGGCTGCCCGACCATCCGTCTGTCTGTCCGTCCGTTTGACGAACCCAGAACGGCCCAAACCACACACTTGCAGCACCGGGGAAGTGGCCCGCCATTTGCGTGACTGTACAACTGCCCTGGCCGTTACCGCCGTTACCGCGCCCCCGCCATACCCGGGGGAGGGCTTACACCAAAGCAAGCGAAAATAATATTAATAACAATAATACTAAAAAAGGACGCCAAGAGTGAGATTTTTTTTGCTCCCCCGCTGCTGTGTGGATGGCTCTCCCGGTTCCCACCCCCTTCCCCCTCTCTCTGTCTCTGTCTAGTGAGCGAGGGACCTCATCCAGCGGTATTAAAATTCTCCGACCACTGCATCAAAGAGATTTTTCTTTATTTTTTCGCACTTTTGTTTTAGCGTTTAGAACGAATGTAACTTTGGTCGTATGAGAGGATGAGCTACAGGATCGAGTACACAGAGATACAGGGAAAAAGAGAACAAAAACTAAACAATTTTAACAAACTACATACTTGCCCGGCGAAGTGAAATTTGTCGGTGGACTTAACGTTTCTGCGCGTTGTCACGAGTGGGGCGTCCATTACAGCGCTCGTCTCGGCTTTATGAAGATGGCCGCGGTTCTTGTTTGGCCATTTAATTAAAAGAATTAATGCGCCTCGAAATAAACAGGGACTCGCTTTTTGCACCCCCACCCCCTTTCTCTCTCTCTCACTCCCAGAGCTTCCAGAGATGAGTTTCCAACAACCTTGACCTAAAAAAATGAGGGAGGAAAAAAAAGCGCAGCATCATTAAGATTGCCGCCACGATTTGAACGCAACGACGAGGTTCTTGTTGCAAAACACGGCAACCGAATCTGCACCGGAAGATGCTGACATTGTGCCGTGTATGGCAACAACTGACGGGAACGCGACGAAAAAGAGCCGACAGCGCGCGAGCAGAGCTGCCAGCGGTACCCAAGGCTCGGGCCTGATTCGCAGCGGCCGACCAATATCGCGCACGTGGCCCCAACCGTCAAACCAACAGAATAAAAGAAAATCAATAAATTGGGGGGGGGGACTCGCCCCGCGCCGCGTTCAACCTTCTGAGGAAACAAATATTGCAGAGTCGAGGACGACGGGGACACGATTCGAATCCATTCCAATGGAGGCCTACGAGGGCGAACCCCTATTCAGCGACACTTTTTGCATGCGCCTAGGTCCACGATTCCCATCTCAAACTAAGATGATCCCGAGAAAAATTCAGAATTACATTATTGGAGGATCATTAGTTGGATCAGCGAGGGTATGCATTTACCTCGGCGGCTGAACCACGCACACCGAAACCAAATGTGGCCCGCTCGCCCGGACGCGAATTGAAATTATGCTTTCTAAATACCTTATTCGAGCCCCCCGTTCGATTCCACATTGTGTAAGTTTGGAAGGCCATTCGGGGCGCCGCGCACGGGGCGGTATGGACCAGGATGAAAATATGGTATGCAGCATTGCATACAAAGAGACGGATTAACCGAACGCAAGCACGCGCAAGCACACACACACACACTCGCACACACACACACACACACACATATACGCCGCAAAACAAAACATTTCTATTTCCATATTTATAAGACAGTCCATCCCCCGCATCAAATGGGACGTGTGGGTCGTGCCCAATCAGAAAATAATACCACGGTAACGAATTAATCCCAATTTAGGCGGCGCCGAAAAATAACAAAACACACACATGCGCGCGGCGCTCGCTGTGGCGCGCCAGTTCGATAGTTTTATAATAAATATGATCTGACGGGCTTTTGAATGCCGCGCCATGCATGTTTCTTTCCTCTCTTTTCCCCTTTCTCTCTCGTTGACCTTGTTGCGAACAGATGTCGAAGCGAAAACTGTCATCCGGTGGAATCACCAAAAGAATGTGTGGTTTTATCCAGGGCAGGCGAGGCTCTGTGTGTGTGTGTGCGTGTGTGTGTGTGTCTGTATGTGAGAGAGAGCACCCCGAGCTGGCTGCCGCTCCATTCAAAGCGGCCAAGGACTTGCCAACAATGTCCCCGAGTCATTTGTTTGAAATTTGGCGCAGTGTGGCCGGAGCCAGGCCGGAGCCAGGCAAGCCCCACAGCCACTGGCAGCCACTTGTAATGCGGGCACGGCGCAAGGTGTGCCTCTGATGAGCATTAAAACACGCGGCCCGCTAACTTTCCAGCTAAGTGAGACAAGATAGGAGGGGACGCAGGCTAGGGGTGCCAACCGCACCGCCGCCTATCCGCTTTCATTCCTTCAAATATTTTTATCGTCGCCAGACAAGGAAGTGTGTAGCTAACGCCACGCTACGCGTGGAGGGAAAGGCCAGGCCGCCTTTCTCTCTCTGATAGAGAAGCTAATTAGCTTCAGCCCCTTTTGTCCTGCCCGTGTTTACCATTATTACAGCGTAACTTCATACCGCCCAAGATTTATGGGCGAGCAGTGAATTACAAAACAAAAGACGGAGGAGCAGCGGGAGAGAGGGAGATGGAGCTAAAAGGGGTGAGAGGAGGAGGCGGCAGCAAGAGGGATGGTGGTGGACCGCTGGGGAAGTTTGGACGAACACGTTGAGCAGCAGGGTGGGGGCGAGGGGGAGACAGCGTGCGAATGGGCTGCGCGCTCGACTCGCGTTTCTAGGCCACTTTTCGACGCCCCGGTGAAGCGGCGAGCCCGCGTCGCCCGTTACCTGCACTGGAACGGACGGAAGAGCACACAAACCAAAACGATATGGCAACAAAGGGGTGGAGCTGAGGAGAAGCTACACCCCTTCTTGCCAGCTGCGTTCAGAGGTTATGGGTCATGGCCCACCCCCTCAAAGAAAACGCCTTAAAGGTGGGCAATGTGAGTAAGCAGAAGGTGCGACATGACTCTCTTCTTTCGGTGCCCCATCCGTCCCAACGAGCAGCTCTCGCACACGAATGCAAAATTTCGAACCGGTGGTGGTGGCGATGGAGTGGCGCCCGGGACGAGGAGGGAGTGAGTCGTTTTCGACGACAGGCAGCGAATAAAATGGACGGCGGTGGGCTGGCGCCTGGGCTGGCGCTTCGCCTCGCTGCTGGCTGTGCTGGCTGTGCTGGCGCTGTGCTGGCGCTGTGCTGGCGCTGTGCTGGCGCTGTGCTGGCGCTGTGCTGGCGCTGTGCTGGCGCTGTGCTGGCGCTGTGCTGGCGCTGGGCTGGCGGCGCTAAGGCTGCCCCTCCCCCTCCCGGCGCCAGGCACGCCAGGCCACAGCCACTCCTCCAATGGCCGCGAGAGCCGCGAGCACGCGTCCATGGCCGCGGTTCGAAGCGACTCAGGTCCGTTCCGTTGGTGGCGCAACTTCTGTTGCGGAATTGGAATTAATTTAATTGCGCGCCTCCCGCCCCCTCCTCCTCCCCGCTGCCGCAACAAGCGCCGGACGAATTCATTGCAATAATTAGTTTCGCCCCTCCTCCTCTCCGCATCATTAAGACTTATAATTTTATGAATTCAGAAACAACACGCCCTGAATAAACACAAGTCGCGTCGTCTGCTGGCCAGGAAGCGGCATTAGGACCCTCGCGACGCTTGTAAACGACGCCTCGGTGCGACAATGGCGTGATTAGGGCGGTGCCATTTGGATCATTCAGGGCGATTCAGGCACTCTGCCTTTGTTTTTGTTGTCATTGTTGTTGCTCCCTGGCTCTTGCACTCAAGTGTCGGCCAACACGTTTGTTGTTGTTGTTTCGCGAATCCTAACGCTTGTTTTTGTTGCAGGTGTGGTTCCAGAACAGGCGGACCAAGTGGCGGAAGAAGCACGCGGCCGAGATGGCGACGGCCAAGCGGAAGCACGAGGAGCAGGAGGCGGACGGCGAGGCGGGCGAGGACTCGGAGGGCGAGGACGGCGACCGCAACACGCAGGCGAGGAAGCTGCGCCGGGAGCTGGCGCGGCAGGCCGAGGAGCTGCACGGCCACTAAGCAGCCGGCAGTGACCGACACATCTTCGGGTCTCCTTCCCCCCACCAGAGTTTTTGCTGTAAAATACTGGCCTGGTACCCGCACTGCCGTGTTGGGATGCCACCCGTTCAGCGACGAGTGTGTTCCGAAAACCAAAATGATTGCGTCCCAGTTTTGTTCGTTTCCGCGTTTCTGTATTTTTACCAACTAGTCAAAAAGAAGAAGGAAAAAGAACTGTACTGTCTAACTTTCCGACAGGCTCGGAAAGTGCACACATCTCTTTCGCTACCTTTAAAAGAAACTGTGGTCCTTTCTGTGAATCGCAGCAGAGCGAATGTCGACACACTTGTAGAACTGAATGAGCAGCCAGAGTTTCACCTGTTCAAAAACTGCTGAATTTAAAGTAGTGTCACTAGGGCGCATAAAATGTGTCCGGCATGGCAGCACACTGTGTGCAAACTCGATTCAACTGTTTTCTCGTGTGCAGTTCTTGTTGATTTGTTATATTTTTTCTGTTTATTTTAATCGAATAAGCCCTGCCACGAGGTTTGGTTTGCGCACTATCTCAAGTTACCAATTTATTGCATTCCTCGGGATTGCACAAGGTGGACTACACGTTGTTTCGACTAGTCATTCGATCCAGTACTACTGCCTACTAAGTCTTTGTGAAATGAGAGAAAAAAATGACCCAAAACTTGTCTGTTTCTGTTGTAAAACTGAATGCACACGGTAATACTTAAAAAAGCTACTGTGATACCAGACCGAAATTCCGGAGAGCTCATGGCAGGTATTTCCGGGAAGCTGCTCAAGGCCGCGTTTCTCTGTGATCGCGATGAATGTAGAAAAAATTAAAATACTGATTTTAAAAGAAAAAACGTCGTACCAGGTTTCCTTGAGAAATTTAAAATTGTAAGAAGCCCCAGGTTATGCGCGAAGGAGTGTTGACAACACATAGATGAATTGTGATCTTTCGGTGCACAACACTGAGGACTGCATCTGGTAGGCCGAATAGGAACGTTCAATTTATTTTACGAAACCGATTTCTTACTTACGTAGCGTCTCGGCATAGTTTCATTTGCTGCTATTAGTAAAACAACCTAGATTTTACATGTAATAATTATTGTAACGATATTGTTGAGTTTACTTATTTTAGACCGTTTGAGTGTTTATGGCCGTGATCTTAGTTTTATTTGAATTTCTCCTCAATAATTCGTTATGTTCCATCGGAACTGGGTAGTAGTTAAATGTGAAATGTATGAAAATCTCACCAAAGAATATTTCATTAAGTTATGTTTAAATTTAAGATGTACATTTCAAACATGTTGTATTTCTGTGAATAAACGCTTTGTATATATAAATTATGCACAACGACTATATGTACAAGTGAAAAACTAATATAAAATGTTAAAGTTAATATTATTATTAATAATCTGTATTGCTCTGCTCATGATTGAGAGTTCTATACGCATTCCTTTGTTGTAGTTTGTTTGTTTTTTATTTCCTCCGCACGACGACCGCGGGTACTTTTGTAAAATAATGGCGAATAAACTATTCCATTGCTAAGAATCTGTGTCGCTGTCTCGCCCATCAAAGCGGCAAATCAAACATGAATGACGTCCCCCACTCGTGATTTACACCTGCGCCCCGTGATGAAGAGACCCGCGCTAAATCACGGCGACAAAGGGCGGCAGGGACTGGCAGCGACGGGGAGCGAAAGTTAACTCGGATGAGGCACCAGTGACTCACGCCTTTGTCGTCAATTTTATTGCGAGCGTGGCCTCCGGCAGTGCGTGGCCACACACACACACACACAAGCGCCATCTTATCTTCCTCCAAGAGGGCCAGACTATTGGTAGCGATGGAGTTGCCGCTGTTATTGAGTGTTAAGGAAAGAGGGAGTGGAACGCCGGCGACGTGACCACAGCACATTCCAGGGAAGGGCGTTGCGTGGGCTGCCTGGGCCTGCCCTCCGCGCGGCGTGTAGCCACGCCTAGCAACGCCGCCGGCGGCGGTGCGTCTTTCCTGAGCCGCACCAAGATTGCAGGGCAAATAGGGGATGAGCGGGATAATAAAGATAGGGAAGGGGGAGCACAGCGTACGGTTATAGTCGCGAACCAGTAGATGGACCATTTTGCCCTGTATTTGTGCGTCAGTCCGCGCCACTACGAGGCCTACACTCAAAAAAATTTCAATACAAAATTCTGTAACATGGTTACGCAGTAATTTCCACTACAAATGTCACAGAATTTTGTATCAGCACTGATATAAAATTTTGTATCACGCGTTACGGTAAACTGTTTCCCGGTTACAGAATTCTGCAATGCAAAAATCAGAAAAATTTGTCGTTTTATAAACAAAATTTGAACCTCAACGATCGTTCATTCCTACACATTCACTCCGTCGCTCCTGTACTCCCGAATACCCGGAGAAACCGAACTGCGTTCTCCGGAACCGAACCCCGGTCCCCCGGATTGCCAGCTCGGCATGCTACCGCTTGCGCCACTGCGCCGCATGGGGAGACACGCCGCAGACTGTCGATGACACCGAGCGGGCACGCTGCATGCCCAGGTAGTGGTGGGAAACGAGCCCTGCGGCGCGACAATTAGAGTTCCTCGCCCGAAGCTTCTAAAGTACCATGCCCCACGTGAGGACTTTTCGCCCGATCAACTGTGATGTTAAAATTAAGCTCGTAACTTGACTTTAAATTTGCGTTTTTAATTTTTGCATCAGACGATATCTAAACTTGTAACGATATGTTACGGTTTTCTGTATCAGTTACAGTTATTTGCATAAAGATCGCATTTTTACATGGAACTATATCACTGATTGTGAATATTGAAACAAAAAGTACAGAATTTTGTGTCAGATTTAGAATTTTGAAGCACTGATTCGTAAATTCGTAACATTCTTGACGTGATACAGAATTTAGGATCAAGGATACAAATTTTTGTATCCGACTGACGTGTTACAGAATTTTGTATCAAGATCGTTACAAAATCCTATATTATTTTTTAGAGTGTATGCTTCCGAACACTCTGTATACACCCTTGAGAGAAGTCAGGGGAGTTCCAGAGGCCCCACACCACAGCCCCAAAGAGACATTACACGTGACCCTGCAAATTACCTACGCATCAAGCGTCTCACACGGGAGTCAGGGTGAACGGGGATGGAGGTGACGACCTTGGTGACATGACACACACCAGGTCTGCGTGTCCGAGGAACGCCCTGCCGGACAATGAAGCGGGTTGCCTGCTGCACGTGCAGCGCGAGCCACCGCACTGGCAGTCAAAGGGCAATCATCGGCAGCCTCCACGCAGGCTCATTGGTAGTCAAAGGATCGGCAGCCAGGTGAGGCGCGAGTCGCGAAGTGCCCCGGCCAACCACACCGCTCCGCCGCGCCCACTTTTATCCCGGAGGCGATAGCGAGCCAACCCCTCCCAGCCCTCCCACCCAGCCTAGCGCCCCCACGCCCCATTTCATTCGATTGCGACTTTTAAAGTGGAGAGCGTGCGAGAGAGACGGGGATACAATGGCTGTCGTGGCTCTATATATCAGGCCATACAGCCCCACTCTTGATTTGTCCGCCCCCTCGGGTCCCCGGCGGGGGTGGCTTTGGCCCGCTTTGGCCGCACCCTCCGCTCTCGGATTCAGACTACGTCAATCCAGCGAGATACCGCCCGAGGGGCGCCGAGGCGTGGCTGGCCTGTAAGCATCCGGTACGCTATAAAAGGACACCGCTCGTTCAAGAAATAATTAAATCCACACCACCTGCGGGAATTTACAGTCCGTCGGACTGGTTCAAAAATAGCTAGCTATGCAACTTGAAAGCAGGCTGTCTCCGAACGGGATTTGACACCCACTCGTTCTAATAACTGAAAACCGAAGTGTCGCGACTTGGACACCTCGTTTTTAACGCCTACCTTTTTGAACCAGTCTTCGTATAAACTCTTCTTAAACACCTACCTTTTTGAACCAGTCTTCGTAAAAACTCTTCCGACAGCAACACAAACTCCAGGCAAGGGTTTTCCATCGGCATGAGAGCGGGGCGCCGCGGATGGATTCTCCATTGTGCAGACGACACTTGCGGGCATTGGCTGCGACGCCCTGTTTTATTAGGTAGCGTCGTTAGGACGCGAGTGTGTGTGTGAGTGTGTGTGAGTGCGTGGCCGCGAATGTGGACGTGCATGTGGACGACAAATGCAGGTTGTCTCTGCTTAATGGTGGCACTTTATTCTGGAGCGCCGCAAACGTCGCCTAAACTCCTCGCCAAGCCACGCCCGCCCCCTCCCCCTCGCGTCTCCGCCCACCTCTCTCTCCCTCTTCAGATTTCTTTCCATATTTTTTCAGCCCCCTCCACTCGCCTCCAGCCACCCGATTCCGAGGGACCGCTTCTTCGCTGTCTCTCTCGCACCCGACAGGGACACCCCACGAGTGCGAGAGAGACAGAGCGACGAAAGTGTCCAGCGGCAGGCGCTGCCCGCTGCGGGCCGTGGTCACCCTCTCCGATCAAGAAATGACCTCCGCCACTTTTTTCCCGTGTGGCGGTGGCGCAGCGGCGGGGGAAAAGTTGGCGGAGTGATAGTTTTGGCTCCGTCCGCCAGGGCGGCCAGGGGTCGCCGCGGCGGGCCGGTGGCCACCGCAGTGACCGCGCCGTTTGTCTCTATCGAACATCCGCAAATTGATGGCAAATGGAGCTGGCCTCGCCGCGCCAACTCGGCCCGCGCCGCAGCGACTGCCGCAACTGGCCGGCCGGGGCCGCGGCCACGCCAAGAGCCACGCCGCTCTGGCCGCGCGGCGGCAGTTACGCCAGTGACCGCGGCGGGGGAGTGAAAAAAAGCTTGGCCCTAACCAAAGCTTTTACCGCCGACATTTGTTTTAGCCCCGAGAGTTGTGGCGGAAGACTGGGAAAGCATTTAGAGGACGGTGGAGTGGAAGAGGAAATGCTTTCGCGCGGAAACGTTAAACACGAGGCGGGATTACCGCTCTCTCGACGCCCGGGTCGCTCCCACGGCGGTGCCTCTCACTCTCCCATCGCCGCCGCCAGCGTTTTTGGCAGTGTCGTGTCCTTGCCGCGATCGTCTCTTCGCACCTCCACAAAGAGCCGCTCGGCCAGACGGACGGCGGCCGGACCAGACTGCGTGGCACCACCGGCCGGCTACCTGGCCTACCTGGCCTGCAGACTCATTCCGAGAGTCGCTCTCGTCGCTCTGTCTCTCTCGCACTCATTGCACGGCCCCGGTCGGGGCGAGAGAGACAGCGACGAGAACGACTCTCGGAATGAGTCTGCAGCTGCAGGCCTGCAGGCCGCACACTGGACACTAACGGATTCGTCGCACCCCGGCCCCCTGGGAGGCAGGCTGGACGCAGCCCACTTCCTCAGGAAATCATTTTCACCTGGCGAAACACGCCAAACGGCGGCAGCGAGGCTGACGCTGCTGGTCGAACGACCGGCGAATGGAATGTAGGTGCCACATCCGAGTTCCGGCCACAGCAGCAATGGGCGTGTCAGACGGTGTGCCGTACATACGAATTTGTGCCATTGTACCAGGTAGGGCAAAAACACCCAACCATCTAAGAGGGTAGGCAAGCGGTTGGAAATTGTATTATCCCCGATTCCATCATTGCTGGAGAGTCACCACAGCCGTTTGTGGAAAGTTTAGTCGTGCACAAGGTTTCTCCATTGCATTCAAAGACAGCATCCGTCCATGGTAAGTTTTTGAAGGGTGGTGCCAAAAGTAGAGCGATGTGTCATTTTCTGCTTATTCCGTTGAGTCGCGGGTTTCAGTAGACATCCTCGGGCATCGGCTCCACATGAGAGCTTGTGCAGCAAGTCAAAAGTCAAGTCAAAGTCAGTGCCTCAGAGACGGGGGACTCGGAGGACGGCAGACTCCACAAAGCAACGCGCTGCTGGGGCTCCACCGGCCCCGCCGAGCCCCGCCGAGCCCCGCCGAGCCCCGCCGAGCCCCGCCGGGTCGCAGCGTTTTGTGTGAAAGACTCCGCCCCGCCTGACAATTGACTGCCTGATGAACACTATGGACAGGAAGGAGGAAGTCTCCTTACAGGTGGACATTCCGAGAAGCGGCGTGACTGGCGGTACGTACCTGGGAGGCCGAGGCGGCGGCCCTCCGAATCAGTTCATTTTTCGCAAAGGCGGCCCACGTGTGACCTTCCGAGGCGGGCCAAAAACTCGCGCTGAGTATACGGCACCTCGAGGAGAAAGAAGTTGACATTGACGAAAAGAAGACAGATGAAAATCACGTGTGGATTTCCTATTTGTTGTTCTTTTTCGGCGCGAAAAAAAAAAGGAAAGCGGCTGCGACACCGCGGATGTCTGAGCAAGATAAGCCGCAGGCAAAACCTCCTTTGCTTATTGTTACGACAGTTGGTGCAAACACGCCAGATGGACAGGGGTCAAGGATTGCACGGGACAGGAAAGTCAGAAAAAAATAATACGCGCGACTGTCACCGCTGACAAAAGGATTCCCGAAATGGGGTAAAGTAGCCCAGAGCCACAAAAGCACGCTCACACACACACATCGCTTGATCCGTCGAGAGAAGGGCTGACTCTCACCCATGTTGCCTGCTGTTTGTTATTCGCAATTATAATGAATTCCGAGATAAAACAAAAATAACCTCCCAAGATTGATTTTGTTTTTCAGCAGATGATTTGTTCTGTTTTCCTCACCTCCCGACTTACGCACTCTCGTCCACGTCAATGGCCGGACAGGATTAGCGCTATTATGATTATTGTTATTATTATTGCGATTATCGTCATTTGGCTAAAGGCACACAAGTGCGGCAGCCAAAGTAATCCTCGTGATGGACAGAGCGACGCCTTTAGCTCCACATTGAGCCAAAAGCCGATTACTTGCTCTGTGCCCAGGCCTGACTGCAAGAGTCCCCCATGCCCTCGCAGCCTCCAGTCTTGCCTCTGTGTGTGTGTGTGTGTGTGTGTGTCTGTGTGTGTGAGTGTATGTGTGTTGTTATTGCTATCATTGTAGCGCAGCCTAATGCTTTTCACAAGGAATTCGTCAAAAGCGCGACACAGGGATTAGCGGAGTCAACCAGACTGCGCATACACACGTACACTCCATGACACAGGACGGGAGAACCTCTGCTCTTCGAGTCTCGCAAGAAAAACAACATGCGACAATAACAAGTGAAGCGGATAGATTTCGCTTCTCCCCATCGTTCGCTGCTGCCGAGAGTCTAGATTCGGTACCATGATACCCGAAACAAGAAGCGAGATGACGCTCTTGCCGTCCTGCAGGTGGCTCGGCAGTCAGGAAGCAAGCGCAGGCACGCACGGGGAGACGCTCAAAAGCCTGGGGCGAAAGGAGAACACAATGGAACAAAAATAAAGGAGTAAATATATGGTCATTAGGCCAATAAAATGTCGGTTCATGGTTTTATTATGGCGGGACGGGCTGAATGGCTCAACCGGACGCGGCTAGGAATGAATCTAGAAGCCTCACGGCTTGGGGCCGCCATGACTATCACCCCCGTTTTTCTTTGCACTCTCTGCCTCCTCCTCCTCCTCCCTTTGGCGAAATTTTAAGTTTCTCTGCCGCCGTCTTAGCACGCTTTTTCCGTTTCGGTCGTGAGCCATGTGGTGACGCTGTTCGATCCATCTTCTGACTCACTAAAGAATAGATAAATCCCCGTGGCTTACGATGCAGCTGTAATCGTTGTCATCGGACAGGCGACACACACACACATACTCACGCACACAGACTCAAGAACACACACACACACACACGTGAACACACGCGCGCGCTCATGCACGGAGATGATAAACGCATCGCAAATAAAAAAAATCCAAAGAAAGAAAAATAGAGAAGCTGCCACGCCCCCGACTACCGACCGCAGGCACGCGACACGCGCGCTGCAATTCCTTGAGCCCACGCTTACCAACGCAACAGCCACGCCTTCGCGCATAAAAAATGCCACACAACGCACGCTGAAAAAAAGGGGGGAAACGCGAAACCAGTGGAAGGGTTGCATTGCCATCTTCGTTGTTCCTGTAGTGCAGTATGCCCTGTTGAATTCGCCCTGCCCACCAGCGAATCATAGGGTCTCACTTGTCCCACAAAATAGTTACCCTAAATTTAAAAAGGTGCGCGGGCAACACTGCCTTTTTTGGTTTTGGCAGTGTGCTTGATGAAGTGCGGCCCGGACACGCACGGTCAATGATATGATAAACCGGCCGGGCCGGCGAGCGTCGCGCGCCGTAAATCAGCGTCTTTTTAGCGCCACTTTTGAACAAACTGCAAGTCGGGCCGGATTCGGGAGGATTAGGACAAATTTTATTGCCGCTGAGGAATTGGGCCGAGATTTATTGGGTGAGCGCCAATGTGGTGCTCACGTGCTGCCTGTCACTAAACGCTACCTGCGCGGCTACGGGCCGAGGCCGAGGCGTAAGGAACCGCGGCCTTAAGCAACAGTTTCATTTCAGGCCTGAAGATTTCAGGAATTCGTGATTTCAGCATGGACGACATAAAAACGCACGATCGCCTACATTTCAAAATCTGCAATACATTTGAGTGACTCGACCGATGAAAGGACGTCCTTCTCAGCTGCACAACACACACACACACAAGCGGCGAAGAACGCCCTCAAAGGAGGTGGAGATGAAGGTGAAGAGAGGATCAAGCAAGGAAGACGGAATTTACGGGTAAAAGTACAATGTTACAACAAAAAATAATAAATAAATTTTCAGATTTTTCGCAGCCAAAGGCACGATTTGAAACTGTTACTCTGAGAGCAGTCCTCATGCAAAAGCGCATTCCGCCACTCGCAGTTCCATTCATTCGTCCGTCCGCCCGCCCGCCCGCCCATTCATTCATTCACTTTGGTCTACGATTCATTCATAGCGACGCTTTCAGAGGGAAGGCGGCGGGCCCAGATTACTGCAGGTGTCGTCCTTTGTGGCCTTTTCGAGAGTGATTGACTTACGCGCCTCGCGGTGCCTCCACGGTGCCTCGCCCGCTATGCTTGCTCCGCTTGCACATCATACAGCCCCGCCAGGCCGCCCGGCCACGCCCGGCCACGCCCGGCCACGCCCGGCCACGCCTCCGAAACGCGTCAATGTATCAAATTTCCGGGCGCTTTTTGTGCGCATTCTCATTCGAGTGAGTAATCCAGGAGGAGGCCACCTCCGCCTTATTTATTTGCACTCTCATTCGCATGTTGTTGCTTTTTGACAGAAAAAACTACTTGTTGAAAATGGCTAATTGCTAAGGACCCACGATCCTCAACAGCGGGTGATAGTATGTAGTCACACTACACCTCTTACCCAAAACAACCAAATTCTAACGCTAGCTACAGGATTTTTCTCTCGACGACTTTTTATTTTGATTGCCAGAACAGTGTTGCGCGGTGCAGTAGCATGCAGTAGCCGCGTACCCGACAGGTACCGGTAGTGACCATTTAGGACCGCACTGAATGGTGGGTCATTAGACGCGGCGCGAGGCACAGCAATATGTTCATTCATCATTATTGTCCGACACACGGACGGGTTCCGAAACACACACACTCACACGCGTGCAGGCGGCTGCTAGATGATAGGCGGCTCGCGAGTAGTTTTCCCAGTGAGCAGCACATGGATTGGCAGCTCCAGCATTCCGTCGCCGGATAGGCAAACAGTCAAAGATTTGGAGCGAAATAGAATCTGCCACTGTGTGAGATGACGGCTGGGGATATGAGCAGCGAGAAGCCGCCCATTGACAAACAAGCGGGTCCCTGCCCCGGGTGAGCCGGGAGGGGAGGGGGAGGGGTGCACACCCCCGCCCCCGCAGTCAAGGCTACTGCCCCACCACCTGCCCTAGGTGCCCCGCAAGGCACTTATTTGCTACTCCATTGGCTGCATAATGGACTCCTTTTCACACAATTTCGCCGAGCGTGCCGAACCGAAAATGCACGGGAAGTGGCCAAAGCGGCCTCGGGACCGGACGGACAGTTTGCACAGGAAACCTGCCGCGATTCAGTGCTCCCACGACTGCTGTGCTTTCCTTCATGGACAACTACATAATTTTGGAAATGGTGGGAACTGGCTATTGGCCGTGTCCATAAAAAAATTTACTCGAGATTCCGCTCAAAACACAGTTTGGGTGCTTTAACTGTGATAGCTGCAAAAAGTGCTACCTACTGAGCGAAGTGATCAATGTTATCTCAAATCGTAAATTCAGCGGATGAATCATTATGCTCTCATTTTTAGTAAAAAGTATTGATTTTGCTGCACTCCTGATGGGAATTGGCAGGGAAATCCACACTGACCCATCTCAAAACTGTCACTTATGCTCCCCAGGTGTGCTTACAGGAGTCTATGACTAGTTACAAAAAGTATGCCCAAGGAGTTGGAGCGCGCAGCAGCGTCAACTGCCTGCATTTCGAGACAACTTCTCGCCGACCTCACCGTTAACACGAAAGCGAGCAAACAAGGCTGCAAACTTGATAATGTCCAAGGATCACGGGCGACTTTTTTCCAGCCCACTTTCTTTCTTTCTCTGTCGCTCCCCCTGGCGCCACCGCCCCACCCCGCCCCGCCGCTCTGAATGAAACGCATTCGTCTGCCAAGGAAAGCGTCCCTCGCTTTAATGGGACTTAAGCCCCGTGAAAAATCGCCACAATTAATACTGGGAAAAATACAAGAAGCAGGTGAACCCCGTCTGCTATAGAGCTGTGCAAGGCAAACAATATTCGCACAGAGTTGCCCCGCACCGATGTACAAATCCTGACAAATCCATCTGGTACGGTCTTGTTTCAGCTTTTGAAATATGCCACATTTAAACAGCTTGAATGAATAAATGAATGAATGAATGAATGGATGAATAATGAATGAATGAATGAATGAATGAATGAATGAATGAATGAATGAATGAAAAGAATGGCAGTGATCTCCTTGCCCATGCGAAGGTGTTCTTGGTTTAACATGCCACGTTTAAACGAGATGAATTGATGAAACCAAATAGTCCAAGATGCGGATTCAATCAAAACACCTGTATCCGATATCACGAAATACATCATCAACCGGTCGAATCACAATTAAATGTTTTCGCATCATATTCGTGCTCAATTTTCTGTACAACCAACGAACAGATTTTTCACGGTGTAACCACCCCGCGCGTCGTCTTCGCATCGCGGAGGCGCAGATGGACGCGGGTCGGGCGGCTGATGAGCGAATCACTCAAACATAAGTACACGCATTTTCCTCCGGCCGTCATCGCAGGTCGGCATCGGATCGCGTTCTCTCGTTCCGCATTATAAATACACTGGGAAAATTTTGTCTCTCCCTTGATGGCAATTTCAAGGCCAATTTTCCTTACTCAAATGTCAACTTGTTCATGATATTGTTGTCACAAGCATTGGAGGCTTGCTGAAGATTGTTATTAATTTGTGATTAAATTGTTCTCAAATCATGAATGTCATCCAACGTTTCGTCATGAAGCGACGACAATTTCGCACTGTGTGGGCCCAGCATGAACTATTTTCACCTGCGTATAAATCGCAAGGCCCAGTGGGGCCAAAAAGAAAATCTTGTCCAGCATCAACAAGGAAGAGAGAAAAAGGACGTACGCAAGATATGTAAATCCGGTAATGTTGGCACGCTGTGCAGGTGCGCGCGGCCGTGGGTCTCGCAAGCTTGATGATCTTGAAAAATGCGGTAAGCTGTTTTACGACTTGCACACGAGAAGACCAGCCAAATTGATAAATTGGGACATCTGCGAGCAGCGCTGGCGAGCTGCACGGAGAGCCAAACTAGAAACAAGCGGGGAGGGGAGGGGAATTATCCAGAAATGTGACGCCACATTAACTTGAGTCATTGGAAAAACGGATCCAAATGACACGGAGAATTTGGAGGAAAGCAAACGCGTCCCGCTGGCAGGTCGGATCCAGGGGCAAATGACTAAAAAGGAAGGGGGGATGCAGTACCCTGCGCTGCTTACTGGCTGAAAGCATGCCGAATTGCAGGGGAATGACGAAGACGGGGAAAAGTGGCATCTACTACCTAAATGCAAAGGGAAACTTCCTTCTCTGCGCTAGACCTCAAGTGTTAATTCTCCAAGCGTCCTTGTGCCTGAACGTAGCGTTCTGATTCGCTAGTTTCACCAGTGCATTGTTTGCTCCACTGCGTGAAGTGAATTCACTTGGCCGCAGCGGGGCCGACGTGGCGCGGGCTTTGCGGCGGGGTGGCCGTATGATACCCTATTAGCTCGCATCCTCAGCTCATCTGCCCGGTGATCCAGGATCGCTGATCCTTCCTCGAGCCCGAGGCTTGCCCGACCCGCGCCAAGGATTCGCTGGGGCACGGCACGGCAGGGCTGGGCAGGGCACGGCAGCAGGCGGGTAATGCCGAGGCTCAGGCGCCACGCGGCACGCCGACGCCACGCCCAGGGACACGCTGGGACACCAACGGAACAACAGCGGAAAGACAGTGGAAGGGAGACGGGAGGAAAGGAGAGGAGTAAACTGAAGGATAACCAGGACACTGGGGGTTAGGTTTGGTGCAAGTTCTGTGAGTCCGGGCGTCCCAGCACCACGTAGTCCATCAAAAACTGGCTCAGTTTCTTCAACCAAGCTAAATATTTGCAACAAGTACTTGAATCATTCAAGTAAATACACTGCTTTCAAGGAAACGGCCTTGCCTCAGGAAAGGACTTTTTAGGGTGCAGGTAGCCTGGCGCACTCGTCAGCTGGCGACGAGGTGTACGCACGTGCGGCGACAGAGTCCCAAGGATGCAGGGAGGCTACGCCACCGGCAGCGTGGCAGGACGGGGCAAGGCGGGGCGCGAGGCGCGGCAGGTCGCCTGGATTAGGATTCCAATTATTCCTGCGGGATGAGGCGCCGACTTTGATGCGGGGCCTGCCTGGAGGCCTGACTGGCGGCCTGGATGCCCCCCGGGAGTTTTACCGAGGTGCTCCCGCGACATAAACGGAATAAGTTTCACCCAAAATTCCGCAGACTCCGCGCGACATGATGCCCGAGAAGCCGGGCCAAGCCCCGCTAGGCACCTCGTTTCAATTAGATTATGCCGAAAACGTTTCGTTTTTGTTTTTATTTCTTTTGTTTTTTCAAAGAAAAGAGGGACGCGCGGCGTCGAAGGGAATTACTTGGGATATCCTCGAGTTGCCGAGTTCATTTGCACTTGTCATGCAGGGGCCGCAGGGAATGGCCTGTACCGTAGCATTCCAGTGTACCCAACGACTGGCCCGACTAAAGCTCCCTCCGGTATGCACCCTTTCCGGCCGCCGGGTCAAAGGCCTTCCGGACGCGACACGACACTGACGGAAAAAGCCCCACGGAGCACGGAAGCTCCAAACACTCTACAAAAAATAAAATAACTTGGGAAGCTGAATTCGACTACGAAAAACTGTTTTACGTTGACTGCACACGAAGATGGGCAAAATCAACCGAAATTGTGAGCTTTAGTTCTGTGAGGAAAAGAATCGAAAATTTTAAGCGTTTCACGTAATTTTTTTATCCTGTAAAGGAAAAGCAGGAAAAAATAAAGTTTTCTTTCGCAGCGGTGCTCAAATGGAAAGCGGAAGTGCCGAGCAAGTCAAGTCGATCGAAGCCGTTGCCATCCATTCATTCATAAAGCCATGTTCCAGCCAGCAGACTGATTCCGGGAGTCGTTTTCGTCGCTCCGTCTCTTTCACACTCATGGGGCGTCCAGTGTAGGTGAGAGAGGGACGACAGACTCTGCAGGCCGAGGCAGGCAGGCTGAGGCCCTCCCCCCGTCGCAGGGGCAGCTTTCGCCAGATGAATCAAGTCCACACCCCATAAGGCATCACAGACCGTCACAGACCCCAGGGCCTCGTAGTAGCGGGAACACCTCGCGCGCACTCACTACGACCCGAATGAATGAATGAACGAACGAATGGATGGATGAACCGAGCGATGAATGAGATGAAGGAATGAATGACTCGCAGGGCAGCATTGTGCGGCCACGCCCCTGAGTGCGAGAGAGACGGCCTCTATTCAAACACGGCTAATAAGGCCGGGGCATTGTCAGGTAACGCGTGTCCGAGGCCTTAATGTCGGCCGGGTCGCCTCACTCCTGCAGGGCTGCAGCACGTGTTGGCTAGGGCACCCAGTCGGTCCCTCACAGTCCTACGGGAGCACTCCGGGGCCCTTTTGGCGGGGCAGCAGCCGGCCGGGACCGAACCAGCCATCCGTGTCATTGCAGAAGGTGTTGTCGTGGAGAAAAGTGACAAATTTGGGCGCGGAGGGCGGCCTGCCTGGTTCGGTGCTAACGTGACAGCCCGGACCCACCCCGCTGCAAGCGCGGATCGAGTGGGGGAGGGGACAATAAACCCCCTTTTGGCCCATAGACTCCTAGGCAGAATGCCTCATTTTGCCCCTGTAAGTAGGCAAAGAGTGCTCCTGTGCCCCACCCCTCCCCCGGGCCGCCTCTAGATCCACCGCTGGTACGTTCGACTTAACTGTAAGTTGAGAAATGCCCTTCCGGCTGCCGGGTGCATGCCGGGGGCACCGGACGACACCGGAAGGCACCTCATGGCTCGGACAGTCGGATTAGGCTCGGAACTGGCCGGCGCGGAGGGCCGAGTTGCGTTGGTACGGAGGAACTCCCCATAACAGCACCCGCCATAAACTACGGCCCGGAAAGGCATGCCGGACTAGAGTCCTGGACTGGCCGGTGACCGAAGGCTCTGGTCCGGATGGGATGAAGCACCGTCAGTGTCCGATCGGAGGCAGGAGTCTCGAACGCTAATCTGTCACTCATTTTCATGATGAGAGCGAGTGTTCAGGCACCCCTGAACGATGCCCAGGCGCGGTCTTCAATTCTAAAGTTCTTACAGACTGCGAGCACATGGACACTGGAAACCGAGAGCGCATTTTTAAGGGTGTACCCGAGTGTACCTGATTTGATTTAGTTTGAAAAGTAAACGCACGCCGCGTGCGTTATCACTGCCCTGAGGTTCCCTAAAAGGACAGTGAGGTTAGGGCGGGCCGCTTCGTCGAGCGCTTCGCCGCTGCAGCGCGCTGGCCAGACTCCCGCTGCTTTCCTGCTAACCGAAATAACAAACACAAAGTGCGACAAAGTAGTGCACGGCGGCGGAATGGCGACAAATGATTCCATTTATTCGCCCCCAGACACAACACGGGCCGTCCGGGCCTCGGCCGGGCCTTCCGCGCGGTGTCACTTACGGGGGCAGCCGGCCGGAAAACGACAAAACCAACAAACGGAGAGCATCTGCCAAAGCCGCGCGCCGAAAATTCGAACGCCCGGCCGGCACTGCGGGAGGGGGAGGGGGGACGAGCGAGGACGCGACGCTGTGAGGCAGACTGGTTCAATTTTATGTAGCGATGATTTGCGGGGAAAGGTTAGGGTGTCGCCCCCCTCACTCGGAAACACGATTTCCGTTGTCCACCTTTATTGCACTTTCGAGTGGACTCTATGTATAATTGTTTCGTAGACTTCCGGTCGTGACTGAGGGCAGGAAATTTGTTTGGTGGGGGCAGGAATCCATGGGTTGTCAAGTCAAAACTCATCCCTGGCTTACATTGTTATTCCAGTGTGTTAGCTCCAATCAATTCGTTACATTGTTAGAACTTCTTCTGAGAGTCAAGTACACACTTTGGCATAACACAAACTTCATTGCATTGTCCACCTACAACTCAAAAAGACCAAGACAGAAACATTTTCTTTTAATTTTTTGTTTCCGTTCCTTCCGTTTGCACCTCCTAATCCCATAAATTAACCCCGTTTGATTCCCACAGGTGTTGCTCCACACCGCCGGCCTATTCACTCCACCCTTTCAAACACACACTCATCATTCTAATTTGGACCCCTATAAAGAGATTGCCCCAGACTCAGGAGTGTTGATGGAGAGAGAGAGAGAGAGAGAGAGAGAGAGAGAGAGAGAGAGAGAGAGAGTGAGAGAGACGAAAAAAGAGCATCAAAAGCGTCTTTTAATTCCCCCCAGGCCGACGCGGTCCGCGCCACTCTGCCGAGGCCGGGCTGCCAAATTTACAATACGTTACACAAAACGCATCATCGCATCGTATCGCATCGGGAGCGCGCGGCCAGGCCTGCTCGGCGCGCAGCGCGGCACGGCGCAGGGTCTCTTAGAACCACAAATCAGGTCCAACCCTCGCCTCATCCGAGCCAGCTCGGCGTGCCCGACTCCCTGCTTGCTTGGCTTGCCCGGCAGCTCCTCTCTCGTCAGCGACGTCAACTTTGACAAAACGGTGCCGTTTAAAAAGATTGAAGGGTTTCACCCCGCAAACCCCTTCCCCTCTCGTGCGCGCGCGATCTGTGTGTGTGTGTGTGTGTGAGTGTGTGTGTGTAACAGAGCTGTGCTCACACCATTTCACAAACACATCCCCGTCCTATATTATTGCAACCTCACCTTCCAGGTCCGCGGCGCGGGGTGGCTGCTTCCTCCACTTCCCCTCCCCTTCAACCCGCTCCCCCTGTCTCGCCGGCAATGCCATTGACTTTCGGACAGAGTGCTCCACTATAGTGTTGCTCCTTTTTAGCGTAATTAGATCTGGAGTGATATTGTGTGCCCGGTACACTGTTTGTAAACCAATTTACACTGGACCGCGAAATAATTATTTTAAAAGAGTTAAGTATTGCAGTGACCCGTAGGTTTAATAAAATTTCCTATGTGAGTTTCGCTTTGTTTCTCTGTCCCTTCCTTACTCTTGCACGGCACGAGAGCACTCTACATTTGAACGCATCTACGACGCGTCGCTTGCTTGCACAGCAGCAATAACCGGTGCGTCCTTTTCGCGCCATTTTGCGTGAAATCCGCCAATAAATATCCTTCCGGGCCACTGGATTCCCACCAAAGGACCGGGCAAAGTAATGACGCATTTCGCTAATAATAATAATTTGGTGCCCAATGACACGTAAACTGCGTGAGAAATCGAGTCGGGCCTCGTGCACACACGCACAGCACTCGCGCTCGATCAAATAAAAATCCAATAAAAACACGTTTCTTCACAAAGTTGAGGAGACTCATCGAGATTCAAAATACGAACTTTCGAACTCGGTGAGCCGGTTCAGCCGCGGTGTAGAATTAGCTCCAGAAGAGAGTTGGCAAAAATTGAATGTGTTCAGAGGTATAATCTGCTAAAAAGCACCGCCTTACCCCCGCCAAAGGCCGCCTCTGGATCCGCCACTTGGCGCTGCGCGTGCTACGCCACTGCCTTGCCTGCAGCTGGTGGTGCTGCTGGCGGTCCGTGCCGCACGCTCCGCGGCCATCTTCGCTGCATTCATCGGCCGCTCCAATCACACACCGACGCCTCCACGCGGCGTGCGCGGCCAGCCGGGCATAATGCGTGCAGGAGTGACGAGCAGTGTCAGGCGGCGCGCCGGCACGAGGCACCATGGCGGCCAGCACCGAGAGGACCAGGACTGGACGGCCTCCACGACGGCCTCCACGACGGCCTCCACGGTGGCCTCCACGACGGCCTCCACGACGGCCTCCACGACGGCCTCCACGACGGCCTCCACGACGGCCTCCAAGACGGCCTCCACGACGGCCTCCACGACGGCCTCCACGACGGCCTCCACGACGGCCTCCACGACGGCCTCCACGACGGCCTCCACGACGGCCTCCACGACGGCCTCCACGACGGCCTCCACGACGGCCCCCACGATGACCTCCACGACGGCCCCCACGATGACCTCCACGACGGCTCCCACGACGGCCTCCACGACGGCCTCCACGACGGCCTCCACGACGGCCTCCACGACGGCCTCCACGACGGCCTCCACGACGACCTCCACGACGGCCTCCACGACGGCCTCCACGACGGCCTCCACGACGGCCTCCACGACGGCCTCCATGACGGCCCCACGATGACCTCCACGACGGCCTCCACGACGGCCTCCACGACGGCCTCCACGACGGCCTCCACGACGGCCTCCACGACGGCCTCCACGACGGCCCCCACGATGACCTCCACGACGGCCTCCACGACGGCCTCCACGACGGCCTCCACGACGGCCTCCACGACGGCCTCCACGACGGCCTCCACGGCGGCCCCCACGATGACCTCCACGACGGCACCCATGACGGCCTCCATCAAAACGACGGCCACTGGGTGGTCCTCGGCCGCCGCTCCAACTCGCCGGACTCAATCGCGGTGCACGTCATCAACAGCTATATTTGACGTCACCGCGCGAATAAACTCCCCGCAGCTGTGCTAGCCGGGCGTTGCCGGGCGTTGCCTTTGAATGATTCCGGGCCAATTCATCGTCCATTTGTCTCGCTTGCCAGTCACACAAGGCGCGAGGCGTCGCCGCCCTATGCGGCAATGCGGCCGCATGCGCCGCTCGAGCCGCCACAGCCACACCACCCCCAAGGCAGCCCGCGGCGCCGCACCGCGCCGCACGGACGCACCGGGAATCCAAACCCGGGGAGCTCAGGACGACACCCGCGACATCCCGTCACTTCTATCTACCTCTTTGAAAGAAACACACCCGAACACACACCACAAGGCATAGCGCGCGCGCGCGCAGGGCAAAGAGGGCGAAATGGGAAAAACACAAAAAGGCATTAGTTTTACAAACCGCCGCCGCGGCAGCAGCAGCAGCGGGGTGCCTGGGTGTTAATCTGGAATTGAGTATCTGATGCGGTTTTGGAGGGACGCCGCGAGGGACGGACGCTGTCAGGGCGGCCCGCGGAGGGCGAGATGGATCGGGATGGCCGCGCCGCGCGCCGCGCCATGCGGCCATGTCGCGCACCGAGCCGACGGCCGAAGCCCCGCGCCGCGGCACCGTTTCGCCGCTCTGTCTCTGTCACACTCGTGGGGCGTCGCGTCGAGGTGAGAAAGACAGGGCCACGAAAGCGACTCTCGGAAAAAGTCAACAGGAACAGCGGCAGCGTCGATGCCGGAGGGGGGACGACGACGATGACGACGACGATGACGACGACGACGACGTCGTCGTCTGCCTTCGGCACTGCCAGTGCGGTGTGGTCGGGACCGCGGGTGAAAACGGCTCGACCGCCACCCAGCCTGCCAGCTCCACGGCCTGCGCGCTGCAGCGCAGCACCGCCCGCCGAGCGGCCGACGCAGCGCTGCGCACGCGGCCGCACGATGGGCTGCCTACCCGGCCGGCGCTTAGGTAAGACGGCGGCGGCGGCAACGCCCCTTCGCCGCGACCGCTTCCGTCCACAGCCGATGCGTGGGTACGTGAGGTCGCACTTTGAATCTGCAGCAAACACTACTCAGAAGTTTCTGTCTCTGCCCTGCTCCTCCCGCCACACACACAGTCGCTCGGCTGACAACCGTGGTACTCGAGCGACTCGGCCTACTCGGGCAGGTGGATCCTGCGGATTCTGCTGAAGTGGCCCTGGGATCACTGGGGAAGGGCCGGGTGACTCTCAACAAGTCGAGAAGTGACTTCATAGAAACGCGACGACGGCCGATAGCGAAAACACATTCTGTCGCCTGTTCTGAGCGCGTGTGTGTGTGTCCCCGGCCCTGGCCGCAATCACAGTCATGGCGGTGATGCTCCGCGGTGCTCGTCATCGCCAACAAGTTTCTCGCGGCGGCCGCGGCGACAGAGCCCGAGAGGGTTGCCGGGAGACGGCGCCGCCGGAGCTCTTTTCATTCGCCATCAGCCCCCCTTCTTGCGTGCCGCCGTTTTCACCCTGAAATTCCTCTCCTACCCCCTTTTAGACTTTTCGCGCGACGCAACGACCAAAATTGCAAGTGGAACGGACGCCGGCAACCGAAGCAGCGGCGCTCCGTGTCATTTTAACCGTGTGGGCACCGAGTGCATCGCGTTGCTCTGCGTCCCTCGGAACGCTGGAAGAGGTTGGTCCGAGTGGACGCGTCCGTACACACTAAATGCCCATGTACTTTCGTCCATAAATATTGCCATTTGTGCAGAAGAAAGCTAAATGCTATATTTAACAAACACACTAGTGTCAACATTTTCATATCATGCTTAAGCTTTTGCAAGATTATACCTGATTTCAAATTTGTAAACAAGTCATACCTGCACAACTATGTCAATACCTATGTACAAAAAGACGGTGAGCCTTTAGTGTGTGGACGGCGTGCCGAGGCGTGCGACGTGTTTTGGTTCCGTGCAACGTTTGTGCCGACAGGCGCGGCAGGTGGAGTCAGTGAGTGGTGCAGTCTAGCCGGCCGTTTTTCGCAACGTCTGCCGCCTCGCCTCTCGCCTGAGCGACTGCGACGGCAGTGTCGCCGCCGATTGACGGACACGTGGCGGGAAGCGAAGCGAAGCGAGCCAGCCACAATGTCCGAGGTGAGTGCCGCGGCGATACCCCGCGTCTCTTGCGGGCTCTGGCGCACTGTCGTCCACTCGCGACGGCGATACCCCGCGGCCCTTGCGGGCCTTTGCGCACTGCCGTCCACTCGCGACGGCGATACCCCGCGTCCCTTGAGGACCCTGGCGCACTGCCACCGTCTACTCACGGCGGCGATACCCCGCGTTCCTTGCGCACTGCAGTCCACTCACGACGGCGATACCCCGCGCCCCTTGCGGGCCTGTGCGCACTGCCGTCCACTCACGGCGGCGATACCCCGCGTCCCTCGAGGGCCCTGGCGGACTCACGTCCACTCACGACGGCCATACCCCGCGCTCTAGGGCTGCACGCCGAAACCTCTCGGTCAGGCAGCCCGTGGACTGACGCCAGCCTCCCAATCAAGGCTGCTCCGGCAGGATCCCTCCGAAGAGTCTTTGCATCGCTTATCTCACTTGCAACGCAACGGAACGCTCCGTGAGTGCGAGGGAGGCAGAGCGACCAAAGCACTGTTCGAATCAAACTGCAGACAATCTCAAGTGCACGCTATCGGCAGCAGCCAGGTGAACCGAACAAAACTCGACGTGCCTCCTCGCGCGCCGTCCTTTAGCTGCCCGGCAGCGAGACGTGGCTCTGTTCCCCTGAAAGTGTAGTGCAGCGAGGAATCCAAGCAGCTCCGCAATGAGTGCCGCCACCAACTCACAAATGGTACGTACCACGTGCTGCGTCGGGGTGCTGGATTCGAAAGGGAGGACTGTCACGTTGCTGTAACGCCTGTGGGGTAGGCAATCCACGCACCGCTGGCGTCGGGTTTTCTCCCTGCCAGGGGCGCAGATGGCAGCCGTTGCTCCACACAGCGCACTCCAGCACGCGGGTCGAAACAGTTGGCACCACTGATTGGCAGTAGCTGATTACGTGGGGGAGAAAAAAACAAATTGGGCTAGCCACCTTTACCTGACAAGGTCAATCGAGGTCAAGTGTCTCCCAGCCAAGAAGGCTGGCCTGTCCACGTTCAAGTGGAACACAAAGTCAAACTAGAATGTAGGCTAGGCGGTCTCGATGCTTTTAATTTGAAGCCGTTTCTTTGTATTTGAACCAGTCAAAACGTTAGGACGGCAAAGAGTTTTCACTCATGATAAGCTTGTCATATTTTGAAGCCACTTTTTCGTTTTACTCGAAACAATTCGTGTTTGACCTCGGTCCATGGATCAAACACACCACTGCTTTGAGCTAATTAAAATTAAAGGAATCGTGAGACGGCGTCGAGGACCTGAACGTGTATCAAGTGGATGTGGATAGTCACTTCGGTCACCGTATTGTGCAATTCATTCCCCGTTCCTCAGCAGACAATGACGCTCTCGTCTGTCCTGCGACGGAGGATTACGCTTCAGGATCAGCTGACGCGAGCTACCGGGATTGGCAGCAAACGAACGACGATACTATTTATAAATTTGACACCACTCCTACACACTGATTGAATCCTTGATTTTCAACTTCAAATTCGTCGATTATTTCTTGGTGAGCTCTCCTTCGCGCCCACTTGCGACGTGTAAGGCCTTGCAGTCCGTGTGTATACAGTTCCTGAACGGCCTGAAAGTGCGTGAGGTCAAGCTGTCACAGAACCGGATAGACATTTTCCTGTGTCAAAAATAAGTTCATTTATTGACTATTGGGGGATTTGAAATTCGGGTTCATACTGTTTTCACCAAAACTAAGTCGCTACGGGGGTGGCCACGAAGACCCAGTGTATAAGGGTGCGCTGACCCCCGTCACGAAATAACGCCTGCCAAAATGGCGCTGCCGGTCACTGTCCGCCTAATCCGTCTCGATGCGACAACCCCCGGCTCTCCATTTCACACTGACGTTCATCTCAGGTTTTTTTTTTTGCCTCGATTTCTTTTTTTTTTCATCCCGCGACCGACTCTTTGAAAGAGAGCCATTGATAAGATAGGCTGTCCGTTCGGACCCAGCCGCCTACTGCCGCGCCGTGCCTACTGCTACGCCCCTCCCCCACCAAATGAGCCTCCGGAGGCCTTATACAGCTGAGCGGCCCGCTGTCGTCTGCTGCATGTTTTGTTCATTCACTGCCGGCCTCCCACCACAGCCGGACACAGCCTAAGACGCGCCGACTTGCCAATCCGTCTCTCTAGCGACACCATGCCGGGCAACAAGGTGAGTGCGAGGCGCGTTCGCGGGGCCGTGGCCTTCAGCCCAGGGCAAGGCAGCCCGGCCCAGGAGCGGATCCAGAGGGTGGAAGGGGGTAAAAGGACACTTATGACCCCCCGCATTGCCCCTTGGATAGCCACCTGGAAAGTAGACAGGACGCATTTTGCCCCTGTGGTTAGGCAGAAAGTGCAGCCACGCCCCTCCCTCGGGCCGGTCCTGGATCCGCCCCTGGGAAGGCCCCGAGGCCCGAGGGTCGCGGGGATCCGTTGGCCGCGCCGCGCCAAATATTCGGACTGTAAACTTTCAGGGCCGCGGCCCGGCCTAGCCGCTAGGCGGGGTCACCTCGTGGCAAGGCTCGCCGGCGAAAACAGTTTTCGGAACTTGAAGCAGGGTCTAAGTTGTTTCGGGCGTCCGCGGCGTCCGCGCGGGGGTCGAAAGACGCGTCGGGTTCGTCTCCCGTTTCGGATTGTGACGACAGTTTTTCACCGCGCTTGGCCTGTCTTTCCACTGCGCCGGGCTCGGCTCCTCTCCACGAACTAACTCGCGACCGCTGCGGCGAAAGGTGCGATTGTAGCGTTGCCACTCGGCACGGCGTCGCGGTGAGGTTGCCACCTGCGCCGGTTCGTTCGGGGTGCGCGGGCCGGTCCTCGGACCAGCGCCGCCGCCGACTCCCGAAATCCCGGAGGGCGGTCACGCAACGATAAGCAGCGAGGCATTTTTCTCCCCATCGGCGCGATGACGATGTTTTCATGTAACGCGCCCAGATTACGGCCGCCAAGATAAGCCCCTTCGAAAAACAAATACGTTTATACACCGGATGACGAGGCGTCCTGTGTTGACCCGCCGTTTTACGTGCTTTCGCGTTACATAAGTGCAGTGGCCAAGGTCGGGCTGGGTAACACTGGCTCGGCCAAGGCCGCGCACTGCTGCATGCCGGACCAAAGTTCAAGGCGAATTTCCGTTCGTCACATTTACAAAGAATTAAACGGGTGCCATACTCGGTGCCACAGGAGTGCTGAGAGTAGGTTCTCCGCGGAAACGCCGGTCATCGGACAATGTCGTGTGTCATGCAACTCAAAAATGAGAGCTCGTCTCCTCAAAATAGCTCTTATCGATAGGCTTGAGCCAGGCGTACTCTCGCGATGACGAAGAAATTCTCGTGACCTCAGCATCTCTAAAGTCTCGAGGGAAGATCGCACTGTTCCGGGCGTAAGGGCAACCCCAGGGAGACACTCAGTCGTGTGCCCGATGACCACAGTGCAGCGCTTCTCGCTCGGTGTCCTTATCAATCACAAAAGCTCGGCGAACACGTGGGAGAACGCCTCCACTGGAGGGAGGTCCAACTCGCAGTGGAGCGCGGCGGCAGTGGGTCGGCGTCAGCACGCTTCCTTCCTAACTGGCGCCTCCTGCAGAGCCTGCAGTGCCTGCACGCTCCTGCGCGCGCCGCCGGACTGCGCTGGCGGGGCTGGCGCTGCCAGTGTACACCGTGTACACTATGGGCGGGCCTACCGCCGCCGCGCTGTCCCACGGCCGCGGTCGCGGCGCCCAGAAACGGGCGCCTCGTTCGAACGCGCCCGACCGGTTGGCGCCAACGACGAGGTTTTCGTCGCTCTGTCTCTCTCGCACCTAGACGGGGCGCCCGAGTGAGTGCGAGAGAGACAGAGGAGGCGGCGGCGTCGCGGTCCACGTGCTCGCGGCGGCGTTTGTTTACGCGTGCGCCGAACCAACACCGCCAACACGCCGAGAAGCGCGCGAGGAACGTCGCGTGGCGGCCGCCTGACTCTCTGTCTCTCTCGCACCCACGGGCCGCTCCAGGAGTGCGACAGGGACAGGGTAATCAGCCATCTGACCGGCCCTTGCCGCTTGACACGAAGCAGGGCATAGTTGGCCGGCATTGACCTTGCCAGGACCTTCCTTGCCCACACCCCGGCGCGGCTCCACCGCGGCTGCTGCTGCAGTTGATAAGCGTCTCAATCGGCACGGCGGGGCGCAGACAGGTGCGAGCAGTGCCAACGACCTCGGCGCCCGCGGCTTATGGCTTAGATTCGGCCGTTCATTCGGTGGCGTTTCGCGGGCCGTCTGTCTGCCTGCCTGTCCGTCCGATCGTCCAACAATGCGGAGAAATTTCGAAAGGGGAGGACACTTTCTGCCTACCTGCCTGCACCGCAGTGTGCCTATCTTTCAGGCGCCTGCCTTGCCGAAAGAGAGGGTCATGAACCCCCTCTGCGACGCCACTGTCTAGATCAGTCTGTCTGTCTGCCCGTCCGCACACAAAATCTATGTGTGTACTCAGTACACACTTCTAGGTGCGTGCTTACAAGCATGCACTTCTAGGTGTGTACTTGCCTAAGCACGCACCTAGAAGTGTGTACTTGAATGAGTACACACTTATAAGTGTGTACTTAGTGAGTACACACTTGCGAGGTGCATGCGCGGCATAGGGAAAACGCATGCACTTCTATGTGTGTACTCATTGAGTACACACTTATAAGTGTGTACTCATTCAAGTACACACTTCTAGGTGCGTGCTTAGGCAAGTACACACCTAGAAGTGCATGCTTGTAAGCACGCACCTAGAAGTGTGTACTGAGTACACACATAGATTTTGTGTGCGTTCGTCCCTCCGTGACGTAGAACAGCGCGCCCTCTCCGCCCGCGCGCCGCGCCCGCGAGGCGTTCACAAACTCAATCAAAACACGACGCAGGTCGAAGTTCAGCGCCAGTGTCTTACGCAAGGAAAAGCATCGGCCACTCGGTCGCAAATAGAAATGGGCGGCGCGGCGGCGCACAAGCGGATCAAGGCCGAGTCGCTTCATGGCGATTTTGTCTCAACTCGGAGCTAAAACGAGAGGCCTTGGCTTGGCCTCGATCCTCGGCTGGCCACGCCACTGCAGGCCAGGAGTGGATCCAGAGGGGGGCGGGAGGACAACGGGCCTGTCTTGACCCCTAGACAGCCGCCCGAACGGCAGGCGAAAAGCAACACTTTGCCGCTGCCCCCCTCGCTCTGGATCCGCCACTGGAGCGGCTGACACGTTTATGGGAACACGGAGTGCAACGGAGCTGCGCATTTGTTTTGAAAACTGCTGACTGGCGTCACGGCGTCACGGCCAGTCACGGCCGGACCGGAGCGCGCCGGGTTGTGCGCGCGATGTCAACAGAGACGGTGGCGCCCCCTGTCGGCGGCCAGCCTAGGCGAGCCGCCCCACTCGCGGACACCTGTTGCCGAGGCGAGCGCGGGGTATGCGCGCCGCGGTGCCAGCGATACCCCGCGCCGCGAGACAACAGCTCCGTCTCTCTCGCACCTGAGCGGCACACTAACTAAGCGCGAGAGAGACAGAGCGACAGAAACGCCTCTCCGAATCAGTGCCTTAACTGTCACTTCTTCCCTGTTGCAGGAGAGCGCAGACTTCCAGGAGGCGCTGCAGCGCGACGCGGCCGTCCGGCTCGAGGGCGACCTGGAGACGCTGCTGGCCCAGCTCAGCCCCCAGGAGCGCGCCGGCCGCGCGCAGGAGCTCAATGGCTTCTCCAGGCTGTTCGGTCGCTTCCTCAAGGAGAAGGGCCCCTCCGTGGACTGGGACCGCATCGAGAAGCTGCCCGCCGGCGCTGTAAGTTCGACCCGAAGGTCGCTCGGAACGGACAGAATGGCATTCCCTGCGGACTTGGGCGACGGCGACGCCATGTCTCGGAGAACTCTCGAACTACATGCAGCGCCATCGCATCGCCACACCCACACAGCGTCTCATTTGTCGATAAAGATGCATTCACACGCGCGTCGCTTTAATGTGTCCGAAGACGATTTAACGTGCGTCATTTCGCGCGATTCGTCTGTCTTTGTCTTGATTGTGCTCGCGATCCAAACGCCCCCGCGGCGCGGCTGCAGTGGCTGCAGCAGACCGATTCAGTGAGTCGTTCTCGTCGCTCTTTCTCTGTCGCACTCATGGCGCGTACCCTGTAGGTGCGAGAGAGACAGAGCGACGTAAACGACTTGTATCTTATCGGCTCTTTGGCGCCTTCGGCCGATCGGGAGTGACGCTGCGTCCTTATCGGAGGCAATCCACGCGCCGCCAAGCCTCGGCCACGACGATGCCGTGAGAGGCACCAATCACAACCAAAGCGGCCGGAAATAACGTCGCTTCGTGGAACTTTTTGATTAAATAAAAGCGCCGAAAACAATGTTGGGTTCAAAGCTCTAGGTTTTTTCGTGCCTAATCTAACCTGACCTGGAGCTGAAATAAAAACGTTGCGATTGTCCTTCCCCTCTGGCAGGTTCGGCAGTACGACTCGCTCAACACGCCCAGCGAGGCCCGCATCAAGGAGATGCTGGGCAAGCTGGTGGTGGTGAAGCTGAACGGAGGCCTGGGCACCAGCATGGGCTGCCGCGGGCCAAAGTCCGTCATCAGCGTGAGGAACGATCTCACCTTCCTCGACCTCACCGTGCAGCAGATCGAGGTGAGCTAAGAGCCGCCGCAGTGCAGAATCAGGATGTAGGGGAGGGGGAAGTAGCGCGTTTCGCTGCCCACTACTAGAGGGGCGAAGCGTTTCTTTTTGCCAACTTACAGGGGCAAAAACCAGGGGGAAACGACTGAGAAATTTTGTGTACATCGGATAGGGATAACCCCGGATAACCCACGGATTACCTCCGGATTACATCGAAAAATTTCCAGGATTACCATTGGATTACGCCGGATTACCCCGGATTACCTCAGAAATTCCCCGGATTACCTCAGAATTTCCCCGGATTACTTCGAAATTTCTGGTTATCCGGATAGCGGATAACCAATTTGCTGTACATCGGATAACCGAAGTCGTTTCCCCCTCGGGCAAAAAGCTGCTACCAGCCTACCCTTCAGGGAGCTTTTTAGCGGTATGGGTGGCAAAGGGTCTGCTGTCCCCTCCTTTTCTAATCTACCTGAAATTGAAACAGGCAGCTGGTTAATTTTGTTACAGTATTGGGAGGTGGTGACGAAACCTAAAGTGGAGGTTGTGTTGGTTCGTTTCAGCACCTGAACAAGAAGTACGGCGTCAACGTGCCCCTGGTCCTCATGAACTCCTTCAACACCGATGACGACACCCAGAAGATCGTCCGCAAGTACAAGAATCTCCAGGTAAGGACGCATCGCATCGAGCCCAATGCAGTCGGCATCTGAGACATTCCATTTCCATCTCCAAAAGCACCCCCATTCAAACCAGAGCCCGGCACTGGAGCTCGCCATGGAGGGACCCGTGCAGAGCGGGCAGAGCGGCTCGGCCGGGGAGCCGTTGTGTGACAGAAAGGTCCGAGAAAGCCGAACATCGGCTACCGATGTGCCGAGTGCCGCCGAGTGTGGCCGAACGCACCAGCGAGCCCAATGCTGCGGGCCACACGCACGCACGGCCGTAAAGCGGAGTTTCTCCCTCCCTCTCTCTTCAAACCCAATGCGCTAAGACCCGACCATGCCCACTGCTCTTCTCAACACACCCTCACGTCCTGCAGGTGGAGATCCACACCTTCAACCAGTCCTGCTACCCCAGGATCCAGCGGGACACCTACCACCCCGTGGCCAAGACCCCCGACGTGAAGGGCGACGTGGACGCGTGAGTATTCATTCCCCTGCAGACTCAGAGTCAACGACTCTCGCCTGACCGAAAGCGCCCGCTGCAGGCAACCCAACTCCCACGCGCTGCGCGCTGCGCGCTGGCTGGAGCGCCCGGGCGGTAGGCAACACACCGCACCGCGCCGGACCGCCAGCCCACCCAGCGCGCGCGGCGGCAGGATGGGTTGCCTACACTCGCGGCTCGCGCGGCGCAACGGCACTTGCTGCACGACTAACGCCACGCTAACGCGCCGCGCCTCCCTGTTCTCTGTGCAGCTGGTACCCCCCCGGCCACGGAGACTTCTACGAGAGCTTCAAGAACTCGGGCCTGCTCACCAAGTTCGTGAAGCAGGTAAGACAGTGGGAGCTTAGGGAGACCCAAACTCGCACCCGAAAATTGTGTGTGTTTTCCTAAGTGTTTTGGGCAGGAAGCTCACAAAAATCGAAGCAACCAATCGTTAAGAAAAGAGCACTAGGCATCAATATTCCAAATACTCCGAAATGCTTTTACAGTGAGGCATCTTGTCGGGTTATTAATTTTCAGTTGCCAGAAAGATGCCGAGTTCTAGAAGTCGTTGCTACTTGATCCATGCCGATTTCATCATCAGGGAACAGGCAGTTAAAGCCCCGGAGGACCCTAGAGGAAGGGAACAGACTTCCCGTGGGCCCTTAGATTCCCTTTTTTTTTACTGACGGTGACGAAAACTCGTGAAAACACCGTCGCCGAGTGTCCACCGTAAGGGACCTGCCGCGGACCGGTCGGTGCGGCATGGTTGTCCGAGCGCCGCAGGGCCGCACAGTGCAGGCGACAAGCTGCGCGACCCGCCACGCCCCGCCACGCCCCGCCACGCCCCGCCACGCCCCGCTCTGCCCGCGCCAAGTACCCGTAGTGCTTCCTGACTAACAGGATCCCGCAGCCCCGCGCGGCCGGTCGTTCCAGCGCCTCTAACCTTCCCTGTCAATGGACGCACTCAAAGTCACTGCTGGGCCGGCCGCCCCGCCCCGCCCCGCCCCGCCCCGCCCCCGGGCCCCCCGCCCCGCCCGCCCCGCCCCCCCCGCCCCGCCACGCCACGCCACGCCCGCCCCGCCACGCCACGCCACGCCACGCCACGCCACGCCACGCCACCCACGCCACGCCACGCCACGCCCCGCCCCGCCCCGCCACCCCACGCCACGCCACGCCGCCCGGGCCGTGGTCAACGGCAGCATGGAACGCGGACTGCCGGACTAGCATAGCAGGGCCGCACCACCAATGACAGCAAAAAAAATGGAGCTCCTGCTGCTGGGATTTGAACCCGCGACCTTTCCGCGGGCCGCGGGCCGCAGCGGAGCCCTTGCAAAATGATATCCGCGGCCGGGGGCGGGGCGGGGCGGGGTGGGGTTGGAGGGGGAGGGGTGGACAATCGCCTCGGTTCCCGCGCACTCGCGGCGTTGGCGGCGCTGGCGGCGCTGGCGGCGCATTCCGGAGGCCTTCCCCGCCCATTGTTCATGAACTTGTAATTTGAGTTTAAATGCGAAAATGGCGGTAATGAGGCGTGCGTTGTGGAAAGGAGGAGGGGGTGAGCTGGGCCTGCGCGGTCTGATGCCGAGAGTCTCGCTCTGTCCCTCTCGCACTCGTGGGGCGTCCCGTGGAGGTGCGAGAGAGACGGAGCGACGACAACGACTCTGGGAATCAGTCCGCAGGGTGACAAACCGGCGTCCAGGTGAAGGGCACGGGGCGTCCCGCGAGGCGTCCCGCCGGCCGCTCGCAGCGTGCCGCGTGCACCGCGACGGCGCGTCTCCCCCAGGTGGAACCGAAGTCAGGATGAGTCACGATGATGTCTGTTTTTTAGTCATGCCGTAAGAGGTCATAATAAATCAAAGTGGCTATCGAGCAGAGTGTTTCATGACATACTCATGATGTCCCACTGACGTAAATATGACCTCGGCCGACACTAACTAACATTACCGACATGAAGAAATTTGTTTTGTTCTGAGGGAGAAGAGGACAACCCCTTCTAAGGTCAAAAATTGGAAATACCTCTATGGATACCACCATGGATGGTGTCTCCGTCATGCGTCCTTACGGACTCACAACTTGCAAGGAGGGCGAGGACCTGTTGACCCAACCCAACCACAGACGGAAGATGTCAGCGAGAGGGGACCAGAAACCCTATATTTTTCGTTTAAATGATACGTTATTTTTTTTTTTCATTGCCGACGGCTGAATACACATCACTCTAATCTAAACGTTACTTTAAAGAAAAAATTTCCATCTTTCACATAATTTTTATGGAAAATACGAACCGAACAGTACTAACGGTTCTCCGTGCGACACCTAGCGGCAGTTTTGCTAATTAGAATACTGACGTCAACATGACATAAATTTGACAAGTACCCAAAATTTAGTTTTAACCGAAAAAAATATACTTTTGTTGAACTCTTAGGTATTCGGACACTTTTATAAGCACGTACGAGCAAAGTTTGGGGGCAGGACATGGGGTCTTAATTTTCATTCCCCTGTCCCTCCTTGCACAGACCCTTTCTTGACTAAAATCATCAGTATGACGTCATCTTGACATCATCATGACATTCGTGTTCCACCTGGGCGGCGCGAGGCCCGTGAGGCCGCCACACGCGAAGTGGCGCGAAGTGAGGCGCGAGGTGTCGTCTCCAAGTGGCGATGCGTGCCGCGTGCACGGCTTGTCGGGGCCGGCCGGCACGCCGCACTAATGGGTCTGGGGTAACACCGAGCTTTGCCGATGAACAAGGATGTCTCGCTTGTCCGTGCTTTCGATGAAACGGCCCTCCGACACCGCACTGCGTTCATTTTCATTTTTGATTGATTGTGTTCATCGCCATGATGTTTGTTCCGTTCGTGCTCCCAGGGACGCCAGTACTGCTTCCTGTCCAACATCGACAACCTGGGCGCCACCGTGGACACCAACATCCTGGACCTCGTCCTCGCGCCGGGCCAGGACGCGCCGGAGTTCGTCATGGAGGTTACGGACAAGACGAAGGCCGACGTCAAGGTGAGAAGGCGGCGGCGCGGCGGCAGGAGAGGGAGGAGAGGGAGGCGGGAGGGGGATCGTGCCACGCTGCACGCACGCGCCAAAAACTGTTGCGTGCCTCGCAGCGCAGCCAGGCTCGTCATTATTATTTTCGTTGAACGGACAAGTATAGCAATTTTTTTTTTGGTTTCGTCATCGCGCAGGGAGGCACCCTGATCCAGTACGAGAACAAGCTGAGGCTGCTGGAAATCGCCCAGGTGCCCAAGGAGCACGTGGACGACTTCACGTCCATCAAGACCTTCAAGTTCTTCAACACCAACAACTTGTGGATCAAGCTGGAAGGTAGGTGAAGGTGGAAAAAGACACCCCCTGGATACGCCACTGCTTTTGTCACGTGCTCAATGTTTCCCCTTCGTTGCAGCGATCGAGAACATCCTGGCCCAAGGCACGCTGAACATGGAGATCATCGTGAACCCCAAGCACCTAGACTCCGGCCACGACGTGGTGCAGCTCGAGACCGCCGTCGGCGCCGCCATGAAGTGCTTCGACAGGGGAATCGGTGCGTGCCTGCACTGTCAAAACGCGGGTTGCACCGTGATGACTTTTATTTCGAGACTGTGCTCACAATTCCATTTGCAGGCATCAACGTGCCCCGGTCACGGTTCCTGCCCGTCAAGAAGACCTCCGACCTGCTGCTCGTCATGAGCAACCTGTACACCCTGCAGGGCGGCTCCCTCGTCATGTCCCCCCTCAGGATGTTCCCCACCACCCCCCACGTCAAGATTGGCGACAAGCACTTCACCAAGGTAAGCAGCTGTCTGTCTCATTTTCGTTTGTTTTAGGAAGGGAGAGAGAGACAGCGAGAGAGACCTTCCGCCTTTTTTACGTCGTTAAAGAGCGCGTCGCTAAAAAGAAAAACCCTCTCCCTTCAGGTCAAGGAGTTCCTGTCGCGATTCGCCACCATTCCCGACATGCTGGAGCTGGACCACCTGACCGTGTCCGGTGACGTCACCTTCGGCAAGGGAGTCTCACTCAGGGTGCGTACCTTTCGGAAACCGTTTCTCCTAATCCATCGCGGACTTGCACAAAGACGCTGACGTTCGGTTCCTCCACAGGGCACCGTCATCATCATCGCCAACCACGGCGAGAGGATCGACATCCCGTCCGGCGCCATCCTGGAGAACAAAATAGTGTCAGGCAACCTGCGCATCCTCAACCACTAGAACACCTCCGCTTGGCTTGGCTGCTAGCTCGTCCAGGGCGGGTCCAGAGACGGTTCCAGGGGGTTGTCACAGTGGCGAAGTGCGACTCGTTCGGCTTCGCCTCCCCCTGGATCCGCGTCTGCAGCTCGTCGCGCCGAGTCCGCGAGTCCGCGGGCGGATTCCGCACTCGGCGCCGCGACGCCGCTCACGTCGCTGCAGGCAAGCCGCACCCCACCCTCCCCGTCGCCCCCTCCCTCATCCTCACCCTCACCCTGACCCTCTCCCCGACCAGGCTGTCGCGCGCCCCCGAGGCCGGCGTCGTGCTGCAGTTCGGCGCGCTGCTGCAGGCGCTGCTGAGCTGCCGCGTGGTGGCCGACCCCGCGCCCTGGTCCTCTCCTACGACGACAAATGCCAAAGAATCATCCCGCTCGTGTTGGCGCTGGCCGCGACGCCGCGCAGCAAGATGATGCACGTGCAGAAGAGGCTGCAGAAGCCGTGGGTGTGGGAGACGGTCGTGCGAAGTGTGCGAGCGCTGGCAGAAGGCCAGTGCTCCTGCAAATCCTTGTGTTAACTAATGTCTAGAGTAGTTTCTAATTGTAACCTGACGCCATATCATTTTAGAAAACGGTCACGCAAGCTGGGGCGCTGATGTATTTTTTTAAATTCAAATGTTATATAGCGGGTACTATTGTGCTCGCTTTTTGCCTTGTTTTTGTTGCTCGTGGATTATTTTTGTTAGTCGTTTCTAACTGTTGATTTTTTTTTGTCGAAGACACGGCAGACGAAAGCTGCTGTTAATAAATTATATTTTATTTATGTCCTCGTATGATTCTCTGCGGTTTCTTCATTCTTTTCGTCGAGTTTCTCGAGCACCGCTCTATTATCCAAAGAACACACTATTGGCAGTCGGCAGGCCGCGCCCTCATTACAAGTCTGACTGCAAATTTTAAGCCCTTCTGGGCCGGCTGGGGGGAAAAAAAGTGCGGGACATTGTGCTCGCTGTCCTTGTTTCATTTTCGTGGAAGTCCGGGGTTTCTCACTTGCACTGCGACCAACGGAACGAAGCCTGTAAAAATAGTTTTATTATGCGGCGTGGATGATTCTCGGGTTTTTCATTCTTTTAGTCAGTTTCTAGAAAAACAGTTATTACCCAAATAACAATATTCTAGCTGCAACATCTTTACAACTCATCGAAAAACTTTGGTCGGCCAAGGGGGGATTGCCTGTTTGATTCTCGTGTCCTTTTGTTTGATTGTTCAGAATCCGGGGTTCTCCTACAGCATGCCCCGGCCGGCCTGGGCATTCGCACACTTTTGGGTGGCGGTTTGGCTTGCCGAGACTGTGCGTTAGTACTTTGTCTCGTTACTGTTGACCCATGATGAACACCACTTACCCGGGCAAGTGTCCAGACGGCGCACCTTCGCCCCCGGCCGGCCTTGTTCCCTTTCCCTCTTTTTCTCTGGGGGTTTCCCAACTGTCAGGGTCGTGCAAAGTGACGTTGGGCATGCTGAACCCCACTTCCCGGCAAGTGGTGCAATGGCGCACTTCGCCGCCCTGCCCGGCCCCTCACTCCGGAGGCTCCCAACTCACGTCGGGCCGGGGGACCTTTCTGGACCCCCTAAAGGGGCAATGTTCTCGGTGAAGCGCCCGAGGGACTTCCCTTGGTATCACTGGACTCCCCAACCTACTTCGGACTCTCTGGACTTTTTCTCATAACGCCCGAGGATTTCCCTGGATCCTGGACTCCGCTCCCTTTGGACTCCCTGGACTCCCTGGACTCCCTGGACTCCCTGGACTCCCTGGACTCCCTGGACTCCCTGGACTCCCTGGACTCCCTGGACTCCCTGGGCTCCCTGGACTCCCTGGACTCCCTGGACTCCCTGGACTCCCTGGACTCCCTGGACTCCCTGGGCTCCCTGCACTCTCTGGACTCCCTGGACTCCCTGGACTCCCTGGACTCTCCTGCCGTGAGAAAGGATATTTCGGGGCGCGGCCACTCCTTTGTTGGCGCTGAATGCCGCGCTAACTTATCGGCAGCGGCACTTGAACTATCCGCGAGCGGCCTGCCTGTCGGTCCGTGCGCCGGGGAGTGTGTCTGCCTGCCCGTCTGTCCCGCCCTCACTCCGGGTTATGTTCATTTGGCGACTCCGCAAATGAACGGCGCCTCGTAAAATCTAACGAGTGGTGGCAAGGAATGCCACGCCAGGCGAAGGGGCGGCCGAGCAGGCGCCACTAGATTCGGATTGAGATCGGCATTGCGGTTCACCGCGCCTTGAACTTGCGGCCCCGGGGGCATTCGGCTGCATTCGGCTGCAATTCGTGGCATTGAGAGGCGTTCGGGAGGGTCCGGCGTGTTTCGGTGGCATTCGGGAAGAGCTCGGGGGCACTCGGCGGGGTCGTCGGGGCGCGGGAGCCTCGCCGCGGTGATGCTGTGTCCGAAAAGTGCCTCGTGACTGTGGCGGTGGACGTAATGACACACGGCCTCCGCGGACACGTCGCGGACACGTCGCCGTGGGACGCGGATGACAAAGAGAAACGTCATCGGGCGGGCCGGCGAGGCCGCCGTGCCGTCACCGCATCATGCATGGCAGCCGATGGCCAGGCCGATGGCGCCGCCGATTTTCTCCATTGGTTTTCGTTTGCAACATTTCTGCGTTCAGAAAGTCGGGCCGCGTTGGCGTCGCTGGCGTTGTCGGCGGCCAGGCTCGCCGCCTTGGCAACGGTTTGGACCCTTCATTCCAACGGACCGTGTGTCCACTGGACTCCAGGAGCAAATGAGCTGTCAAGCAGCACTGTAAACAAAAATTACAGATGAAATTTAGAAAGATGTTTTGTGTACCCAAACATCAACATTGGTTGCTCCCTCGCAGAAAACGGCAGTCAACTCCCCGTTTGGCTTTGAAATCCCTTCTTTGCGGCGCCCGTCCCAGTGTTTTCCTGTTTACATCCCGGAGAGCTCCGTGACCCATTTTCCGGAATGGACTTCCAGTAAACGGGGCTGCGAGATTACGGTGTAGTGGCACAATGTGTTGCGGCAGGACTGCCGGACTCAGCCGGGAGGTCCTGCGGGACTCAAGGTCCCAAGGTCCAGCCGCGCCCACGGCGGCCAGCCGTTCGCCGGTGCGATATCCGTATCCGGAACGGCAGTTTCCCCTGCTCATTGCAATTCAGCGTTGCAATTGGCTGCAGATTGCCATTCGCACTGGCCGTGCCGAGGGAAGTGGCAGGTTCTTCTGCTCCGCTGCAACTCAGCAGGAAGGTTGGAGGAGGGCGGCGGGACGCTCCCTGCATTTACTTATTTATGTTGTAATTGGCAGAACTGACAGCGTCATGAACGAATTAAAAGGTGCAGCAAGTTTTGCCTTTTTCGTGGGTTTCGTGGAGGCGGTTCCTTTCCTTCCGGTGGCGTTCGTCGGGCCGGTCGCCAGCCGCGGTGTCAAGCGTGTTTGGTGCGTGTCCAGTTGGCGCGCAGGCCCGGACTGGCCCGGGCCGCGGGGGCGCGATCGCGCCCGGGGCCTCGCGCGAAGCGCGGGGCCTTTCGGCCGCGGGCCTCGGGGCCTTTCCACCGCGGGGCCTTCTTGGCCGCGGCAAAGTCGCGGTCTTTAACTATTTACGTACTTAAATCAAAGGGGTACCCATTTGAAAATTTCTCAAGATTTCGCAGAATTTTGCGTCAAAATTATGCCGGATTCCGCGAGATTTTGTTGGTATTCCACGAAATTTCTGCCGATTTTACGCATGATTTCGGCAAATCAAGCGCATTTTTTGGCCAACTTTGGTCCCAAAATCGTTGCGGTCAAAGGCAAAATCGTTGTGGTCAACGTCTTCCCGAGACAGGGCATGAAAGAGTGGGGTCTTAAGAATACTAGGGCGTCGAGGGAGGCCTTTTACGTCAACTAGATTGGACACAGTAGCCGCCCAAAGTCAGCAAAATCAGCAAATTTCCGAGATTCGACCACTTTTTGACCAACGTTGCTCCCAAAATCGTTGCGGTCAAAGGCAAAATCGTTGTGGTCAACGTCTTCCCGATACAGGGCATGAAAGAGTGGGGTCTTAAGAATACTAGGGCGTCGAGGGAGGCCTTTTACGTCAACTAGATTGGACACAGTAGCCGCCCAAAGTCAGCAAAATCAGCAAATTTCCGAGATTCGACCACTTTTTGACCAACGTTGCTCCCAAAATCGTTGCGGTCAAAGGCAAAATCGTTGTGGTCAACGTCTTCCCGATACAGGGCATGAAAGAGTGGGGTCTTAAGAATACTAGGGCGTCGAGGGAGGCCTTTTGCGTCAACTAGATTGGACACAGTGGCCGCCCAAAGTCACCAAACACGGCTTACCCTCCCCTGGCTAGTAAATTTAAAACAATGGACGCATATCGGAAAAGGGGGCCCTTGACGTCACACTGCGACCGGGGCCCTGACTTAGCCAGTCCGGCCCTGTTGGCGCGGACGACACGAAGACTCACCCGACAGTTCAACGACACTGCAAAAAGTATAGAAAAAGTGCGGAACATGTCTGGTCAAATAATTTGCCTGGACCGTCGATTACATGGGTTCTTATGGGACAAGTATGGATGTTCCGAACTTTTTTCCGTTCATCCGTAATTCGTCTGTACATTTTCCGTACAAAAGTACGGATTTTTTTTTCCAGTGGACGTTTGAAAAAAAAAGCGCGCTACTTGAGGCTTTGCTACAGTTCTTCCAGTGAGCCAGACCTTGCGCCAGACCTGATGCATTCGCCGTCCGGCAGTGACACCGTCCACGCGGTCCACGCCCTGTTGCTGCACCGCGACGCCCTGCCCCGTTTCTGCCCAAAACAGGAGTTTCGTCAGGCGGCGCGCAAAATGGACCTCAAAACGTCCAAACCTGTTGGCGGCGTGTCGCCGGACTGTCTGCTGCAGTGTCTGCTGTCCAGCCGAATCAATCTGTGAAGCCACTGCTCATTAATTTTCCACACTGTGTAACCAAACTGCACCGACTGCACCCTGGGCGGGAAAATTAGAAGCGTGTCGCGGCCCCTCCTGCCTTATTTAACGCGCGGCGCCCTCACTCACGCACACACGCTCTCTCTCTTTCTCGCACACACACTCGCAAAACCACACACGCACGCTCTCTCTCACACACACACTCTCACACACTCCAGGGGCCGGGACTCCATTAATTAATTAATGATACGAAAACAGGTGCACACGCGTCGAAGATCTAGTTCCAGGGCTGAGAAGCAATTTATTTCTGTCCCAGGCGGGCCGTGCGTGCCCCGTGCGGATACTTACGTCACTTTTCGGGCGGCGCAGGTGAGGATTGGTTGGCGCTGATGAGCACCTCCGGCAGTCATCTCTGAATCGCTCGTCTCCCAATCCCCCAAATACATCTCCAGTCAACTCTGTGCCTCACGAGTCTCTCAAAACATTAGCGCCTCTTTAGGTTCCTCCTTGTTTCCCTGTACTATGTTATTCAAAGAAATAGGTCGTAAAATACGAGGTATTTTCTTTGCAGTTGCAGGCTTATGCACTGATAGAAAAGATGCTGTTAATTAACAGCATATATCCTGTTAAGTTTTTTAGCAACACTTGTTGTAGAAGAACGGCATATTGTTGGACACTGAGTCGTTATTCAACAGCAGTGTTGTAAAAAGGGATGATGGCTCTCTGTATCTGATCTCTGACAATAAGTTGTTGTGTAACAGAATTACCATTTCCAAATGGCACCAACCTGTTCATAAACAACACTTTTCTGTTTTCAAACAAAGAAGTTGTTATACATTTACAAAAAAAATGTCGAGGGTACTAATAGTCTTATCCAATACTAGCAGTCATTCAGAAACGCTCTTTTCTGTTTACAAACAGCACTGTTCTTCAACGCGGTCTCTCTGTTATTCACAAAAAGGAAATAGGAGTTTCCTGACGGCTCAAACAAGACATTTGTTTTGTAACAGTTCGTGCAGTTCTTGGACAGTTCACCGCTGATTAAAAATTGGAAGTGTTGCTAAAAAACTTTACAACACAAATGCTGTTCAGAAACAACAGAATTTATTTTGACATAGTTGGAGTTTGATTTGAGCCGTGAGCTGCAAAATGCTCCGGCAAATCTTCAATTGAATGGTGTTGTTTTTAAATGACAGGATACCGTTCCAAAACAGCATATATCATTAATTTTACAAACAAGATGTTCTGTTTTCCAGCATTGGAAATCGACTATATTTGTTGTTTTCTCCAATGATGAAACTTGCTGTTTCCTAACAGCATTTGTGCTGTTTTAAGTTCCGCCCCAGGTAAAAATGAGTTTTATAAAGTCAGACGGGATTTTTTATAAACATTTATAAAACCATATCAAAAGGCTTATAAAAACTTATAAGTATATATATACGTTCATACATATGATTTTATGAACTTTTATAAGGAAATATAAAGTTTTATAGGGATGGCCTTATATAGTTATATAAAACTGTTTATATATGTCCATATATATCTCTATAAGCAGAAGCTCTTTAGCTATGATTATATGGGAATCCATTATGTTTTATACGGCCATATACATCCTTCTGTATAAAACTTTATATAACTGCACACATATCCCTTTATAAAACTTCCGTGTGATTGTATAAATCTTTATTCATATGACAATATTAAAATTTATATAATTGGACAAAAAATCCTTATAAAATCATAAAAAACCTTATAATGGCCTTTATAAAGCCCATTTTTACCTGGGCGATGACACGTGCTGCTTAAAAGCAAATCACTCGTTGGTAAATGTGCTGTTTTCCTACAGTTTCTTTTAACAGTGTGTATGCTTAAAATACATTGTTATACAAGCTGCTTTTCTTTGTAAGGCCTGAAATTGTTTGTAAGGTTTTCTCAGTGTGTGCTCTAGGTGCTCTGATAGTGCTGTAGGCGCTCTGAGTGCTGTAGGCGCTCTAGGTGCTCTAGGTGCTTTGAGTGCTCTAGGTGCTCGCTGTGTGCTCCAGGTGCGGGGGCGCACGCTGGCCGCCTATTGGCTGGCTACCGATCGGCTCGGTTTGCTGGACAACAAATCCGAGACTTGGCGTGATTTGCGGCGCGGCCCAGCGCAGCCCAGCGCAGCCCCGGGCCGGCCAAGCCAAGCCAGGGCGCCAAGGCCGGCACCGACACGGCAGCCCCTCGCCCGCCACGCCCCGCCACGCCTCGCCACGCCCCGCCACGCCCCGCCACGCCCCGCCACGCCCCGCCACGCCACGCCGCGCCACGCCACGCCCCGCCGCGCCACGCCACGCCCCCTCGGAGCCCTCGGCGCAGGCCACCGTTATACGCTCTGATTTAAGGCTCATCATCACGGCCGAATCAGCAACTATCGATTCTCTACCGATCGATACTCTCGAATCACGATATCGATTGACTGCGCGAGGCGCGCTGCTGGTGCCGACACAACGCCCACCAAACGGTACCCCTCCCCTCCCCTCCCCATGACGCAACGGCGCGCGTGCGCAAACGCGAGCGGCAAATCGGACGGCGGTGCAGAAGCTCTTGGAAAGGCGAGCCGCACGTGCATGGCGTCGCGACGCGCAAGCATCCACCACTTTTTACCTTCCACTTTTTGTGGAAAATAAGAAAATGCGGGCAAAGCAGTGCGGAACGTCGCCTAGATTCGTGGAATCCGCTCTGGAGGCGTGCGAGGCCGTTGCGCGCATCCCGGCAATGCACCTTTTTTGCATATTTTTGTTTTTGTTTCTGTGGAAAATTGGACAATCACCAGCCCGTGTAGTGGAATCTCGCAGTGTCCGACCAAACCCACGGACACGTCAGATCGGTCCCCTTGCATTCGCCTTATCGGTATGCTGTGCAAGATCTTATCTGTTCTGATTTGCGTTCATTACATGGGATGCATTAGTACCGTGCAGCTTCAAACATCGGACGGGTTTACGAAAAGAAAATATGACCCCTGTGGTTCCAAATTTTTTTAATGTTATTGCACGTTTTGGCTGTCACAACCAATCTTCTTGTCGCGTAGGTCCAGGAGTGTCGGGTGGGGAGGAGGAGGGGGCAGTGTTACGTGATACCCGTACAAGCGGTACCGGCTGCAATTACAAGCGAACCGCTCATTGTCACGTCATTTACACGCGTGGCGTGCAGTATGCGCGCGTGTGTGCGCCGTCTGTGCGTGCGTGGGTGCATGTGTGCGTGAAATGAGACGTCCAGGTCCTTGGACTCTCTGGGTCCTTGGACGCGGTCCGAACGGCCAAAACACAGACAGATACACACACGTAGGCGCGCGCGCATACATGCTCTCTCTCTCTCTCACACACACACACACACGCGCGCGCGCACACACACACACACACAGACACACAGAGACGGGCGCGGCGCAACGGAAGCCGCAGTGCGCTCGTGCCGTGGTCAACAAGTTCGCGGCCTCCGAAAAAAAAAAAACACTGATGCGGTTCGCGAAATAATGAAGCAACGAGCGACGCCTCGGCGGCACCACGCTCAGCAGCGCCCCATGGGAACATCCACGTGGATGAGACGTGGACGCAACGTTAATTTTCACGTGGAATCGACGTGGATGGTCGATTCGACAATCGAGTAGAAACGTCCAAGTCAAACTACGTGGATGCAACGTGGATTCAGCAACTCGCCCTATCCACCCACCATCGATGTTACATCGAGGCGCGTACCGGTCATTCTGAGCTTGGTGAAGCATAATTCGATTGAGTCGATAATCGATGTGAAATCTATGTCTTGACCTTCCCTGCATTCATGTTAGAAAGTCCTCTAGAGGTTGATCACCGTGAGGACGTCCAAAAAATCATACGATCGAGACATGTCCTATGAGGACCACGTCAAGTCCACCTAGGTTGTCCGATGGGCATTGTATTATGGCTCTGGGATATGGTGAATTGGCATCCTACTTGCAGGTCGAGAGGGAAAGGAAAGACAGGAATATCAGCAGGCCCTCTGTCGGTAGCTTTCAAAACTAATCTAGTTCCAAAGTCCTCGCATAATCTTCTTTGAATCCACGTGGAAGTCCGAATCCTCTGCGATGAATCTGGCTCAGACAGACGACCATGCTACAATGAATTTGGATACGTGTGATCGACATTGAGATCGTGTAGAAAAGTTAAGGCGCTCAATCCTCATACCATTGATATCGATAGGACCGCTCTGGATACTCGTCACAAGGTCACCGCATTATCGACGTAGACACAACGTCCCTCAAATCCCTTGTACTATCCACGTAGAGTCAACGTTGATTTACAATGGACCACTATAGACGCCCAAATCGATGTTAAATCAACGTAAAAGTCACGTGGATTTAAGGTAGAAAAATGCTATCCACCTATTCCACCTATCTCACGTGGATTCTACGTGGATGATACGTGGTTGTTCCCATGGGGCGGCTAGAGGTTGTTGGTCCTGCCCAAGGTTTCGTCGGGCAAAGCACTGCGAGCCACCGCGGGGCCTGCCCGGGCCTGCCGCCTGCATATCGGGGGGAAGTCCGTATCAGCGGGTTTCACGCATCGGTGGAACCCCCGTGAAGTAACCACACACACACGTACGCACTCACACACCTACACTCACACACATACATACACACAACACACACACTCACACACCACACACGCGCGCGCGCCACATGCAAAGTTCGCGACCACCGCACCCTGCTCACTCACTAGAAAAAAAAAACTAAAAAAAAAAAAAACAACTAAAACCCCAACTGAAAAGTTTAGATCGGCGCTAAAAGCGCGTTTGAAATGGCGCAACAGTCCCCCCACGACTTTTAGTGTGCATCCCTCGGACTAGATGACGACGCCTCCGCTTGTTACTCTCACATCTTTTATTCATTGTTGACAACACTCTCACCTCTCGGTGTGTGTGTTTTCGAATCATACTTCTAGTCCGTCGTGGATCTCCTGCTCGCGCAGTAGTGGGTCGGTGACCCTGTTGAGACCCACCACATGGGACCGGAGGGAAAAGGAGCGAGAGAGAGAGAGAGAGAAAGAGAGATGAAAGACCAAGGAAGAGATCCTTGAACCTGGAGGAGGAAGCCGCCGAGTGCAAGTTCAGTGCCTGGCGTGGCGTGGCGTGGCGTGGCGCGGTGCGCTGCCCGGCGAGCTGACCGGTACCGGACTGGACGGGTGCCGGGGCTGCAGACTCATTCCGAGAGTCGTTTTCGTCGCTCTGTCTCTCTCGCACTCATGGGGCGTCCCGTGTAGGTGCGAGAGAGACAGAGAGACGAAAACGACTCTCGGAAGGATCACTCTGCTGCGGCGGCGGGGCACCGTGCCCGGCGCGAAGGACGTCGCGGCGACGCGCAGCAAGAACAACGAGAACAACAAGAACAAGAACGAGACCGAGACGGCTAATGAGGCTCGGGGGGTATTCACCCGGCCGCTTCCTTGCCCGCCGCGGCCACGCCGACCAGTGAGTACGCGAGCCTCGTTCTCGGTTTCAGTTTCGTTTGCGGAGCGCGCGTGACCCACCGAGTCGCAAGGGCGGACTTACAGGAGGGGGCCAACGCAGTGGCGGGTCCAGATTCCGCCTGAGGGAGGGGCAAAGAAGCACCTTCTGCCAACTTACGGGGGCAAAGTGTGGCATTTTGACCACGCTTTCAGGTGGATGTTTAGGATATCCCAGGATATCTTGGTGTTTTCCAAAAAAAAAAAGGAATAAGGAGGAGAGGTCGATTTGCAAGTTATAAAAATCAAGGGGAGATGACTGTGAATTTCGGTGTACTAATCTTATTAATTTCACTTGAGTTTTGGGCAAAAACTACTACTGAAGTTTTGGAAGAATTTCGATAAATTTCAATAAATTTCAAATTTTTTGGTGAATTTTTTTGGTTAAGTGACGAAAATATTCGACAGTGTGCTCTGGTTTCTGTCTCTCTCGCGCTGACGGGTTGTTTCATGTGGGGGTGCGAGGGGGAGAGAGACAGAGCGACGACAGCACCGTTTGGAACTAGCCTGCGGGGCACCGCCGGTCGCGACGCGACGCGCCGCGACGCACGTGGACGAGGAGGTGGAGCACCTTGAGACGGGGGCGGCGGGGGCCTCGCGGGGCGGCGCACTTCAGAGCGTGTTCACGACCAAGGACGCCGCCAGCGTCGCTCCCGCTGCAGCGGGGGGGGGGGGGGAGACAGGGAGAGAGAGAGAGACAGGGAGAGAGAGAGACAGAGAGAGAGAGAGAGAGACAGAGAGAGAGAGAGAGAGAGAGGCGCGCTGCGTGACGCAATGCCTCGCACACGCCCGCCAAGGGAAGGGACGCCGCGACGCCCGGCGCCGCGTGCTTAACACCCCGAGCAGCCCCAGCACACTGTGCTTAACCAAATTACACGCTGCCCCAGATACTTTTCCAGGGGAAGGCGAAAAAAAAATGTAGGCCGACTCTGAGACAGTTTTGGACCAAGTGAGTGCAGTGCGCTGCCCGCTCTGGCCGGCGGTATGATGTCATGCATTGGCATTCCATTTAGACATCGTGAATATGTACCACGCTGCGTGAGGGAGGGGTTCTCCGAATGAGTTTTTCTAAGTGTGTTCTGCCGTTTTTCCTCGCGAATACTATCTTTCTATTCAATCATCGTTTGTTTGGAATTATTTTATCAAAAGTCTCAAAATGCTTTATGAAATGATAGTTTGGAACATACCGACTAAACATAAGGCACCTGTTTGCCGCGCGGCCCCGACACTTCCCGAGGATCGAGCGCACTAAACGCTGTGGTCAGGGTGCCGCTGGAGCGCACTGGAGCCTTTGCCGGAGTCTTTGCTGGAGCGGCCCGATGTGCTTTGCCTCCAGGCGCCGCCGCCGCCTTCCTGTTCCCTTTCATCCCGCCCAAGCCTCCTGGAAGCCTGGAAGCCGGCTCCTGGAAGCTTACTGGAATCCCGCGGCCGCGCCTGGAGGCGGCCTGGAGGAGTCCTGGAGGCCAGGAAGAGCGGAGTGCGGCGGGTGTCGAAACCCGACGGCGGGGCTCCGATCCAGCCTCCGCTATCGCCGCCTGGCCTGCCCGCTTGCTGTCCAGCGGCACCGCTCAGCTCCTCTCCAAGCAGCGCGGCAGCGAGGCAGCGAAGCAGAGCGTGACCATCTCAGTGACCCAGTGCCGCGGCTCCCACAGTGGCATCCCGTAATTGCCGCTTTGGAAAAAAAGAGAAAAAAAACACTCCGCAAGGCTGCCATTGATGGTTTTCTTCAGCAGCCTGCCGGCGGAATCGACGGCACATTAATTTGGACGCTTTGCACTGTTGCTTTTAATTTGAAATTTGTTGTTATTTTTAGCAGGGCGGGCTTGGCTTTTGCAAACGCTTCATCTTACAGCATCCTCTGAGTACTCATTTAGGACCGGGTTATGTCACAAAATGCTGCTTCCGTTCCCTCGAGAGCCGAGCCGAGCCGCGCCGAGCCGAGCCGAGAGCCGAGAGGGGTCCAGTCTAGCCGGGCGCGGGCCATGTGCTCCGTTCATTTTATCGGCGGGCAATAACGAGCTGACTTGGAGAAAGGAAGGCAGACAGACGGACAGACAGACAGACAGACAGACAGACAGACAGACAGACAGACAGACAGACAGACAGACAGACAGACAGACAGACAACTGCATGCATCAGGTGCGGCCTAGCGCCTGCGGAGGCCAGCATAGGCCAGCCCGCCGCACGCGGCTGCGTTGGATGCCTACACTGATAGAAAAGATGCTGTTAATTAACAGCATATATCCTGTTAAGTTTTTTAGCAACACTTGTTGTAGAAGAACGGCATATTGCTGGAGACTGAGTCGTTATCCAACAGCAGTGTTGTAAAAAGGGATGATGGCTCTCTGTATCTGATCTCTGACAATAAGTTGTTGTGTAACAGAATTACCATTTCCAAATGGCACCAACCTGTTCATAAACAACACTTTTCTGTTTTCAAACAAAAAAGTTGTTATACATTTACAAAAAGAATGTCGAGGGTCCTAATAGTCTTATCCAATACTAGCAGTCATTCAGAAACGCTCTTTTCTGTTTACAAACAGCACTGTTCTTCAACGCGGTCTCTCTGTTATTCACAAAAAGGAAATAGGAGTTTCCTGACGGCTCAAACAAGACATTTGTTTTGTAACAGTTCGTGCAGTTCTTGGACAGTTCACCGCTGTTTAAAAATTGGAAGTGTTGCTAAAAAACTTTACAACACAAATGCTGTTCAGAAACAACAGAATTTATTTTGACATAGTTGGAGTTTGATTTGAGCCGTGAGCTGCAAAATGCTCCGGCAAATCTTCAATTGAATGGTGTTGTTTTTAAATGACAGGATACCGTTCCAAAACAGCATATATCATTAATTTTACAAACAAGATGTTCTGTTTTCCAGCATTGGAAATCGACTATATTTGTTGTTTTCTCCAATGATGAAACTTGCTGTTTCCTAACAGCATTTGTGCTGTTTTAAGTTCCGATGACACGTGCTGCTTAAAAGCAAATCACTCGTTGGTAAATGTGCTGTTTTCCTACAGTTTCTTTTAACAGTGTACCTCGCAGGCGCTCGAGGTGGGAAGTCCCGCCAAACACGAATGCATTGCTGCTGGTGCATTGCCTACCCGGCACGCGTTTCCAAGTGCTGTTTTTTTCTCTCTCACTGTAAACGAGCTCTTCGCGTTTGGTAACAATGGATGGGCCGTTTTTGCAAAAAAAAAAAAAAAAAAAAAAAAAGAAGGAAGAACTGAGGTCCGCAGTTTTTTGACCAACCGTTCACGCTTAGCTCGCAAAAAGCAAGTCCGAGGAGCGTGTGGTTTAGTATGGACGGAGACTCACATGCCCCTGGACGGTCTTCTCGTCAGCAGATTGATGCCGAGGGATCGTTTCATCGCTCTGTCTTTGTCGCACTCGTGGAGCGCCCCGTAGGGATGCGAGAGAGACGTATAGTGACCAAGAGCTCCTTCGGAGTCTCAGCAGGCTGGACGGTGTTGTGCTGGAATCCGAGGCGTGCGTGCATGCCACCCGAGGGCCAGGCCAAGTGCAGTGCGGCGGCGCCACGCCACGCCACGCCACGCCGCGCCGCACCGCCACGGTCAAGGCCTGGCCGTTGCCCAACCGCTAATCCCTATTCACTTTCCACACTTTGCGGGCCAAACGGATGTGGCGCAGTGCGGGCAGTCGAGCGATCCGCCGCCAGCACTTCTCGCTCCGTCTCTCTCGCACTCATGGAGTGCGGCGTGGCGGTGCGAGAGAGACGGAGTGAGGAGTGCGGGCGGCTGCCAGTGCATCCTCAAGGCCGCGTCGTGTCTGGAGGCGATGCTGGCGGTCATGGTGATGAGGGGGCGCCCAGAAGACTACCCGATGCACAAATTATGCCATGCAGCAGCCTGATTCCCCCCGCCCTCTCTCTCTCTCTCTCTCTCTCTCTCTCTCTCTCTCTCTCTCTCTCTCTCTCTCACTCTCACGCACACACACACACCTATGGGGGGCCGAACGGGTGCGAGAGAGACGGACCGAGGCGCGTGCCGCGTGCTGGAGGTGCCACCGCCGACTATCCGCCTCCAATTTCACGCGTGCGTGACTGCGTTTGCAACACGCCGCCATGCCGCCGCGCGGTAGCCCGGCCTGGCCATGGTTTTAGTTTTTGTTTACTTTTTGAATTTGTTTATCCGACTGGCGCTTCGATTGTCAGTGTGCCGTACCGTCGCACCGACGCGTGCGTTGAATCCGTTCGGCGGACTGTCACTGTCCCCTTTCCTGTCTGTTCCTTTGGCTGTGCGTGCGTCTGAGCGTGTGCTTCGTCTCTGACTCAGTCCCTCGCGCTCTCGCTCACGGGGCCAGGCTGGGTGAGCGTGGCGTAGACCTAGACCTAACAGACAGGAGAAAAAAAGGAAACCTAATCTTGCCTTGTCTAGTTCCGTGACCAAGCGCTGTGATGAGCAGCAATTAATACTTGCAGTCTTCGGTGCTGCCGGCAAGAGAGTCCAACTTTGCATTCTCTTAACGGCCTCCCGTTTTGCTCGGGCCCATCGCGCATGTTCACACGTTAGCCGCAGTTTATCCTGCGATTATACTTCACATCCTGCTAACACGCCCAGAGAAATCAAAAGTGGAAACTACCGAGTTATGATTACGTTCCGATTTTGTGGTCACCCCACCTGAACCAGAAAATCCTTTCCTCTGGCCTGACATGGAGGATTGCCCGCCCACAAAATCCGGCCGCGGTTTTTGTTATTGTTGTTCTTGTTGTCTTCCACCTTTCTTTTCTCTTGGCGCGAACGCGGCTTCCATGCAAAGTAATATCGGTGTCACTGTCAATTGACTCTAGGATAAATACGAGCTCGGACGCCCCGGACCGCGCAGCCTCTCCTCGCCCCGTCTCTCTCGCGCCCATTGGGACTGCTGGGCGCCCTCCTTGTCACGCCGAGGAGCCGGAAGGACGAACTCAGCGCCGCGTCACTTCCGATGACGACGCACATTCCCGATATTCAGAACGAGGGGGAGGGGGATTGTTTTTGTCCGGGCAGCATCGCCACTCGCGCGTTGAAGTCCCCGAGGCGTCCAGCCCGAGGAGAAGCTTGTTGGCGCGGCGAGCGAGCCGAGACGGAGAGCTCTCCGATACCGTGACGATTAGGAGAAACAAAATCAATGAGAGTGCGTTTTCCTAAATTAATGATTGATTGGTTGCTGATGATTGAGTCAGAACTTGGAGGGACAGGGCCAAAAAAAATGATGTTTGCTAAGGGAAGGCTATTTGTATCGGGAATGGCGGACGCTTTCGTCGTTCAGCACGCTTCGGATCCTGTCCTGAAAAGTGGGTTCTTGTCGTTAGAGTCACTCTTTATCACTAGTACCAAATACTCGCCTAGCGTATATTCATTGTGGAAATGAAATACTCTTGCTGCCGTCCAGAGTATCTCTCTACGGACAAGATCACCCTTTTCAGGATGGTGGTGCCATTATTTTTCTCGCAGGGTCCCCTCAGCTCAACAGCCCCAGAGCTTGTAATGTGTATTTATTGTTTTGCCATAACTCGAACCTCGAGCGAGTAACACTAACGCTCCACGGTGATTCAGAAAGCCAGAAACACTCGCAGGCCGGGCCGGGCCGCGGTCTAAAAAGGAGCACACGCGCTGCCCTTCGCCGCGACTGGCGGGGCGGGCGTGACGCACGGTGACGCGTGCTTTGCATAACACGCGGCACGCAATGGACTGCACTGCGCGTCGCGGCGCATCGAACGGGAAAGCTAAGCAAAGCAGTTCGACATATGAGGGGAGGGTGGCGGAGGCATCATTGGTCGGCATTGGTATTCACACTGTCGCGCCGTGTTTCGCGAGATGAACTCGTCCTCCGTGTCTGGTTCGGACAGTGGTGGATCCAGAGGTGGCCTTGGGGGGGGGGGGGGGGCAAAGTAGCACCTTTTGTCTACCTTTCAGGCGGCTATCTAGGGGCTATTGGTGGTGGGGGGTGGGGGACCTCATTGCCCCCCCTCTCTGTATCCGCGCCTGGGTTCGTATCCAGGATGCTTCCAGGGAGGGCGCTTTTAGCTGCTGATTTGAGCCGAATAAGTGATTTTTGTGTACCTTTCAGGTGTCCTGACGGGGTGCTTACTCCCCGTAACACCCCCTGGAGTGGGAGTCCCTGTGTGTTGTCGCAGTGTAGTGTTATGGCAGGAAAGGGCGAGCATGGGCGCGCCGTGTTGGCGTTGCAGCGGTTGCCGGCGGGGCGGCTAGGCGGCCGCTAACCAGAGCGTGCCATGCACCACAATGGTCGTGGCGGTCAGCCTAATCTCTGCCGTGTGTCCTGCCGTGTGCGGGCACTGCCAAAAAAAACACGTCGCGATGCAGTGGACGCAACAGGACCGAGGCCTCCTAGGAGGGGCCGATACAGGATAGGGAGAAGGGAGGTTAGGTCTTTTTGAGGGCAGCAAAGCGTCCAAAAAGTCATGCATCGCCTCTACAAAGAAGGTGACTTTTCGACAAATCGCCCAGCCTTCCGAACCTGTCGCTGGATCCTCTACTGGGCGACAGTGAGCCGTCCAAGGCCGCGGGGACTCCATCCAGGAGGAAGCGGCCCGGTGCCTCGCTGCCTCGCTGACCCACGAGGCGCAGATTTACACGACGGCAGTCCGCAAGGTTTTGGCAGCCCGTCTCTCTCTCTCTCTCTCTCTCTCTCTCTCTCTCTCTCTCTCTCTCTCTCTCTCTCTCTCTCTCTCTCTCTCTCTCTCTCTCTCTCTCTCTCTCTCTCTCTCGCTCTCCGTCGCTCTTGGGCGAGTCTCGGGCCGACCGGCAGTGAGACTGTCCCATTCATCCCAGGCAACGACCCATTCCCGAGGTTTTAAGCCCGGTTCACCTCGGGCGGCGCGCCGCGGCGCGTCGCAGCGCGTGGCACCAGGGCCGCTTTATCACGCCGCACTGTTAAATTTAATTTTAATTTTGTTTTTGCAAATTTTTAAAAAAATATCCTTTAGAAAAAAATTTAAAGTCATGAGCGACGGTTAGATTTTGCAAATCAAACTCCATTGTAAGGATTTAAAAGAAAAAAAGTCCGTGTTTTCTTCTTCTCCGCGTGTATTCCGTAGCACTGCTACCCGGCTGCGTTGTGCAACACGCTCTTTTTCCGAGGGAGCTGATTTTGCGGCCTGCCGTGCGTTGCCTGCCTGCCTGCCTGCCGCGCGTGCGGAGCGCATCCCGGGACCCATTCAGATGGCGCCTAGTTGCGCCTCGCCAGCGATGCGTGCCTGCCATTTGTTTCTGCTTCTTTTTCCTTTTACCATTTTTTTTCTTTTTCCCGCTATCGGCGTGTGCAGTGCACTGCTGCGCGGCCGGTCGGCCTGCACCACTACACTGCCCGCATGGCGGATCGCCGGCCGGCCCGTAAAGATGAGAATAAAAGCGGGCGGCCGTTAAGCAAGGGAAAGGACGTGTGCGCCGCCAGGGCCGCCAGGGCCGCCAGGACCGCCAGGCAGGCCAGGACGTCCAGGGCCGAGCAGTACGGTGTACGCGCAGAGGGGCACTCCAAGTTGGGCTTGTCTTTGCAGGCATTTTCCCCACGTCGTTGTTTCCATTGCCTCTGAATACAGACTGATAGATTCTTCGAAATTTGCCATCGATATAGTGTCTTTCCGGAAACGGAAAAGACCACAGTATACACAGAAATGATCATTCAAATTGCAATGTACATTCACTATGAGAAACTTAAACTTGACGATGAGGCATTGCTTTCCCAACGTACACATACGCTTCGAAACCCTTATCTATGAACTCAAGGTTCTACACTTTGCTGCCAACTATATTTCGATAAAGCAAGCGGAAGTTTTACCATAGAGCGGCGTTAGCGGTGCCATCGTGAACGGAGACTTCCTCAGTAAATAAAAATTGCAGTCACAATGCCTCGTTAAAAAAAAAAAACAAGAAGTCCACCGAGTTGAACTTGAAGCAACGGTCGGCCGATCGGCGTTTCGTCTCACTTGGCTGCGCTTTCGTGTTTTTTCCCCAGGGACAAGTTCATCTGAAAGAGTCAGCGGGAAGCTGTGCGACCAATTTTCCCTCTCACAGTGCACTAGTACACTGGTGGCCCGAGAGGAGGAATGGATACACGGTTGTGGGCATGACGTCAGGTTCGTTAGAAACGCGAAATCGTATCACGATTCAGAGCGTAGGGTGTCGAGCCGGCCCAGGCTACTCAGGATGTCCGGGGGCGTCCTGCCGGACTAGGGTGTCCAGCAGCCTCGGTGTCCTGCCGGACTAGGGTGTCCAGCACCCTCGGTGTCCTGCCGGACTAGGGTGTCCAGCAGCCTCGGTGTCCTGCCGGCCCAGGGTTGTCCAGCCAGCCGAGGGCACAGTGCCTCGGTTCCACAGTGCAGGCGCTTGAGCGGTTCGTTCCCGAGTTCCAGAGTCCTAGGCAGGCAGGCTAGGAGGTCGCCGAACGGATGCTTCCGCCATAATCGCTGCGACGCATCCGGGTGCCGGTCGGCACTCCCATCATCGGCAGCTGCCAGAGAATAACGAATAACGCGAACGGCGAGCGACATTATCTCTACAGTGGCGTGGCGGCGCGTGGCGGCAAGGCGCGTCTCCGGGAGCAGGAAACTGTCATGTCCGACATTGTGCATATCGCGAAGGCGCGGCAGAGTCTGCCGGTCTCTCTCGCAGTCACGGGGTTCTCCGTGGCGGCGCGAGAGAGACAGAGCGACGAAAGCACCAGTCGGCAGTATAGGTACGGCGCGTGCGGGACGGCCGCCAATGTCGTCGCGCTGCTCGAAACCAGATTACGCCGCGCCGAGCCAACGGCCAGCACTCGCGCTGCGTCGTCCGAGAACTAGCCATTGAACCCTAAGAGCGCGGTGCAGGATCAGGTGCGCCAGGGGCGTGGCCGGGGCGTGGGAAGCGACGACGCGCTGGCTGGAAGGCAGGCAAAGTGTCGCAGAGTCGCACATTGACCAGCGTCACAAGTAGGAAACATTTCGCTCCGCGGCCGCTCTGCGCGCATGCTTGCTTGCTCGCACACCGCGCGTGTCTGTCCAACAATTAGCCGGCGCGTTGCTCGGCGAGAAGCGCCACTTCCTTTTCGGCCAAACGACTTCCAGCACGTGCGTCAGGTCGCGCCGCCAGCCATGCCGCCAGCCATGCCGCCAGCCATGCCGCCAGCCATGCCGCCAGCCCATGCCGCCAGCCCATGCCGCCAGCCCATGCCGCCAGCCCATGCCGCCAGTCCATGCCGCCAGCCATGCCGCCAGCCATGCCGCCAGCCCATGCCGCCAGCCCATGCCGCCAGCCCATGCCGCCAGCCCATGCCGCCAGCCCATGCCGCCAGCCCATGCCGCCAGCCCATGCCGCCAGCCCATGCCGCCAGCCCATGCCGCCAGCCCATGCCGCCAGCCCATGCCGCCAGCCCATGCCGCCAGCCCATGCCGCCAGCCCATGCCGCCAGCCATGCCGCCAGCCATGCCGCCAGCCATGCCGCCAGCCATGCCGCCAGCCCATGCCGCCAGCCATGCCGCCAGCCATGCCGCCAGCCATGCCGCCAGCCATGCCGCCAGCCCATGCTGCCAGCCCGTGCCGCCGCCAGCCAGGCGCGGTCATGCTCCACGAGGGCCTTGAGGACGCGGGGGCGGACGACGAGGAAGACGACCACGGGGCGAATCGCGAGTAGCAGGCGGGTCGGTTCCGGTGTTTGGCCCCTCCACTGTCGGAGTACCCGGTGCACGTGCTCGCGGTTCAAGAACCCCATTCAATGAGGCGGCCTTCCAAGCAGAGCGAGCCAGCGCACACACACAAGGATCAGACAGCGCACAGAGAGTGTAATGGTCGGTGTGGTCCGCTGCAAATGGGGGTGCGAGTGAGACAGGCTGACTGGCCGAGGCAAGGTCAAGGGGCCAAGCGCCTCCGGCGCGGCGCAGTCTCGGCTATCGAATGAGGAACACAAAAAGACAAGCCTAGCCGCGGCTGCGACTCCAAACAGCGCCGCTTTCGTCGCTACTCCTGTCTCTCTCTCGCCCTCCAGGGGCGTTCCACGTTGCCGCAGGGGCGCGCGAGAGAGACAGAGGGATAAAGACAGCGGCACTGGCGGTCACTGCACCTGTTGTAATCGCCCCGTCCGCCATATGCACCGCTTCCGGCATCGCCAGCGTGGCTAGCGCGGCTGGCTCGCATCGTGACTTGCTCATAGCGTTGAATATTCATCTGGCTTGGGGCGGCTTGCTTGCGACTCGCGACTCGAGGTGGCCTCTGCTTCCTCTGCTTTCGGCCCCTTCCGCTCGGCCGCGCCGTGCAGGCCTTTCGCCGCCAATAGCCAGACGATAAACACCAGCAATGAGTTTTTCGGTGTCTCATCTCGGACTAATGATGTCGCTGCCAAAATTTAATTTCGGAAACGAGTCATCAAAAGCAACTTGTGGGCTCACTCGCCGTGTGTGAGACATCCGCACAAAGCGGCTTTTGGATTTTTTTTTTTTTTTGTGAGGTTTGTGCTCTTTGCCAGGCAAGCCGGCCTGCTGCACGGTTATCCAGTGGACGTTGTGTCGGGAGGAGTGTACTTGATCTAATAATGAGAACAAGGGCTGCGATAGGAGCTACTGGTATGCGTTGGATAAGCATTCCGAGTTCGTAGTCCCATTTTCCGCTTCGCGACTATCCGCCACAGCCATCGCGGAGGTGTGAATACATTTCACGCCGAAACCAACAGCAGGAAATTGCTGCCCAGTGGCCAGGTACGGATCCAGGGCCGTCTTCAGGGTGACACTTTACCTCGGCGGGGAAGAAACCTCTGGCGGCTGCAGCCCCTGGCTCGCAGAATGGCCTGCCCTTCAGGTTAGAAGCGTGCCCTTCCCCGGAAGAGGCGTCTGCAGCTTCCAGGTGGCCCACTGCTACCTGCAAAATGGGTTCATTTCGGTTCATTCCCCCATCCCATTACACCCCTTAAGTCCGCGCCCACCAATCGTTCCAAGCCATTCGTTGGTTTCGTTTGTTCCTCGCGGCTCGCTGCTCCGCGGAGGCTGTAATTCATCAAACGCGGGGCAGCAGTGCAATCAAGGCGCCTCCCTTTCCCAGTGCATCGCTTTCCATTCATTTGTTTCGACACCGCGATGCAGCTCCCTCTAGCCGATGCGGCCGGCCAAAGCGATCGGCACGAAACTACACTGTTTGCAAGGAGCATCCCCGAGCGCTCTCTTTTTTCTTTCTCTCTCTCTCTCTCTCTCTCTCTCTCTCTCTCTCTGAATCACTGACTGTTTCATTTCATTTTATGCAGTACTTTCCTTGCGGTTCCACTCATGATGAAATGGACACCGCGGGGCGCTGGGCGGCACGTCCGAGCGAGTCCCTCCCTCTGGACGTGCAGCACGGCGGTCCGCGCCACGCCACGCCACGCCACGACTCGCTGGGCCAAACAAGACATAACAATAACGACGTGGACCATCCGCACAGGGGGGGGGGGGGGGGCGTGCTCCTGGCCGCGGCAAGGCCGGCGGTGCCGCCCGCCAAGTCCAGGGTGGGCCGCCCCGCGGCGCTCGCACGCACGGCGGGCGGGCCTACCCTGGACTTGGCAGGCGCTGGCGGCTCACTGAAGCACCTGTAGTTCGTTTCGGTCGCGGTTTCGTGGCTCCGCCACTGGCGTTTCCTCAAGCTGGGCGACCGCCCTGCAAGAGCTGGTCGCGAAGCCGCGAAGGGCGGCCGGCGCCAAGCGGCGCCAAGACGCGCCAAAGCCCATCCACGGCGGACTCTAAGACGACCGGGACGGTGCCACGACTTTCCCAAGTAAAAGTCCCGACGTGACTTGGACCGCCTTTTGTGGAGGAAACTCATTTAACTGCCGAGAGAAACTGATAAAAGTGCGAAGTGCGCTCTCGGCGCGCATCGCGACGGAAGGACGTCGCCGTCGTCAACGCTCCGGGCGGCATCGACGCCGCGCCGCGCCACGCCCCGGCCGGACTGGTGTGGCTCTTCTATAAAGCAAGGCGCGCACCCGGCGTGCGGTTAGTTAGCCCGTTGGTCCTGCAGCAGTCTGTAGCAGTCGCCTGTCTGTCAAACGCCGCCGCGACGCCCCTCCCCGCCGCCCCCCGCCCCTCGCCCAGCTCCCTCTGCCCCCCACCGCAGCCCCCACCAGCCGGGCCCCGCGCGCCCCGCTCGGCCAGCACTACAGTCGGACCGCCGCGCTCACAGAGTCACGTTGAGGCGCAAGGCGGCAACGCGCGGACGGCACCCCGGTCAAGCAGTGAGCAGCGAGTGTCTGTGACAGTGTGCAGTGCGTGCCTTTGGAGTACGGAGTAACGATGAAGAGCTTCAGCGCGATCACCATGGTGAGTGCAGGCAGTCGTCTCGGAGCTTAGATCCAGAACCGGTGAAGAATCACGTTTGGTCCACGTTTGGTCCACTTTTGGTCCACTTTTGGTCCACGTTTTATGACCGAACGGTTGCAAAAGGCGTGTTGCCCCTACCCCTAAAATAAAATACAAACGACAAAAAAATCGAGCAAATAGCGCGAATGGTGGCAGAATTGGCAGCGCAACCGCGTCCAAGTTGCATTACGGTTACATGGCAGCCGCCATTCGTCGGAAGCACGATGACAGCCGGCATGCGTTGCGAGGGAGATGAGCCGCGGCGTTAAGTAATCTCTCTCTCTCTCTCTCTCTCTCTCTCTCTCTCTCTCTCTCTCTCTCTCTCTCTCTCTCTCTCTCTCTCTCTCTCTCTCTCTCTCTCTCTCTCTCTCTCTCTCTCTCTCTCCACAAACCGCGGCCTGCTCCGTCATTGTCGGCCGACCGAGCAACAGGTACGGTAATTGATAATCACCTGCCGGCCTCTGTCTCTCTCGCACTCGTGGGGCGTCCCGTACGGGTGCGAGAGAGACAGACTGCCGGGGATGGCACCGGCCCCGATTCGCGCGCCGATGAATCGATGATACGCGCTGCGCGGTACTGCGCGTAGAAAGGGCAGTCAGCGAGTTTGGCGGCCGATTGCTTCGATCGACGTAAACGCACCCAGAGAAAGGTTACCTCGAATTACAGAAAACATCGCGGTGTGTTGAGGTAGATAACCTTGAATCGATTTCATCGAAAATTAACTCAGCCCTTTTTATAGCACGAATTTTGAGTTATGTAGAAATTGTATGCATCACGGTTACGTACAGAAAAATAGTTGCGCTGTATTATTTGGTTTGCTACGAGTAGTGCTGTAACTGCAGTAGTTCTCAGTTATGTAAAAGGGAGGCCACTGTCGTGCCTTTAAAATAATTGCGTTATTTGCAAGAAAAGGCGCACCTCAAATTTTGTGACGTCGCTAAAAACTTCGTGCCGTTGTTTTGAAAATGAATGAGTACAGTTCCAAAAACCCGAAACTTGCACTTATCCCTATGCCGTGTACGTGCCTCCAAGTGGGAGCTCATTCGTCAAAGTACACACTTGGAGGGGAGTGTGCTGAGTTCACACTTAACACCATTAAGTTTTGTGAGTGTTCTGCCTCAATATATTCAGAGTTCTTTTCTGTTGAGGGCGTGTGGAAGTCAATGTTGAGTGAGGAGGTGCTTTCTTTCACTCAATTGGCAGCACTTGCTCGCGACGTTTTGCTCCCCGAACCAACTTTTCCTCGCCGGACGAACCGGCTTCGCCCTTCGAGGACCCCGCCAGTTTGGCGCTAGCCGCACCGGCCGCTCTGGCCCGGGCCTGGATCGCCGACCTGCCCCCTCCCTCCCCCCTCCCCCTCCCGCCGTTCGGTCGGTCCGTACGTGTCCGATAATTATGGTTTCGGGAGCGGGAGCGAGAGAGACAGGCAAATCCTGTTACACCAGCGGACTTCACAGGAAACTTCGGGCCGTCTCTAGTTTGGAAGCAAAAGTCACTTTCATATTAGCCGTCACCGCTTGACACAAGTAGTGTCAGTACTTTTTTTTTCTCTCTCGCCGCGTAACGGCCTCCCCGCCCTGCTTCTGCAAGGTTGGCGGCAGATGAGTGGTGCCCACGTCCGCTCTGGCCATCCCACGGAAAGGGGGTTGCTTTGCTTCGCTTTGCTTGCTGCACTACTGGCTCACCCAGAAAAACGCTTCACAAATTCAAGGGGAATTTATTGGAATGATCTGTTAAGGTTAAGAGCTTAACTTCATAAATTTAGAGAGGGATGAATTTTCAGGGTTAAGACGTCAGCTTAAAATTTATAAATTCGTGAAGGCAGAATTTTGCCCATGAACTTCTAACCTTTAATGAAACGCCCAAATGTGGTCAATTTGTCGCACTATCACAATGTGAGTGAACACGACCCGCTCCTTTTTTTCGAGTCTACATACGCGTCTGAGGGAGTTGTAGAGGGCGCGCGGTTTGCTGGGCCAACAGATGAGCATGATTTTTTATCTAGAAGGAAGTAGAGTTAAAATGGCTTTGTTGCCGCGGCACTCGGACTTCTTCTTTTTCTTGTCACTTTTCTTGGAGGCCATAGAAAACCAACTGACATTATTTGACCCCTTCCTTTCCTACCGTTGTCTGCGAACAAGATCTTTCACACTATGCACTTCCTCGACGTGTGACCACGCCTGTGCGCATCCCCCCCCCCCTCTTCTCTTTCTCTGTCAAGCGGCACCGAGGCGTTCCGCGTAGAAAGTGAAGCGAGTCTCGTTTCCTAGAGTAAGAGAGGCAGACGGCCGGACGGGCGGACGGACGTGCAACCAGACAGCGGACGGACGGACGGACGGACGGACAGACAGACGGACACGCGTGGCCAGACGGTGTAGTGGGACTTGATGCAGGGCGGCGCGGGTCGGGGAGCACGCACGCCAAGCCGCCGAGCACGGCCAGTTCGGCGGCCGCGCAGCCTCTCGGCAGCCTTGGGTGCCATCCGTGATGCCAGTGCCGGCGACTGGGAGAAGGGCGGGGCGGGGCGGGGCGTGAGGTAACGCGAGCGTGAGCGCCTTGCATGCGAAATGCGGCACCATTCCGACTTAGATACTAGGTACTTTTGTCCGGATCGCACCACTCCTTTGCCGCGCGGCCGATCTGCTCCGCAAGGAATAAGGCACACGCTCTGTCCACTAACTTTGCCAAATCGATAAAAAAGGATTAAAGAAAGAAAATTTTGCTGGATATGACAAATGAACAAAATCAACTCAATATCGTTTGAAACGTAATTTATTTTTTCGTCAAGTCTTGTTTGAAAATTCATTGCTTTGCTGTCATTGTCTTGCTGTGCTCCTAACTGTTTCCTGGACGGCCACGAAGGGCCTCTTCTCGGTTTTCACGGCGGAGAGGACAGCCCTAGCCATGTCTTTCGATTCCCAGTTTTAAAAACCTGAAAGGCAGAAAACTGCCAGTTTTGTAACAAACAAGTCAGGGAATTTTTTCTCTTCTTAATTCTGGCCTTCTTGAAGCGCGGCACTATGGCATTACCTCTGGCATTACGGGCGCCATTACCGCGCCAAATCGGCAAATCGTCACGACAAAGGGGAGGGGGCTGGGGCCTCCAGGCCGCCAATACGAATGTGAATGTCATAATAACGGGCATATGCGTCCCGTTAATATGCACGAATCGTCCAAACGCATTGCAATTCACTTTCCTCTTTCTTTCCAATCCGGAGCGCACGTTCCTTGCGGCGCGCCCGTGTGTGCGTGTTGCGCGCGTGTCCCTGCCTGTCTGTGTGTGTCCCTGCCTGTCTGTGTGTGTCCAGCCCAGCCAGCAATCAAACCCACATGGCGTGGTTAATATATTATAATGAGTCCGTTGTGACATAAGCTGACTGTCATATCTTCCTGGCCGGGTCCTAGCGTCTTCGACTTGAGCACACAAACAGACGTCATGAGCGCAGCCAGTCCCGATGATAAAATAATAACATAATAAGGGTGGCGCCGCTCTCTTGCGCTGCCGCGCGTGCAGGTCTCTGCCAAGATGCTCGGTACACTGGTAGCGGTAGCAGCCACGCCGTGCCAAGCCGCAGACTTGGCCCCCGCGCATGCCCTGCAGTGCTCGTATGTTTTCAAACCCACTTAAGCCGTCTCGACCAATGGCTTTCAAGGATTTCTTCTTATTTGCTCATTATTTTGGGGTCGTTTCATTCCAGAATAAATAGGCAATTTTTTCGTTACTGCAGGCTGAAACGGCACAGATTTATTACATTGCTTATTTTAAACGCTGAAAGTGACTATACTTGCCCTCAGGGACCATCGGTGGTCGTCACTGCATATTCATTCAAGTGCAAGGGGAGAATCACTCGTCCCGATTCCGTGTTTTGAGGACTTAATCAGTGCCATTTGCAAATCATGTGGCAAATGCGCAGGTCTGCACTCTAAAAGTTGTCAATGTTGAAATTGTCTATATTAAGGTCGTGCAGCTGATATTATAGTGTACCTTAGATATTTTGACGAATTTCGTTCGTATTATGGACAAAATCTTCACCAATATGTTGGTGCGGCCTTCCACCATGGTGTTTCTCTCCGTGGTTCACTCCGTGGTCCGTTCCTCCGAGTCCCCGCTCCCAGTGTAGTACCATCCTCCTCCTCCCATGCGGAGGTCCTCCGCCGCTCCTCCGCCGCTGCCGGGGAGCCGAGCCGCACGTGACCGATGGACTTACAGTGCGCACGACGAGTGATGAGGGCGCGCGCGGACCCACCGGCCGAACTGCGACGCCAAACAAAAACCACTGCCTAACAAAAACAATTACATAAGTGATCGTTAATGGGAAAGTTCCCGATGTAGGAGCCCAGTTAGTGGCCAGTCGGTAGGTCCCCCGGCACGAGCCAGCCTAGAGCCGGCAGACGGATTCCGAGAGTCGTCGCTCTGTCTCCCTCGCGCTTCCGGGGCGTCCCGTGTGGGTGCGAGAGAGACGGGGCGACGAAAACGGCTCTCGGAATGAGTCTGCAGGCGGCTAGGCCGGCCGCACCGATCTCGTTCCGTTCGTTTCGACGGTCTCGGCGCCCCGACTCGCTCGCGGCGTCTGTCACCTGCACCAATCTGCCGGCCGATTCAGAGGAGTCGTTTCGTCGCTCCGTCTCTGTCGCACTCACGGAGCTCCCCGTGGGGGTGCGAGGGAGACGGAGACCGACCTTCCGAGGCGCTGCGGGCCGTCTGACGCGGATCGCGGGGCCGCGCGGCCCGGCCGAAGAAAGGGGGGGGGGGGGGGGGACAGACTGCCGAGCACCTCGGACGCTGAGTGGAAGTAAAAGGGTGCGTTTTATTAGGAGGCGTCGCGTCGGCTCGCCTCGAGCGGATTCGCCAGTCAGTCTCGCCGCGCGGGTCACTCAAAAAAAGTGATCTCTTGATCCAAGAGCTCATCACATTCATTGCTCGCTTAACCAAGAAAACTCCACTCCTGAAATGCTGAGGTGTGGAATTTTCGGTCTCTGCTCTTGGAAGTCTCTAACAGATCAAGTGTGGTGGTCTCCATGTTTTCCTAACGAACTCTTAAATGTCCTCTGAAGCACACGCTTAAAACCTAACGAAGTATTTTGAGCATACATTATACAAACTAATTACTTTTTTATACGAAGAAATAGTTGGTAAATTAAGCTTATGTATGCTCAAAATACTTTTTGTTAGAACAAAATCTGCTTTTCTTTGTAAGGCCCAAAATACTTTGTTATTACAAGCTGCTTTTCTTTATAAGGCCTAAAATAATTTGTAAAGTTTCTCACTGCACAGACTAAATATAATTTGCACAAGCGCCAGACGAGAATGCGTCACGTCTTCACCAACTGGCGTTTCGCTCGCTCAAACGGATCTACGTGATGGCCTGGCTCGCCTTAAGATGGTGCGGTTTTATTAGATCAACACCTCGGCCGGAGCAACTACCGCTTCTCTCCAGTGTGTTTCGGCCATTTCGGCATTGCCGCCGTAAAGCGAGTCCTTTTGTGGAGCTGGTTCCAGACAGGTCCTGTTTGGCCGCCGCGGGCCCAAGTCGTTTTCGTCGCTCTGTCTCTCTCGCACCCAGACGGTATGCCCCGCGAGTGCGAGCGAGACAGACGAAGGGACGAGGCTCAAGGCGCTACCGGTCTTCGGCCCGATTATCCATCGCACTGCGACACTGCGATAACGTGGCAACAGGGCGGCAAGGCGACGCCTAGAGGCTCGAAACTCGAAAACGTGGCGACACGGACCCGTGCGACTGAGTGCAAACGCGAATTAAAGAGCCTGCCTCCAAAGTGGTGCGCACGGCGGAGTCTATTTACTGCGCACTGAGCAAAAAGGAGTGAAATTCCAGGAGAAGCAGTAGCAACCCAGTTTGTAGAATATGGATGTCCAGTCCGTACGAATTCCTGCCACAATCAGTGAATAGAAAATGTTTATTTACATTATGAAATTACCTTGGAGTTTTTACTAAGATTTGCACGAAATTAAGCATGCGTGCGTAAGGTTTCTTATACTATTGATCGGCGTCCGATAGACCCTGCCGGTGTAGCGACTGCGTGCATCCGAGCGACGCAGCGTGCCTCGTCCTCGTTATCGGCAGTGTTGCAGTGGCGGGGCGGGGCGGGGCGGAGCGGGGCGGGGCGGGGGGCGGGGTGGGGCGGGCGGGGGGGCGGGCGGGGGGCGGGGCGCCCCGCCAGTCCATAAACACGACTCGCCCCAGAGCGCTGGCGGGCTGGCGGACGCAGCCAAGGACTGCTCGGCATGCGGTCGTGGCGACTACACCCTCAATTGTTTTCGTGAACTTGGAGGGTAATTTCCCAACTGACCCTCACTCACGCCCAATACGCGGCGAGGCGGCCTTGCCCGGCCAGCCTTGCCCGCGAGCGTCTCGGATAGGCATCGCACTGCATGTGCATGTGCACTGTATGTGCACTGCACTGGAAATGGCCAGTGGTGTGCCCCGCTCTTGCAGTGCAGGCTATGCAGGACTAACAATGGGCATGTCACGCTGCTCAGTGTGCTCCAGGAGGGCCCGCCGCACCGATCACCGCGAGGGGCACGCAGCACACTCTCATTCCGACCGGGGCTTCTCTCTGTCTCTCTCGCACTCGCGGTGCGTCCCGCGGTGGAGCGAGAGAGACAGAGCACCGTCTGGAGTTAGTCTACAAGGAGCGAGCGCAGACTGAAAGGAACAGCGTCCGACACTCGGCGGGGAACTTTGGTTGTCACTTTGATGACAATTTCAAGGCTAATTTTCGCCTTTCAAGAATGTCATGTAGCCATTGTTGTTGTCTTGCCTATGCAGTAGGTGCATGAGTTTTGATTAAAATGGCGCCCATTTGTGATGGAACTGTCTTGATCGCAATGAAAATGACATCCCTTGCGTTTGTCATCATGTGGCAAGATACTTTTTACAGTGGAATGGCGCCTGTCTGTCTGAACAAGCCACGTGCCCGTTGTTATAAAAGCCGTCTCCACCAAACTAACGATTAAAGGGATTTAATTTTTTCATCCGCTCCCACGGGAGCGCCCTAATGCGTGCTTGCTCTGCCTCCATGGCTGCCTCGCTGCTTCCTAAGTTCCTAGCCCATTGTTCTTCAGCAGGAACAGTTTAAGTCGCAGACGGTGTTGCAACAAGCGCCTTGTCTGTCATTTTTTTTCTTTCTTTTTTCTTTTCAAACGCTTTGCTTGTATCAATTTGCCGGCAGAGAAACGAGTCCGCGTGGTCGTCGGAAAAAAAGGCACAGAAGGACTCGCGTGATTCATTCGATTCATTCGATTCGAGACACGCGGCATGGAGATTATTTGGCAAAGGATTTGAGGCTAGGCGCGCTAGGCGCAATGCGCGACGTTGCCCCACCGGCTAGGCTCTCGGCAAAGCGCGGCCCGCCCGGCCCAGCCCGGGCCAGGCCGTTCAAGAGCACGGCAAGTAGGCCAGGAGGATGATTGGAGACACTCAATTTTCGAGATAGTCATCCCACGTGTGCACACAGACACACACACACACTCGCACACCAAACGGCGCGGCACGATCCTGAAATCCACCGCCGCCTGTATTGGGCCGTTCGCCGAGAAGGCGCTGCCTTGCGTCGCCTTGCGTGCAGGGCCGTCGTTGGCGTCGCAAGGCCCCGGCCGGCCCTACAGTGGCGGATCCCGGACCGCGGAGGGGGGTCAATTTCGCTTTGACTATCGGACAAAACAGCGTATCTACGATGGGATTCCCTATGAACATACGTTGTTATGTCCGATAACCACTCACTTAAAGGGGCGAAGTGCGCCTATCCGGCGGCGGGGGTCAAGGTCAATAGCTCCCTTGTCTCCCTGGACGCGCACCGCCATTGCCTAACGGTCACCGAGTTGGATCAGCCTCGCTGGATCCGTCGGATTGGTTTGGATTGGTGCGCGTCGTTTGGAGCGACCTTGCCGCGTAGGTGCAGGCAAGATCGCAGCGAGCCGAGTGTGGCGTCACCATAAGCCGATCACGCGTCGGGAGACAAAAGGGGACCTGTCACACGCCGCGGCAAGGCGCGCCGGGGCTCGCATGTGTTGTCCAACTTCTGGCGACACGGCACGGTGCTGGTACGGTGCGCTAGAAACAGACAGGGGTACTCTGTGTCTCGCCGTTCCTGGACTGAACTTGGGTCACTTTACTGATGTGCGAATTCACGGGCAGAAACAGGTGTTGGTTTAGGATTTCCCGAAGAACGAAGTAAAAGAGTGCTGTTTCTGCTTGAGACGAGACCATTCCGGGCCATTCTACAACGCCTTCATTTTCTTGAAGCTCTTCATGAAGCAGAGGCTCGTACAAATGCTTCGGAGACTCTTCAGAGTCAGTGGGGCGGGGCGGGCCCAGAGGCGGGTGGCTGGAAGCTCAGGCCGTTTTTAAAACATCGCGCCGGCCGCTCGGCGCGGCCCCTGCGGCCGGGACGGTCAGTAGCATGGCGACCTTGGGGGCGGCCCGGAAACGAGGGCCAAACAGCCGCGCCGGGGCCGCTCCGGGCCGGGCCGGGCCCAGCCCGGGGGGCCCGCCCTGGCGGGGTCGTAACCCTGGGCGACCTGGGCGGCCGGCCGACCGGCGCCGCGCCGGTTCTTTCGTGGCCGGCCGGGGCCCAGGCCCGGGGCCGCGGCCCTGCCGGCGGTCGCTCCCATGGGCAGCACCGCCGCCGACCACCCCCCCCCCTGCCTTCCTTGTTCCGCCTGCCCCAGACCACCCCCCTCCCTTTCCCCGGCTGGCGTGCCTTGCCGCGGCCACTCTGGGCAATGTCGCACTGGAGGTGTGGCCACACTGTGAAGACTATGGTTCACTCTATAAGTCTTATGGTGAAGATTCTCCATATTATGGCGAAAATTCTCCATAATATGGAGGTGCAGCTGACACTTCAAAATTTCATTGTACGATTTTCCACGATTTTGTCATAAAGTGACAACAAATTTTCACAGTGCATGCGGACTCACTCGCTCGAACCCAGGACAACAACACTGAAAATCTTGTTTGTCACTGAGGACGCCATCAAAACATTTGATGACATAGTTGTCACGCCCATACCATAAGTATAGCAGCTTATGGCGGCTGTTCCGAGCAGCCGACCAGGTCGCGCCGTCCTGCGAGTCTGGCAGTGCCTGTCGGTTCGCCTGCAGAGATTTATCCCGCTGCGACGACACGCTTCGTTCCGGCGTGTCGCTGCCGTGTTGATGGTTTGTAAGGGTTATTGTTTACAAGCGTGCCGCCGCGGGGGGGGGCGGCCCTAGCGGTACTTAGCGCGCCGCGATACTGGTTATGCTAAATATTCAATCTCCTACACTGCGGCCATGTCACCTCGCGGCGCCTCGCGGGGACGAGTTCCGACCGATACCCCCCTGCAACAAGCAGCTATCTACGCTCACTGTCTCGATAGCCGACTATCTACGCGCGCTCTCCCGACAACCGGCTATCTACACGGGCTGTCTGGATAACCGACTATCTGCTTTCTCCACCTCGCGAGATTGAATGCTTTTATTTATCCAACCAATTAAGTTGCCCTCGCAAAACCTTTACCAAAACTTGTCAAAAGTTTGTCAAAGCAAGATTAAGTATGGTGTAAACGGGTCGCTTTAAGTGTCATGGAGAAAAATACTTCGTTATACGACAACCCTAACCTCGCTACGATGTTGGATAGTCGGTTATCCAGACAGCCCATGTAGATAGCCGGTTGTCGGGAGAGCGCCCGTAGATAGTCGGTTATCGAGACAGTGAGCGTAGATAGCTGCTTGTTGCAGGGGAGTATCGCGACGGGGTCGCCGTTCGTCCAATCAGGAAGCGGAGGCCGTTTTGCTAATCAATGGAATGAACCGCTCGGCCGGTAGGTCGCTCGGCCCGGGCTGCGCGAGATTTCGAGATTCCGATGAGTTAGCGGAGGCGAGGAGATTTTAACGTGTGACGTGTAGTGAAAGATGGAGGGTTGACGCCCTCAGTTTGAGCGGTGACAAGATGTAGAAATGTTATCGAAATTTGTCATGATGACGTTGTGAATCACTTGAAAGAAATGATAATTTCATCCACTATACTCTGTCATAAAGTGACAAAGGAATATTTAACAGTGTATCGCGCTGCCCGAACCCATTAACAATGTCGTCTTTTTCTTTTTCCAGGTAAGCGTCGCTCCCGGCCGTCGCTGCTGGCACGGAGCCTCGGTGGCCGAAGCGAGCTTTATACGAGCGTCGGGTGAGCATGTCTCGGTGCATTGGCAGAAAACGGGCGATCGCTCTCTGGACGCGGCTGCCAAAAAGCGCTCGGCGCAAGGCCTCGGCTCCGCTAATGGCTCCAAACGCCATGTCCAGCGTCGCGCTGTCACCGCCGAGTGGGAATGGGTGGAGAAGCACTGCGTCTCCGGCAAACTCGAGCAACGCCTTACAAACCCACACCGTATCATTTGTGTACACTTTTCTACTTGCGTGCCATATGAAACGGTCACTGTCATTACAATCTAATGGTCTTCTAGATTCTATAGGGTAAAGTGCCGAACATGGATCAGGGTACCAAACATGGATCATTTCTGTTTGGGGGTCTATATCTAAAGACCAGGTGGCCAGGTTCTAAATTTCTGTCTTTCCTTGCTTAGACTGACCCTTTGACTGTTCGATGTGAATCTGACAAGTTTGCAACTGCGTCTCTCTACTCTGCAGGGTTGCGTTTAGAAAGACACCTAAAACAGGCCCCCGAAAATCGATGGAAAAATGACGTTCAAAAAGGTGATTTTTGCACCCCTGATTCTTGGCCAAGCAATCACCGCAGTCACTTCAAAATTTTTCATCGTGCACTTTAGACGGACCACTTTGATATTTTGGGACTACTGAATGCATACCTTGCTTTGTGTCCAAACGCTGGTGGGGTGATCCATGATTGGACTACCCTAACCTAACCTTAGCAAAAATAGCCATATTTTCTTGTCCTCACAACTTCCAAAGTATTCGAGCTAGAGGTACCATTTTTGGTAGCCATACGACCAGTGAGGTAAACATCAACATAAGATTCAAAAATAGTAGTCAACCCATACTTAATTTCGATATAGAGAAGATTATTTAAAAAGTGATCCATGTTTGGTAACCTTACCCTATGCTATGCTCTCGTCGTTTTTTGTCGATTTTCAACAAGCTATTTGAAATTTTTCCCTCACGTCGTCGTCACCGTGTGACTGTCGGATTTGACGCCCTAACCGCGCGCGGTCCACGCGTGTTGTTACACTCTCACTCACTCACTCACACACACACGCACACACACACGCACGCACACACGCTGGCGTGCCTCGTCCTTGCACAAGGCCGGTCTCCGACCGGGCCGCGGGCGAAGTACGGAGAGAGGGGGGACTGACCGGTCGGGAAGGCGGTGCACTTTTGGGAGCAGCAAGGCGAAGGCAAGGCGAAGGCAAGGCGAAGGCCTGGACGAGTCTGGAGCGGGGCGCTCTATTTCCCTTCCAGTGGCGTGGCGATGCCGTCCGGGGGAATGCGGACCGGTGATCCAATTTTCGGACGTTGGCGACAGACAGTGGGCCAGAAGACCGGTGGAGGCGGCCAAAACTCTCGGCGCGTTTTTGAGCTTCAGAGTCGCTAAACAGGCCTCGAACCGAACGTGTGACCCCACCAATGATTCCTCGTTCGGAGAGCAATCCATTGGCAGGGTCACACGTTCGGTTCGAGGCCCATTTAGCGACTCTGGAGTTCAAAACGCGTCGAGAGTTTTGTCCGCCTCCACCGGTCTTCTGGCCCACTGTGCGACCGGGCCGCTCGGGGGGAAAGGGCCGAGCCCAGTGTAGCGGATTCCCGGTGCGAGAGTTTCGGTTTGCGTTTGCATCCTCGCGATAGTTTGTTGTTTCACAAGGCGACGACACCAGGAACGCCTGGCCGGCCGCCCTCCGCGTGGAACGGGGAAGTTGGGGCAACGCATGACGTGCGCGCAGTGTGGCGGAGCCAGGCGAAGCCCTCCCCTGGCCGTCCAGCATCTGATAGTGTAGTGGCCGTCCGGACGGGTGGCTGTAGCAACAACGCGCCTCTGCGTACACACTGCAGGCTCAAAACTGCAGATGCATCGGCAGCACGCCTCTTGTAGTGTGCGCGCGCAGAGCTTGAACGGGTGCGAGGGATGCTCGGAGACTCCAGACAAGCGCACCGTCACCGAGACGACCTTGTCTCGTCTGCATTGCAGTGTTCGGTCCGCTTCGTCGGCCCGCCTCGTCCGCCGCGCCGTGGCTCAGACGCGCACCGTGACACGCACCGTGACGCGCACCGTGACGCGCACCGTGACGCGCACCGTGACGCGCACCGTGACGCGCACCGTGACGCGCACCGTGACGCGCACCGTGACGCGCACCGTGACGCGCACCGTGACGCGCACCGTGACGCGCACCGTGACGCGCACCGTGACGGGCACCGTGACGGGCACCGTGACGCGCACCGTGACGCGCACCGTGACGCGCACCGTGACGCGCACCGTGACGCGCACCGTGACGCGCACCGTGACGCGCACCGTGACGCGCACCGTGACGCGCACCGTGACGCGCACCGTGACGCGCACCGTGACGCGCACCGTGACGGGCCCGCCGTGCCGTGCCGTGACCACCGTGACGCTTCCCACGGGACACTCCGACGCGGTACACTAAATGTTATGTTCAATTTTGTACACGAAATTTTGTACGAAAAACTGCACAAATTTCACTATTTTTGGTGCAAAATTGCGTACAAATTTCTACGAAAAGTTCGTGTGCACAAAAAAAAATGCGATGTCTCGCGTACAAAATTTGTACAAAAACATTAAGGGCGGGTGCGGTCGTTGTGAACCTTCACAGTGACACTGCCGGCGAGACACATCCACCGATACCACCGGCTGTGTGTCACCCTAGCCGTGACGTGTCACGCTGTGTCACGCCCACTGGTCTCGATTCACAGAATGTGACGTCATATTTCGTTTGAATGCGAATCGAGTCACATCGCGTCACGTGACTGCATGCGTGACACACTCTCGTGACGTGTCACAGCCGGAGGCTGTGCAGTGCGAATGCTCGCGTTAATAACGGGCAAAGAGGGAGCCGCTCTCGGCTGCCTTCCACTACACCGCGTTATCGGCCCGCTGCATTATTGGCAGACAGACTGCGCTCCGGGCGATCATAAATCAGATCGCCATTTTTTTTTCACAAAAAAAAATTAACGTGCACGAGTAGGCAGCGATTTATGCTACTACTCATTACTCACTGCATCATGTTTACCTGAGAATGGTACACCCATTCCGTGGCAATTACTCCACAAGAGTCAGTTTTTATCATTTATTATTTTTGGTTGCGTTTTTCTTGTTCTTGTTATTGTTGTTTGTTGGTTTTTTTCGATGCCGCCGCCGAAATGGAGACACGCTGCTTCCCAGCGGGGCGGTGCTAGGGCACGGCCGGGGCACCGCAACGCACTGCAAGCGCCGCCGCCGCGTCCTGAGTGACACTTTAAATGTGGAATTAGAGACGGCGCGGGCAGTCCGGCCGCCTGGCTCGGCCCGGCCGCACCGTTTCTGCCGTCCTGATGATGATGCAGCAGAGGGGCTCTTCGCGCAATCGCCGCGTTTTCTTGCGTTTTTCTTGCGTTTTGTTTGAGTTTCCTTCTGGTTTTTCTCGGGTTCGCAACGCGTAACGGCCTCCCTTCCAGGCCTTCCAGTCGCTCAGCGCGGATAATTAATCGCGTCTAAAGGCCAGGCTCGGCCAGGCGGCCGGGCAGGCAGGCAGGCGGCCAGCGATGTCCTGCGTGGCCAGGGCGGCCCTTGTTCGATCTCGAGATATCGAACTGCTTGGCTGACTGACGATTCGATGCGGCTAAGCCGAGCAGCGGGCAGCGCGTTTGCAGGCTTGTCGGCAAGTTCTTTGCCGACAGAGAGAGAGAGAGAGAGAGAGAGAGAGAGAGAGAGAGAGAGAGAGAGAGAGAGAGAGAGAGAGAGAGAGAGAGAGAGAGAGATGTGACCTTTTGGATGGCTTTGTGCTCCTTTTGCCTTTTCAGCAGTGCGAGTCAAACTGGATTTCCATATCATTTGCGAAGGGAGTCCGCTGCTGTCCGCGAGCCCCATGCCTGCGGCCTGCGGGCCCTTTCCTTCAGTCTTATTTCTTGTCGAATTCGCGCTCGTGAAGACTCTCTTACGACCACTCCATTCGTTTTGTCGTTTTGAATCGAAAAAAAAATGGTGTGATCCATCCGAGAAAAATTAAGGAAATAAAAACTCAGCTCTGTCACTTTAAAACCGATGAAAAAAATTAAATGTAATCCATCCCAACAAAAAATAAATAATTGTTAATAACTTTGGCACTTAAAAATAGCGCTCCACACGCCGGCACGCCGCAGGCACTTTCTCTGACTGTGTGGCCAGGATCATTGATAGCGTTCGCTGCCGTTGCCAACGTCTCTGTGCCCCCTCCCCTTCCCCTCCCCTCGCCCCCTCCTCCCCCTCCCCCCTCCCCCCTCTCCCCCAGGACCCCACAGACAGACGGCGTGACGATGGTTCCGATCGCATCGGCGGCCAATGAGTCGGGATTAGCGTCGTGACGGCCATCAGCGGGAAGGGAATTACACACCCAGATTGTTGAGTCCACAACGAGGTGGCTGGCTGGTTGCAGAGTCGCAGACAGCTTTACACACCCCAAATGTTTGCACAATTAAGGTACGAGAGCTGCGTACACTGTGAGAGAATTCTACACACTAAATGTTTATGTATAGAATTTTGTACGTCGCGATGCGCGATTTTAAACCTGCGCGTGACGTTTTTGCATAAAATTGTGCAGAAATTCGCAGAAATTTTTGCATTTTTACGCATGATATAATGCAAAGTCCCTGCATGCACAAAGTCGTGCAAGTGGCACGGACAAAATTCCACATAAACGTTTAGTGTGTGTCCTTTTGGTACTCACGCGTCCCAAGAAATTATTTTTTTCTTGGTTTTTTTTTTAAGAAAAATTTTCTTGTGTCAAGATTTTTTTTCTATCGATACAAAGAAAATTAAAGCTGAAGAAACCGCATTTTTCTAGGTGCATTCAAGACTGTGGGGGTCGCTCGCTCGCTGCCGAATCGCTGCGCGCGAATTAGTATAGTGCGCTCGCGGTGTCGTGTCGTCGCGTGATTTGCACGCACGTGGCGCTGTAACGCTGTAACGCCCGTAACTCGATAGCGTGAGGGACGAACACGGCGCAGTGGAGCGGGGCGAGCGCGGCACCGAGTGCATTGCGGTGCAACGTGCGGTGCAACACTGTAACTGCAATACCCACTGGCCGTATTGTGCAATTAAAAAAAGTGTTTTGCGGAAATAGCTTTTTAGAAAAAATGGCAAAGGTTTTGCAAATGAAAGGATAGGATTTTCATCGCGGAAATTGAGGGGTGATTTAGAAACATTTCGGCCGCATGGCGCCTGCGAAGTCCAGGGCGGGCCGCCAAGCGGCGCACGCCTGCGTGGCGGGCTAGCCTACCCTGGCCCTGCAGGCGGCAGAGCCCCTGGCGGGTAGGCTGGCCCGCCACGCACGGACGCACCGCGTGGCGGGCCAGCCTGGACTTCGCAGGCGCTTGAGCCTGCGGGAAAGAAAAGCGTGATGACCTTTTTCTTTGTATAATTTCATTTGCAAGCAGAGTAGTAGCGCCCGCCGCGTTTTGCTCCGCCACGCCCCGACAAGGCGAGCCCTTCCTATGGCACGCGCCTCGCCTCGCGCCTCGCGCCACAAAGCCGCAGCGGACCATATAATGGGCAACGTGTTTCGGGAGTTGCAGGCAGCGGACCGCGCGCGCCGAGGAGGTGGCGAGCATGATGCAGCACAGAGCAAACACACACACACACACACTCACACTCACACACACACACACACACGCACACACTCACACACGTACACACTCACACACACGTACACACGCACACACAACGCACACGACTTGCGGACGCGGATGTGGTCATGTCGGCGCGAGCGGCTGCCCCGAAATAGAAACCCTGCAGAAGCGCCGCCGTCGTGCCGGAGTCGGTGCGGGTCCGGCCGCCAGTCGTTTTCGTCGCGCTGTCTCTCTCGCACTCACGGGCCGCCCCGTGTAGGTGCGAGAGAGACGGAATCAATCCGCAGGCCGCCACCTCGGCGCGCGAACCTCTAGCCGGCCGGCCGACCACTGGGTGGGCCGAGGTCTTATTACAGCGATCAACGCCTTTTCTACTCATCGGCGAAACTGGCGTCCGATTCCAGAGAGGATCGTTTGGTCCCTCTGTCTCCGTCGCTCCTGTGGGAGTGAGAGAGAGACGGAGCCGTCGGCGGCTGGCGCCCAGGCTGGCGCGGCCCGGCAAAACACTGTCCTCCCGCTGAGATTGTCCCCGACAGGTTAGCACCCCGCCGGACCGGGACTGCTTCCGAATAGCCTCTGTCTGTCTCTGTCGCGCCACTGCGGGGCGCCTCGCGAGTGCGCGAGAGAGAGAGAGAGAGAGAGAGAGAGAGAGAGAGAGAGAAGAGAGAGAGAGAGAGAAAGATGAGAGAGAGAGAGAGAGAGAGAGAGAGAGAGAGAGAGAGAGAGAGAGAGAGAGAGAGAGAGAGAGAGAGAGAGAGAGAGACAGACAGAGACAGAGCGCGCGGAATGAGCCCGCAGGCGGGGCCGTCATAATCGCGCCGGCTTGCATCAGGATCGGTTAGGGAGACATTACTGGCGCTTGGTGGCCGCGACGCGCGGTTTCACCCAAACGAGCGGCGCGGCTTCGGACTCGGCCAAGGTTTCTGTTTCGGAGGGGAGGCTCCTTGGGCGGCTCGCCGAAAATCGGAGGGGCCGCGCGGCCGCGTTGCGATGCGCGCAGCAACGCAGCCACGCGGCCGACGCACCGCGCCGACGACGGACTTCATTAGCCAGCCAGGTCGCTCTGTCTCTCTCGCACCTTTATGGGGATCTCTGTGAGTGCGACAGAGAGAGACAGTGCGGACTCTACTGAATCGCTCGGCCGGCCGACTTGCCGCGGCTTGACCCAGTTTGGGAGGCTTGCTTCCGAGCGCCGCTTTTGGTCGATTCAACTGGAATTGGAATTTACACTTTTTCTGGACGCTGGCTGTAGCTGTACGAGATCGGTGGACACGTTGCGTTTCCAACTCCGTTATTAACGAGGCCTTCAGGACACTGTCCTCCTCCAGGACACTGTCCTCCTCCAGGACACTGTCCTCCTCCAGGACGCTGTCCTCCTTTAGGACACTGTCCTCCTCCAGGACGCTGTCCTCCTCCAGGACACTGTCCTCCTCCAGGACGCTGTCCTCCTCCAGGACGCTGTCCTCCTCCAGGACGCTGTCCTCCTCCAGGACACTGTCCTCCTCCAGGACACTGTCCTCCTCCAGGACACTGTCCTCCTCCAGGACACTGTCCTCCTCCAGGACGCTGTCCTCCTCCAGGACGCTGTCCTCCTCCAGGACGCTGTCCTCCTCCAGGACACTGTCCTCCAGGATGTCGTTTTTCCCAGACTGCCCCGCGTTTTGATTTGTGTTGCATGCGGCCTGTCGATGGCGCTGCCAGGGCTGCTCACTGCCAGCTGGAAATCGAGACCGTCTTTTGTCCTGTCGCCCCGGCCGGCCGGCCCTCGGCGGCGAAGGGGGCGAAGGGGGCGGACAAGGTGACGTCAGTTGGCAGGCCTGGCGCCCCTTGCCGGCGGGCGTGGAAAATGTGGGGCTGGCCGTGAAAAGAGATGGTAACACACCGGGGGGAATTCCAGCGCAGCCTGGCGCAGCAATGCAGAGCACTGCGGAGCACTGCATAGGGGCGCGTGCGAACCGAACGCCCAGGCCGTCACGCTCGCCGCGGTGTCACGAGCCGCCACGCCCCGCCACGCCCCGCCACGCCCCGCCACGCCCTCCAACGCGCCACGCCCCCAGGCTCGCGGCCAGCCGCGCGGTTTTCAAGTGTAGGGGCGGCGGGGCCCGGCGGCTGAAAATAGGCAAAAAAGGAGAAAAAGTTATTCTATTCGCACGCGGCGGCGGCAGGCAGGGCGGGCAGGCGCCGATTGGGCAGTTATCGGCAGGCGTGTCGACACCTCTGCAGTCGAATCGGAATAACGTGCGCGCCGGGAAACGGACCAACCGCGGACCGGCGTGGGACCTGGTAGGGCGGAGGAACGTTAGACAAAACGCGTGTGCAAGGAGGCCTATTGGATAACACCTGGCGCGCCGTGGCAGCCAAGACGTCGTGAGTGCCTTATTTAGAGGCCGTGGCTTGCCTCTCTCTCTCTCTCTCTCTCTCTCCCTCTCTCTCTCTCTCTCTCTCTCGCTCTCTCTCGCTCGGCCCACTTCGCATGTCGCACTTCGCGCGCCAAAGCGCGCCAAAGCGCAGCAAAGCGCCGCAAAGCGCCGCAAAGCGGTCCGAGGAAACAGCCTCCTCGGCCGGGATTCGAACCCGGGGCCGCCGCCAGCCCCTAGCTAGAGGCGGCGGCGGCAGCCTCAGCGTCCTGGACCCTGGTTGAAGGCCCTGGCGCCTGGCGCACTGATGGTGTGGCAGAAATCGCAGGGATGCCTGCGGCGTGCTGGAGTATGTGAGTGTCTCCCTGCGGTGCTGTGTGTGTGTGTGTGTGTGTGTGTGTGTGTGTGTGTGTGTTCATCCTCAGTTCAATCCCCTTGCTACGAGTGCCTCTCTCGCTTTGGCGTAATTTATTATGCATATTCCGTGAGCTGGTCATATAAGTACACATTCCACTAAGCACCACACACACACAGACTCACTCACGCGCGGCGCGGTCCGAGGAAAGTGAGAATGGGAATGTATGCGCGGCGGTGCCTCATTGCTGGACGCGGCCATAACGTGGAGGAAGAGCCGGGCGCGCTTGCGACTGCAATGACCGGCGGTGACGCGCGCCCGTCGCTCTGTCTCTCTCGCACCTGTACGGGACGTCCCATGAGTGCGAGAGAGACAGAGCGACGAAAAGGACTCTCAGCTTTTTAGTGGCCGCGGTATACGGTGGTCAGATGATATCCATGCATGACTTGGCTTTGGCTCTGCTTGCCCAGTACCTCGTACGTGGCGTGGCGCGGCGTGGCGTGGCGCGGCGTGGCGCGGCGTGGCGTGGCGTGGCGTGGCGCGGCGTGGCGCGGCGTGGCGTGGTGCGGCGCCGCGCGGCTGGGGGCGATGGCGGTCCCCGACACATTGTCGCACAGTGTGTCGTCGCTCGAACGCGCAACCGCCACTTGGTTCGCGTCCAGTCGCTCGGCCGCGCCGCTGACTTGTGTGCAGGGCTGTCCGTCCGTCCGTCCGTCCGTCCGTCCGTCTGGGACGCATGCCAGCGCCGGCAGAAATATCAACTCGGCGAAATGCGTCGCGCGAGATTTTCTTTTCATCGTTATTTATATTCTGATGCGGACTGAGCTGCTGTGCACTGCCGCGCAGGACGGTAGGACACCTTTCGCCGAGGCAGTAGTCGGTGACTGCTGGCCCGCCAGGCCCGCCAGGCCGCTACAAGACGCTTCCTCAGGAAGGCACTGGCGTTTCTATCTAAAGATCTCGAGACCCCGGGGGGGGGGGGGGGGGGGGGTCTTGCAAAGTACGAATCCTTACCCACCTCGAGGGGGCGGCGGCACCCTAGGCCCGCGCCTTGACTGGATGACTCCGCTGGGCCGGCCACCGCGATGACCCCCCTCCCCTCCCCCTCGTGTTTACGCTCCCCGATTCCGCGTCCAGACTAGAGTGCCCAGAGAAATTAGCCGCGACCGGCCAGGACACTGCTAGGCCGTCCAGGACTCGGTCCGGGACCGCCAGGTGGGCTTGGCCGGGTCCGTTACAGCATCCGACCCGCCGATCTCATAAGAGATAAGCAATTTGACACGGGCAAAACGTTTTGCTTTGGCCGCTTTTGGATCGGAAAACGTGTCGTCGTCGTGGGTCCGGCCTCTCTTTCCGAGTCTTTCCAAATTCCTGTTGCGCCGTCAGGTGTTGAGCGCCGCCGATACGATCGGCCTGCGTGGCGCCGCGTGGCTCCGAGTGGCTCCGCGGGGCACACTGTGCAGCGCGGGGCGGCAGTGCGTGCCTTGCTGGTCGTTGTTTCGCCAGGCCGGCGGGGCGGGCTTGCGCGCCGTGCGTGGGCGAGGCGGCCAGGCACGCCGGGCAGGACGAGGCGAACACTACTGCCTCCTCTCTCTGGGCAAAAAAAAAAAAAAAAAAAAACAATGTCCGGGTTTTCCAGGCAGACCCACCCTGGAAAAAATGGCTCCTTGGAAAACTCGGACACGCACTTTTTGACCGGTCTTTCTCTCGCTTGTACACGCAGAAAAATAACTTAGCTGACCTGCTAATGTACCTTAGCAAGAGAGACTTAGCACAAGAAACTAATATCCTTAGCTACATTGTGCAGACTTAGTAGCGGAAGCTAACACAACTTAGCAAGACTTGACAAAAATCTTAGCAAAGAGGTTTAGCGGTGGTGCTAATAAATTAGCTGCTGGCGCTAAGCTCCTATTGACTGATCATTCGACCCCAGCGTAGGATATGAGTCCTCCCTTACTCCTCTCCAGAGAAGGAACGGCAGTAGCCGAAGGGGAAAGGTAACAAGTCGGCAAGTAAAAGTCTGAAGTTCGAATACCGAAAATTTTCTGACTTAGTTTTGCTTGCTAAGGCCTTAGCTACCTTGCTAATATGTGCCAGCTAAGAATATTAGCAACTGGTGCTAAGGTATTAGCTGTCCATATACAGCTAAGATTATTAGCAAGGGGAGTTAAGAGTTAGCAGCCGTCGCTAAGCATTTCTCTGCGTGTACTCATGGGGAGCGTCGTAGGGGTACGAGCGAGAGGTCGCAAAACTCTGCCCGTGTTTCCCAGGTCCGCCCTGGAGGAATGGCAGGTGATCTGCTTTCTCGCCTGCATGGTGGACAGAAACCCGGACACTGTCTTTTCGGTGCGATGCCCGCCAACGTGTGCGATGCCCGTGCTGAACGCACTCCGGCCGACCTTGCACCGCGGAACCATCCCGAGGTTATCCCCAGATAGAGCCGTAAACGGCAATTTTTTGTCCTTTTCCCCGCCGGCCGAAGGAAAGACCAGTAGCGCTGGCATGCAAATCAGACACTAAACTGCCGCGTGTGGCTCTTCGAGGCGCGCGTCCTTTGGGTCGGGACTCTCGCTCGCTCCGTCTCTCTCGCGCCCTGACCGACGCCCCGTCAGTGCGAGAGAGACGGAGCGACGAGGCGGTCCTCCGGAATGAATCAGGCGGCACGGCGGCACTCGGACCGAAAGATAAAGGATGTGACAAAACAATCAGTGGCCGGGCCGCCGTCACCTCCAAGTTTATCGCCGATGAGTCCGAACAAGTCCTTGTCTCTCGCTCTCGCTCCCACTCGTGGGGCGTCCCGTCGTGGGGGTGCGAGAGAGACAGAGCGATGGCAGCAGCAAGCGGTGTTGGGAATCGGCCCGCAGGCGGAACGGAACAAGAAAAGGAGATGAAGGCGAGATGACTGTAGCTCTCCTTCTGCGACAGCTGATTGCTGTCGCTGACATGGGAAGCAGCAGCGTCACGCGTTCCTACTCTTCCGTCACAAACTCGTCACAACGTCGCCTCGATGTCGCATCCTCGACTTCGCTCTGTCGCGGCCCTTCAGCCTCACCCCTCCCCTTGCAGTGTCGCCGCGGTCGCGTTAATCGGAAAAGGCGGGCGATCGAGAGAAAGTGAGATTGACTGGAAAAGTCTGGAGCGGCTCATCCAGCGCCGCCATCTGTTTGGAGCGTCATGACACGCCGCTCGGCGCGCTCGCCGCGTCGGGCTGGAGGGGGAGGGGGCAATCGCAGTGTGCGACATCACATTCAAAGGAGCAGTGTGCGACATCACATTCAAAGGAGCAGTGTAGTGCCACATCCCATTGAACGTCCCATTGGTCGTTTGGAACGCTAGAACACTGGCGATCGGGTTTTGCTTGGTCAGAGCGCACACAAAATCTATGTGTGTACTCAGTACACACTTCTAGGTGCGTGCTTACAAGCATGCACTTCTAGGTGTGTACTTGCCTAAGCACGCACCTAGAAGTGTGTACTTGAATGAGTACACACTTATAAGTGTGTACTTAGTGAGTACACACTTGCGAGGTGCATGCGCGGCATAGGGAAAACGCATGCACTTCTATGTGTGTACTCATTGAGTACACACTTATAAGTGTGTACTCATTCAAGTACACACTTCTAGGTGCGTGCTTAGGCAAGTACACACCTAGAAGTGCATGCTTGTAAGCACGCACCTAGAAGTGTGTACTGAGTACACACATAGATTTTGTGTGCGTGCTCATGCTCAGCCTCTGCCGCGGCCCTTGCAACGGCCTCAACCTTTGCCTCGGCCTCGGTCACGGCCTTCGCGTCGGCGGCCATACGGCTGTGTCCGCGGAGCTGCCTGCTCGAAGCGCACGGTCCGCCAGCGCGGCCGGCCTCGAGGGAGGAGCATTGCAGAGGGCGGAGCAGCGCGGAGCAGGGTGACACCCTCGACATGAAGATCGCTTTCTCTGCCACGGCCGCCACGGCTGCCTGGGCCTTGGCGGCGGGCTGGCGGCACGGCGGCCCGTCGGCCTCAGGACACGCACGGCCGCCACGGCCGGCGACACGCGTGTCCAAGCAGCAATGACAGTGTTGGCCAACCCAGCGGGCGCGGGCGTGGTCGCTGTGTGTGAGTGAGACAGTGTGTGACAGTGTGTGTGTGTGTGCCGCGCATGTGCATGCGCGGCGCGGAGATGCAGGGCCCCACATGGGGTGGGCTGAAGTAACAAGGGCTGAGGGGGGCAGCCAGTCGCCAGACAGGCAGGCAGGCAAGCAGGCAGCCAGGCAGCCAGCCAGCCAGGCAGCCACTGTTCGTTCAGGCTCAGACAGACGGACAGGCAGTTGCACGGACAGGCGAGCCGGTGAACGGACAGCGGTCGTGCTTAAGGGATACCATTGGCACCTGTTGTGCAGCCTGGAGCGGCCGCCGTCTGCACTGGCGGCTGGGGGGGGGGGGGGGGGGGGTGACGGGCACTCGAGACGATGCAGTCCTGCCACTGTCACGGTTGACGCGAAAGTCAGACTGGTTTCCGCTCGCCAATGCGGCGGCGGCCCGGCAGGGCTAGAGCGGCTAGACACAGCCCGACACTGGAAAGGAAAGGGGCCGAGAAGTCATACACACCGCGCGCCGCGTGAGTGACGTCATCGACGTCATGGCCCGAAATGACTTCGCGCCGACGGCGTGGTGGGTGGAGCCGGCTGAACCGCGTCGGGGGAGGCGCCTCGTCAACAAGTCGTTTTTGTGCACTCTGAATGTTTCTTTCCTAATTTATGTATAAATTTGTACACAGCTTGCCCAAATACGTCCATACTGTACGTAACCCAGAGTGTGCGGCTTGGCTGCCGGCTAGCCGTCCGTGCCTGCTGCTCGTGTTCATCCCCTGTGGATTACGACAATGCGCTTTCACTAGGCCAGTATTAGCGCACTGCTTCTGTCACGCAGCTGCCGGACAGGCGGACGCGGCGACGGACGGACGGACGGACTGACAGGAAATGAAACGGCACCATCGAGGAGGCTGGCGGGCTGGCCTATCCGGCCAGGCGGATGGATGACTGGTTCACAGACACCCACTTGCGCGCACGCAAAACGGCAGGCCGACTCGCAGACAGACAGACAGACAGACAGACAGACAGACAGACAGACAGACAGACAGACAGACAGACAGACAGACACACACACACACACACACACACACACAGACAGACAGACAGACAGACAGACAGACAGACAGACAGACAGACAGACAGACAGACACACACACACACACACACACACACACACACACACACACACACACACACACACACACACACACGGAAGATTCACAGGCATACGGACGGGCAGAGGGGCGGCCGCATGCATGATGCAGTCGGCCGCGTTTTATTGGGAGACTTTACCGCTGTGCTGCGCTCTTGCGGTGAGAAAGTGAAGTGTGCCTGCTCGGCCCTGCCCGGCCCTACCGCCCTGCCGCACAGTGGGCCAGAAGACCGGTGGAGGCGGACAAAACTCTTCGATGCGTTTAGCGGACTCTGGGGCTCAAAACGCGTCTAAGAGTTTTGTCCGCCTCCACCGGCCTTCTGGCCCACTGTGTGCCGGGTAGGCCAGCCCGCGCGGCGCGCACGCATCGCACGCAACTCGCGGTGCGTCGCGGTGTCTCGGCGAGCCTTGGGCGTGTGCTTTACTGCTGGCAAGCCCTGCCAGACTCCCCTGCGAGTTGTGGCTCTCCGCACTGGCGCCACGGCGGCGCTCCCCGAGCCCTGTAAGGCCTGCGAGGCATGGGCCCTGCGAGGCATGGGCCCTGCGAGGGACGCCCTGCAAACGCACGCCCCGGAGGAGGCAGCAGGGCCGCTTTAAAATGCGTGAGAGCCCTTCAAAGTCCCGCATTGCATCGGCTGCAGCGCAGTGCCGTGCAGTGCCATGCAGTCCCTCCCTTGGCCGCAAAGTGTTGCGCAGCGCATGGCACTGCATGGCACTGCATGGCACTGCATGGCACTGCATGGCACTGCATGGCACTGCATGGCACTGCATGGCACTGCATGGCACTGCATGGCACTGCATGGCACTGCATGGCACTGCATGGCACTGCATGGCACTGCATGGCACTGCATGGCACTGCATGGCACTGCATGGCACTGCATGGCACTGCATGGCACTGCATGGCACTGCATGGCACTGCATGGCACTGCATGGCACTGCATGGCACTGCATGGCACTGCATGGCACTGCATGGCACTGCATGGCACTGCATGGCACTGCATGGCACTGCATGGCACTGCATGGCACTGCATGGCACTGCATGGCACTGCATGGCACTGCATGGCACTGCATGGCACTGCATGGCACTGCATGGCACTGCATGGCACTGCATGGCACTGCATGGCACTGCATGGCACTGCATGGCACTGCATGGCACTGCATGGCACTGCATGGCACTGCATGGCACTGCATGGCACTGCATGGCACTGCATGGCACTGCATGGCACTGCATGGCACTGCATGGCACTGCATGGCACTGCATGGCACTGCATGGCACTGCATGGCACTGCATGGCACTGCATGGCACTGCATGGCACTGCATGGCACTGCATGGCACTGCATGGCACTGCATGGCACTGCATGGCACTGCATGGCACTGCATGGCACTGCATGGCATCTGCACTGGCACTGCATGGCACTGCATGGCACTGCATGGCACTGCATGGCACTGCATGGCACTGCATGGCACTGCATGGCACTGCATGGCACTGCATGGCACTGCATGGCACTGCATGGCACTGCATGGCACTGCATGGCACTGCATGCACTGCATGGCACTGCATGGCACTGCATGGCACTGCATGGCACTGCATGGCACTGCATGGCACTGCATGGCACTGCATGGCACTGCATGGCACTGCATGGCACTGCATGGCACTGCATGGCACTGCATGGCACTGCATGGCACTGCATGGCACTGCATGGCACTGCATGGCACTGCATGGCACTGCATGGCACTGCATGGCACTGCATGGCACTGCATGGCACTGCATGGCACTGCATGGCACTGCATGGCACTGCATGGCACTGCATGGCACTGCATGGCACTGCATGGCACTGCATGGCACTGCATGGCACTGCATGGCACTGCATGGCACTGCATGGCACTGCATGGCACTGCATGGCACTGCATGGCACTGCATGGCACTGCATGGCACTGCATGGCACTGCATGGCACTGCATGGCACTGCATGGCACTGCATGGCACTGCATGGCACTGCATGGCACTGCATGGCACTGCATGGCACTGCATGGCACTGCATGGCACTGCATGGCACTGCATGGCACTGCATGGCACTGCATGGCACTGCATGGCACTGCATGGCACTGCATGGCACTGCATGGCACTGCATGGCACTGCATGGCACTGCATGGCACTGCATGGCACTGCATGGCACTGCATGGCACTGCATGGCACTGCATGGCACTGCATGGCACTGCATGGCACTGCATGGCACTGCATGGCACTGCATGGCACTGCATGGCACTGCATGGCACTGCATGGCACTGCATGGCACTGCATGGCACTGCATGGCACTGCATGGCACTGCATGGCACTGCATGGCACTGCATGGCACTGCATGGCACTGCATGGCACTGCATGGCACTGCATGGCACTGCATGGCACTGCATGGCACTGCATGGCACTGCATGGCACTGCATGGCACTGCATGGCACTGCATGGCACTGCATGGCACTGCATGGCACTGCATGGCACTGCATGGCACTGCATGGCACTGCATGGCACTGCATGGCACTGCATGGCACTGCATGGCACTGCATGGCACTGCATGGCACTGCATGGCACTGCATGGCACTGCATGGCACTGCATGGCACTGCATGGCACTGCATGGCACTGCATGGCACTGCATGGCACTGCATGGCACTGCATGGCACTGCATGGCACTGCATGGCACTGCATGGCACTGCATGGCACTGCATGGCACTGCATGGCACTGCATGGCACTGCATGGCACTGCATGGCACTGCATGGCACTGCATGGCACTGCATGGCACTGCTGTATGGAGCGCTCTGCCTGATATGGGGCACTCCGCCACACCAATCAAACACCCCCTCCCCCTCCCCTGCCGTCCTTTCACTCTGCAAACGCCTTATCGCTACACAGTGTTTTACTCTCACGGAGGGAGGCGTGGTGCGGGCGGACTGGGCTAGCCTAGGCCAGCCGGCTGGGCGGCGCGATCCCCTATAAATAGCGGCAGTGGCGGATCCAGGGTCGGCCGGAGGGAGGGGCAAGGTTTTTGCCTGCTTACAGGGGCGAAGTGTGGCTGTTCGCCTGCCTTCAGGGCGACTATCCGGGGATTGTCCTGTTGCCTTTGGCGGGCCGCCGCCGGGCCGTTGTTGGGCCACGGGGCGGGCGGGCGTTTGAACCTCGCGCCAAATGGCGCAGTGTGCCACCCAGGGCACGCCGAGGCACGCCGCGCTGCAGCGCTGCCAACTGCCATGGAACAACAACAACAAGTGCCCGTGGCAAATTAGGAATGACCGGAGGTGCTCGAGAGCGAGGCGGTGTACGCCTCCGCGAGGTGCCAGCGACCTACATCGATACCTTGATCGACACCTGCAGGCAGGGGCACCACCAAAACAAAGCCGAAAGCCAAGTGGCGACGGTGCGGCGCCCGCGGTGCCAAATCATTTGCCAGTGTGGCCGCACTGCCGCCGCCATGGAGGGAGATAAACTGCCCGCGAGCTGCCAAAGCCAATGGCGGCCAATGGGCACTTACAGTGCCGCCACCCGGCTGCCACCATGCTGCCACCCTGAGCCCGAGCCACACCCGAGGTTTCTTTAATGAATCCCCGTGGCACCGCCGTGGCACGGTGATTTCTGCCTGCTGCTCGACTCCGGCTACTTTTTCCACTCCTCATTTTTGCCGTCCGAAGGCCCTAGCCCGCATTTTCCTCGCGTGGACTCATGCGCATGCAACCCAGGCGCGGATTCGAACCGCGAACCTTCGGCGCCGCGGCCCGCCACGCTATCCCCTGTGCTGACGAGCCGTTCTCTTTCCGCAGGTGCTGTTGGTGCTGGCCGCCCTGGCGTCCCTGGCAGCGGCGCAGTCCTTCGGAGACTTCTTCCCCGGCTTCGCCGCCGCGCAGTCCTCCGGCGCGGCCGGCGGCCGCTCCAACACGGGTAACCCTGGTAACCCCCTGGGGAGCGATTTTTCTCTGCGCCTCCGTGGCGGCGGTATCCAGCGTGCGTCGGCGGTCGCCCCAGGGCCCCAGGGCCGCCACCAGCCCCAGCCAGCACCTGTAGGGCGCCTGCTGCCGGGGGGGTCCTGCCGCCACCGTCGACGCCACGCTCGAAGCCGTCGTCAGAGGGGCGTTCACGCCGCTTTCGATACAATCGAAGCGACGGCGATAGAAAAATTTCTCTCCGGGCATCTCGAAGCGCGCGGCAGGATGCGCCGCGGACGCGCGCTCTGCGAACTGATGGCCGCAGTGGGACCACTTCCACCGAAAATCAGTTCGAAAAGCCGCCGTCGGGCACCATCTGCCGCCGTGACAGACTAATCTTTCTTTTTCCGAGCCGTTTTTCCAGCGATGACCCCGACTCTAGTCATGGCCTCGAGTCTTTTACGACTCTTCCTATTTCAGAGCACAGCTTGAGCGCTGGCCACGGCGACGGAGCGCGTCCAATTCATTTTGTCCAATTCATTTCGTGCGCCTCAAGCCGAGCAGCCTTGCCTCTATCGCGCCACTATAAAATGATTCCAAAGTCCGGCGAAGCGTGATAAATTTGTCGTCCCCTCTTGCATTCTTTACAATGTTTTCATTCAAGTCTGCTTGTCTTGAAGAATCAAGGCCAAGGGGTCATAACGATCCCCATCTGCCCCTCCAAACCCAAGGGGAAGGATCTGTGAATCTGTATAGTACTGAAACTCCAGTTGCAAAACTACAGCATGTTCTTACTTTTATACCTAGATTCCGCTTCAAACTGACACAATGCCGGCAGTAAATTAAAACTGGAAACTCCTCGTTCCGGACAATGAATTTTTTCGGCTTGGTTCTTATTGAAAATCGATGAAATTCTTTCCTCAACTGATCCAACACGACTTTTCAAATTTCCTGGACCGAGCCTCCGGCCGCCGCTGCCGGCAGCCTCTGGTCGTGCGCCCCTCCCCTCACTGCGCAGCCGCGCCTTGCCGCGTCCACGTGTTCAAGCCTCTTTCTGCCGCAGGCCCCATCCTGTTCCCCAACACGCCCCCGGGCTCCGAGACGAGCGGCGTGGTCGTGGGCGCGTCGGGCTTCGGCTTCGTGCCTCCGGGTGGACGCACGGGGGGCGCCAGAGGTGTGTATCCCAACATCAACAGCCTGGTCGCGGGGCCCGGGCCCTCTCTCCGGCCGTCCCTCGGTCTGCCCCTGGGCACCCTGGGCCCCCTCGGGGGCGGCCCGCTGGGCCCCGCCAGCCTGGTGGGCTCCAGCCATGGCACCAGCTCGTTCCGACTGGGTCCGCTGCGCAGCCCCCTCGGGGGCCCGCTGGGGGGCTCCCTGGGCAGGGCCCCGACGACCAGGCTGCGGCCCAGCGTCTCCTACAGCACGACCCACGGGGCGGCCGCCGTGGCCCCCGGTGGGGTAGTGGCCCCCGGTGGGGCGGTCTCACCCAGCATCGCACACAGCCCGCTTCTCTGGAGGCTTCCAGGACGATCATCTTCATCTTTCCTCTCAGGTATCACTCGCCGGGGCGGGAAGTGGTCCCTCGAACCAGCCGGCCGACCTTTGCTGACTCATTAACTTGAATTAAAACTTTGAGATGCGTCGTTACGCATTTCCTTTAGTGTTAAATTTCAGAGTCCAAGATAATTTTGAATTAATATTTCCTGAATGACTGAGAGTTTGCTCTCGTTGTCATTCATGTCACAATCCAATAACTTACAATTTGATTTATCAGACCACTTCCCGATCCGCCTCATCAAAGAAACAATGTCCATATTCGTACGGGTGTAATTAATACAGTGAAAATAGTTTAAATTGGTACAATAACTTGTAAATCCAAGCTGTAAATACCTGCTTTAAGACTATGAGCATTTGTCTTTGTCAAGTAAAATTGCATCCAGGTTGTTGACAGAAGAACACTTCTCTAAAAAGAAAACGTCATTAAAATTTCTTGCCTTTTATTTTCAAACTCAAAATTCGAAAGTTAAAATAATTTTGAATTGCCCATATGAGACATTATCACAAAACATTCCATTTCTCTTCAAATCACGCCATCCTTGAAAATCTGTTTTTTCGCCTTTTTCTAGAAAGTGCCATCCCAGTAGACCTTTTCATTCATTGCCATGGGCAATCATACTCTCTGCCTGGCGGCGCTCCTCGTTCCATTTCCCATTTTCCATCCCATCGGATCGCCGCCATGACTCTGCTTGGTGACGCCGCCAGAAACCGCCCCCTCACTCGTCACGTTTCCGTGATGGCGCAGAAACGGAGTTGTGGTGTTCTTCTTCCGTAGATAACCTTTATCTCTAACTCCTTGGTGCACGGGGAACGCATGACTCACCTCGCCGCACTTTTCCACAGCCGCCCTTCTCTCTGTCTCTCTCTTTGCTGCCGAGCAAACACCACGCTGATTCCGCACAGTGCTTTCTTCGCTCTGTCTCTCTCGCACTCGCACGGAGTGCCCCAAGACTGCGAGAGAGACAGAGCGACGAAACCGACTCTCGGAGTCAGTCTGCCGCTGCTTTCTGCATTTCAAGCCGCTTCCGCGGAAGGTGAGGGAGACCAGCAGACTCTCGTCGCCCTGTCTCTCTCGCACCCATGGGGCGTCCCGTAAGGGTGCGAGTGAGACAGAGCGAACCTACAGCCGGCGGCCCGGCATGACATTAACGCCCCGCCTTGCATACAACATGCTGCTTCTCTCCCGCTTCGGCCGCTTCCGGCCCAAAAGTCTTTTCCGTCTTCTTTCTACATTGTAGCAGCTTCCCGCGCGCGCCGTCAATGCAGGCGGCCGGCTCGGCGGCTTCCATTCATTGGCCGCCGGGAGGGGGGGGGGGGGGGGCAGCAAAGTTGGTAACGTGCGTTCGATGACGGGCAACGGGCACGACAGTGTAAGCGATCTAGGAGCAATGCGGGTGTCGAGGCAAACAAGCCTCCCTGCTGCATCCGCGCCCGGTTAGGTAAGGTTTGGTTTAAGGACGAGGTCAGCTCACGTGCCGAACAGACTGATTCCGATGTCGTCGCTGTCGGAGAGAGACAGAGCGGCGGCGACACGCTCGGCGCGTCCCAAGCCCCGGTGCGCCCAGTGCGTGAGATCGGATGGATTGCACTTGGCCACTCCGAATGGAGAATGCGAGTCGCTGTGATGCATTCAAGCGGAGCACCGCGCAGCACTGCGCTGGCGTTGCGAAGCGCCAAGCACGGCAAAGCACGGCCAAGCACTGCGAAGCACCGCGAAGCACGTCGCGACGCGAGGGAAGGGCCGGCAGCAAGGCCATAGCCGGCCGGGGCGGGGCGGGGCGGGGTGCGTCGGTGCGTCCCTCTTGGTGTCGTTTGCGGTGCACCTCGCTCGCGTCATCGTTGCAAAACTTGAAAGAAAACTGACAATGGGTCATTTCTGCGGCCGCCGAGTCGTCAGCGCGAACGCGGGCGAACGCGGCGAACGCGTGGCCGAGTCTCTGCGAGTTTTCACAAAATTATCGTCCGGCGGCGTGTGGGGCCTGCGCCTGCGGACTCTCTCGCACTGCGCACCCCGCCCCGTGAGAGTGAGAGAGACAGAGATTCGATTAGCGACTCTGGAGCTCAAAACGCGTCTAGTGTTTTGTCCACCTCCACCGACCTTCTGGCCCACTGTGTGTCGCTTCGAACGCGTCCCTCCCTGATAACAAGTGCGTGTCTCTCCGCGTGGCGCCTCGGCGCGCTCCAACGGGTTCAACGACACCCCGCGACACGTCCGCGACGCATGGTGGGCCTCGACCCGCGCGCTTGGTCCCTCGGTCCCCTCAGTCCGCGGTGATGTTCGATGGTAGCCGTGGTGCGTCACTGACCCATCCGTTCGATAATCCAATCCTCGCTGGTAATCGATGGTGGTTCGAGTTACTCGCCCGTCCGCGCCGCGCGACCCTCGATGGCGCCGGTTGCAATCTAGAGCGGGGGGGGGGCAAAGAGGCACTTTTGCCTACCTTTCAGGCATCTATCAAGGAGAAAGGGGGGGGGGGGGGTGATCCGCGCTTGTACGTAGCCGTGGGATGGCCATGGGATGACCGCCTGGGTGTCAAATGGTGCCATACGGTGGCGTGCCGCTCCATTCTCTGCGCGGCGCGGCGCCACGGCAGGGCAGGGCACATGGCGCACCGTTCTTAGGCAATCGGCTGCATATCGGCGCGGTGCGGCTAGACTTGGCGGTGCAGCGCATTCCCCTGCACTGCAAAACGTTTCGGTTCGCGCCTCGGTCCGCGCCTCCCGCGAGCGGCTGGGCGGAAGCAGGAGAAACCACCCGGCGGTACTGTACTCCGAGCCCGGAGGAGTCTTTGAGGACTTGGCGGTCTCTCACGCAGGGGCGGCTTTGGAATTTCGTTTGGGGAGGGGGCCCTTTTACGCTGTTTGGCCACCTCAGGGGGAGTATGAGTGCTGCCTACCAGGGCACACTGTGCGACGCCAAACCACTGACAACGCGAGAAAAAGAAATGACGCGCTCACATGTGTCCGTTAACTCGTAGTGGGGTAGGGGCGGGACGATTACTGTACATTTTGTATATATTGTAAAAAATATTAAAAATTGCATAAACATAACTCAAGAGAGATGCTCGTTCCTGCATGTGGTGTCCCCGTGAATCCAGTGGCGCGAAAAACTGAACTTGCTGGTGCTTTTGCAGGTAACTCCGCCGCCTTCACCGGAAGCTTCGGCAGCGAGGACTACCTATAGAAGAACGTCTCCCTCGCCTTCGCCTTCCTCATCGACATCGTCATCTACATCGTCCTCGCCATGCCAGCCGCATGCAGCCTCAAGAGGAACTGCTCTCCGTCTGTCTGCGTGCATCCATGGAGCCACGAAGCGACCCGAGCGAGGACCCGAGAGACCATGGAGGAGGACAGGAGTCTCTCCAGACAGAGTCGTTCCAACTGGGTCGTTCCAGACGGGTTCGTTCCAGACGGCTCATTTCACGAAGCTGTCGTCGTCCATTGACACCTTTCCGCTCACTACTGTCATCGAAAAAGCAACGTTCAAATGTTATTTTTAATTTTATCGAGGAAGGAAGTAGAAACTGTTGGTGATGAAACCAAATGTGACGAGTCCCTCCTTTGAAATGTAAAGTTACCAGTGTAAACCTCAGGATTTCGTCACAGGGCATCGTTTGACTTGTATGTATTTTGGTGCCATGCAATGTTCAAATCGGCTGCTGTTGCCTTTTCTTCTTGTAGAGCTGTCTTCCAGTTTTGAACAGCAGGACTGTTCGCAGCCCAGACCGCCCCTTGCGCCTGTTGGCTTTGTATACTCGCGTTCAAAACTATTACCTCCACTCCATTTGCCATCCTCTAACTATTAGAAAACCATTTCCATTTCAACCAGTCGTTAATTTATATTTATTTATACTGTACATTGTTCGTTCATGTGTTTGTCCGAATATATCTGGACACGAGTCACACCGCTGCGAAATAAAATAAAATATTGTCTTTGCGAATCCAATCCTTTAGACTTTGCCACCATGGCTTTTGAACCAAACAAACGCCGACCGCATATCCAGGGTGTTTCCCCCTTAGTGCGATTTTCAATGAGAAATATGATGTTTTTCTGTATGAGTTTCTAGTGTAACATTAAAATTGAAATGACGGGTATATTGCTCTAGACCGAAAACCTTGTTTGAAACCAATGCACTCCTACGTGGAGTGCCAACATTGCCAAGGTCGTTGTACGAGGCCGAGAATGTATGAAAAGCATTACTTTGTGACTTATTTTCTGTCATGTAAAGCTAGAGAGCCAACTACCCCCATGGGGTCAATTATATGAGATTTTTTGTGTATATACAATGTACTTACTTGTAAAAAAAGAATGTCTGTGTCTGATTTTGATTGATGTGTGTCCGTCCAGGTGTAAACTATTTGTAAGGTCATAATATCATTAAACAAATATTTAAGCATTTGATCGAGTCCTTTCAATTTTCCCTCATCAACCCAAAACATCCAAAATTCGAATCTAACGCCCTCACCAAAGGAAAACTGGAGCGCATCTGCTCTCAGTCAGATCCCCGCACTAGTTTGAAAATCCCGGCAGTGCTGCCAGTCTCGAAAAGAAAAGACAGCTTCGAGAGTCGACAGCAGATCGACTATACCAGCAGACAGCGGTCCAGACATGCCAACATCGCTGCACAAGTCACCAAAACGTCCAACTCCAAAGCAAATCCACAGAAACTGTGGTGATAGCGTGCGAGGATTATGAAACTCAGTCTGAGAAACGGACCTGCTCTTACAGTCAAGCCGCCACCGGGAGGCGAACCCGTGCTCTTGCTGGTTGGCAGTGACCGTGACAACGTCATTCCGGGCATTGTGTCGGTTCGGTTTGTGATGGTGATGGCTGTCACACCGAACAGCTGTACCTGCACTTGTGCTTGCTCTGTGGCTAAGACGTAGAGATAGTGTTGTGATAGGGGATACATGCATACGCCCGCCCGCCGCGCCGTCTTCGTGCTTTGTGCTCCGTGTCTCTGGACTGGCTATGCTGGACAAGCCCAGCGAGCCTTGATCTAAATGAGCGGCGACGAGTCCTTAGTGGATACCACCGACAGGATCAACAGTTCGTCCCTGCCCCAGCCGCTGTCACTGGAGAGCTTAGACGACCACCCTTTCCAGGACGGGGCCTGTCTTTCCTTCGCCCCTGGTTCCAGCATCCTCGGAACAATTGATTCTCCGTTGATAAACCGCGAGAGCCAGCCCTTGCTAGGTCGCATGGACCTGGAGGGCTCTCTCAACAACTTCCCAGGTAACCTCACCTTGGTGAATGGGTTATGTAACTTCATTGACCAACACCTTAGTTGTCAAGAGTGAGATCCTTGTTGAAAGTATCCGATGCTGGCTTCAAACATTTTAATTTGAAATCCGTATTCACGTTGAGAATCTCTGTAGCTCAATCATCGAAATGGTCCCAAAGCGAGATCTTTTCTCGCATCTGTTCCTTAGTTCTAGATTAAGATCGGAACATATACACTTCATCCACACATATCTTCATGGTTTGTTTTCACCCTTGTGAAATCAACAATATCTGCTTCTAAAATGGGACTCAACTCATAGCAATAAAGTCTCAAGGTCTGATTGGGAGAAGCCAAGAGATCATTACTGATCTCTCGCAATAGCCCAAGGTCTCATGAACAGTGAACAGTCTTTGCTTCATGTTTTTGTTCCGTTATTGCATTCTGACGCATTCCTGAGAGCAGTATTTAGACAGTAAAAAAACAATATTTTGTAGATGACCCGAAATTTGCGGAGCTGGTCCGCCAAGCAGAATTGGCAATTGATAATGGAATCTACCCAGAAAGAATTTATCAAGGATCGAGTGGATCATACTTTGTCAAAAACACTGCAGGGGTAAGTATTTGTCTATACTCTAATGATTATTTTTCTATTTTATGGAAGTAATCTTTTAATTTCTTTGACTAAGTGGAGTAATTGAATTATTATGTATTCCACAGCAAATTATTGCAGTCTTCAAACCTAAAGATGAAGAACCATATGGTCGATTAAATCCCAAATGGACTAAATGGATGCATAAACTATGCTGTCCGTGCTGCTTTGGTAGGTCATGTTTAATACCAAATCAAGGATATTTGTCAGAGGCAGGAGCCAGCCTTGTTGACCAGAAATTGGGTCTCAATATTGTTCCTAAGACAAAGGTAAGCTGTCATTTTAATCAGATGTAGCATAATAATCACTAAAACATTTCAGTTATAATTCAGTTTTCATATTTCTACAGGTTGTTAAACTAGTTAGTGAGACGTTTAATTACCGAGGTATTGCAAGACAAAAAACAAGGGTAAAGCAAGCAGTAATGGATCGAGCACCATGGATTGGGAGGCGATTTAATAGAATAGGTCTTCCTCCCAAGGTAATAATTGTTGCAGTGCTACAAGTTAAAAGTGCTCTTTCGAACAACTGTTTAATTTCTGTTGTTACTTTTTTTGTTTTGAATTTTCAGAAGGGATCATTTCAGATGTTTGTTGAGGGTTTCAAGGATGCTGACTATTGGCTCAGACGCTTTGAGACTGAACCCTTGTCCCCCAAGCTCCAGTCTGAGTTTCAAAATCACTTTGAACGTCTAGTTGTACTTGATTATATCATCCGCAACACAGACAGAGGCAACGATAATTGGTTGATTAAATATGACCAGCCGAGTGTTAACTCTCGAGCCAGTTCAAGAGGAGGCGAGATGGAAGATGCAACGGTTGGTTTGCCTTACCCAATGTCATGCTGTAATTATTTATTATTATTCTTGAATAGTGCTTAACTTTTTATTTTCTGGTTTGTCAGGAATGGAATGTGGTTCAGCTACCACAATTATCAATTGCAGCCATAGATAATGGCTTAGCTTTCCCATTCAAGCATCCAGACTCCTGGCGAGCATACCCCTATCATTGGGCATGGCTTCCTCAGGCCAAGGTGCCTTTTAGTCAAGCCATTGGTGAGCAGCTTCTGCCTCTGATTGGTGACATGAACTATGTGCAGGATTTGTGTGATGATCTTTATCTTCTCTTCAAAGTATGTTCACTGAAAATTTGTGTCAGCAAAATCTTGCAAGTTAAACAGCAATGACTAATGATTTCCTCATCCTGCAGCAAGACAAAGGATTTGATCGCCACATGTTTGAAAGGCAAATGAGTGTAATGAGGGGGCAAATATTAAATTTGAAACAAGCCCTTACTGACAGGAAAAGTCCGGTTCAGCTCGTCCAAATGCCCTCTGTAATTGTAGAAAGGTGAGTGAATGTGGGAAATGGATAAGTTATCCGAGGTTATTGGTACGTAGTTTTATTTGTTTTGAAAAACTATTCTCAAAACTGATTCATTGTTTTTTCTCTTTCCATCAGACAAAAAGGTCATGTTGGTACCACATCCCGGTTCAGATCATTTAGTGATACTTTCACTCAGCGTGTTCATATGAAGAGCCCGTTCTTTTCGTGGTGTTAAGCGACTTTGTCAATGACCAATCCATCTTTAGACTGCATAATTGCTCATAGGTTGGAAAAATCCTTTTCATTATGAGTAATGAGTGATTGTGCGGCACTTCTAAGTGCCATTGTTTAGTTTTTCTGAAGTCAGTGGCCCTATTTACTTTTGAATGTAATAAGTCTGTATTTCATTTAAAGTTTATAGCAGTCTTTTTAAATGTTTAATTATTTTGACTAATTTCAACCAAGATCAAGGAATTTTAACTCCATTAACCAGTATATTGTTATTCATTTTTTTGCCCGAATGCTATGAATTTCCCCACATCCCCTCTATTTCAATAATTTGAGTTTCTTTACCTTTACCATTATTTGCATAAGTACATAGTTTGATGATGAGGTATTAATATAGCAATTTGAATGATGAGTTTCATGTGCAGGTTGCATCATATCACTCATAGATAGCTTTTATTATAATTTTTTTTTGTGCTGTGAAGAAATATTCATGTGTTGTTTTTATCAAAAGGAAAATAACCAAATGTGTCACTATAAGATCTAATTTATTCCCTTGAGGGAACATTCCATCTATCTCTCTGGCACTATTGATACACATGCAAATAGTGCACTCTTAGAGGTTACTCCTGGAATATCCCAAGAGTCAAGTGGCATTCCTTACTTAGGGCCCTGCTAGTGAAATGAATTAAGCTGAAAGTGATACCATTGTGTAATTGTGAATGGTTGTTTTTGAATAGTGATGATCATCTAAGACATCTCCTTTATTGTTCTTTCAATCGGCTGGCCATGTGGTTACTTTTAGTGTTGCATCCATATAATAATTAGTCAACTTGTGATAAAACATTCAATTAATATTTTAGGTGGCCCTTTTAAAATTTTGCCAAAGAAATGTAGAACACTGCTGTCAACTTTTCATAATTGATGTCTTGTTGGGTCAAGACACAGGCAGTGGTTTCTTGGCTGATATATTGTATGCTAATTGGTTGGATTTGTGATGCAACTTATTTGTGATAAAACTTCAAGTCAAGCATTTATTGTTCACACTCCCTTGTTTTGAAGGTTCATCTTCTTTTCCCTTTTTTAACATAATTTTATTACCTACCAAGAATTTTGAGAACATAACACCTTGCTTATCTTGCGGTAGAGGCTCTTGTGTGTAAGAGTTGAACCTCTAAGTAAAACCAACCATGACTAAAATGATAAATTGGAGGATTAAGAACTGTACACCTTTATTAGTGCTAGTTTCTAATCTTTTCAAATCACTCCCAGGTGCATTGGGTACCAGTGTTGTTTTTTTTTCTCTTTTTGTTTTTTTCTTTTTAAATTTTGTTACTTTGAATCTGATTGTTTCCTGATATTGCTTGAATTTATTATTATTATTATATTTCCTGTATCGAATGAACTGTTTTCACTTTATGCTCTGTAGATTCTACCACTGTTGGATTCCACATACGCTAACAATTGGGTACCAAAAACTGTCATTTTGAATATACCTTGTTTGTTTTCTTTGATGGTGACTTTTGATTTCCACATTCTGTCTGGACCTACTACAGTTAGTTGTACAACTTTAGCCAATACCTCTTGTTTTCATGAAATTGGCTTTTTATCTCAATACTGATTGTGATCAAAGTTTTATTATGCTAATTAAAAGGTTTGCTGAAAGGATAGGGCTTATAGCCAACCCTATGCTCATGTATCTGAACTGAATTGGTAGGAAAAGATAATAGGCCTTGGATTTTTTAATTGTAAAGGTCTAAACTGTCAAAAGCCAGCTGCAGAAGAGGACTTTTTTAGGCATGACTCTGCACAGATGGCACATGCCTTGAAGTCATTCAAGTTCAGGCAGCTGAAGATGGATTCCATGAGGAAGCACTAATAGTCTTGTTGTCTGTTTCATATGATATGGCTATATTTTTTTATTCACCGTTAATCGTGTGCTTAATATCATATGAAGTTGTTGGAACAATGTCATTGCCTTTTTTATAAGCATGTCTTAAAATAAAAATATCCAAGCTCTGAAGTTTGTGTTTTGTTGTCTTGTCAAAATTTCTACCTTCTGAACTGCCCTTCGTGCGGGTAAATTACACCTTATGTGCGGGGGGGAGTGGAGGGATAGGGAGGGAGGGAGGAGAGCAGCAGAAGAGCAGGGCTGTTGTGCTGCCAACCTTGCCAGCTCAGCACACAGCGCTAGGTTCGTGGCCAGGGCGTTTCAAAACCAAAAACCAACGAGACAAATTAGAAACACGATTTTACGTCGATCCCATCGTACGTTCAGATAATTACGCCACTTTTTAGGAATGTATGACAGTTTTGGTCCTCCAATGATAATTTTTGGAAGGTTGGTATGAAAATCCACTACGAGCGGCCTAAAGAGAAGCACATTGTTTACAATTATAAAACCGGTGACATTTCCTTCTTCATCAATAAGAATAAAACGTCTAACTGTCTTATTTCTCTCCTGACTTAAAAATTCAGTTGATAACCCTCCTGCAAACATGAAGTGAGTTCATGTCTACTCTGATTTTCAATTTTTACTGTGATCACTGTTGTAACCTGTATCAATCAATTGTGTTTTCTGTGATTTACTTGCTTCATTTATAACAAAATTGTACTCATTATCAGGTTGAGTGTGGATGGGCTCTTAGTGTATTTTCCATATGATTACATATACCCAGAACAATATGCTTACATGATGGAACTGAAGAGGGGACTTGACGCAAAGGTATTCAAACTTAGTTTCTTGATTGCTGTTTGTTTGTTTAAAGTGACTGCCTTAAACTGCCTTCAAATCATAAATTTTGTGCACAAAGTTGTGCCTTTTATGTCAGCAAATCTCATTTGGAGTAATGTCCTCGTTGATATTGTGTCGCAGGGCCACTGCCTGTTGGAGATGCCCTCTGGAACGGGGAAAACAATTACCCTCATTTCACTCATCGTTGCTTATATGATTGAAAACCCTTTCTCAGTGGTAAAGCTTATTTACTGCTCCAGAACAGTACCTGAGATTGAGAAAGTCTTGGAAGAGTTAAAAAGACTTCTTGCTTATATCGAAAGGGAAAGAGAGGTTCCAAACACTATGACTGGAGTAGTGCTTAGCTCACGGAAAAATCTTTGCATTCATCCTCAAGTAAGCACTGATTTTGCTGTCTAAAATAATATTTTATGAGATGTGAATGTAATTATAGAGGTTTTTTCTTTTCTAGGTTAGCAAAGAAAGAGATGGCAAAGTTGTAGACGGTCGATGTCACACCCTGACAGCTTCCTATGTCCGAGAGCGGCATAAGTCTGATGACTCGGTTCCTGTCTGCTCGTTCTTCGAAAGCTACGATATTGAAGGTCGAGAAGGAACTGTTCCTCCTGGTGTTTACAATCTAGATGATCTGAAAGCATATGGCCAAAAAATGGGATGGTGTCCTTACTTCATAGCAAGGCAGACGGTACTCAATCTCTGACCAATAAATCTCCAACAAATAAAGTCTGTTTTCACTTATGATGTGTGACACAACCCCTTCTTTTCGTTCTAGATCCTTCATGCTCAAATTGTGGTGTACAGTTACCACTATCTTCTTGATCCCAAGATTGCTGAAGTTGTATCCAAAGAGCTTTCAAGGAATGCTGTTGTTGTTTTTGATGAAGCTCACAACATAGGTAATTTTGTATGAAATTTTTGTATTCCTGAATTTTATTTGTAAACTATGAATAGACAGTTTTTCTTATGGTTGAAACAGTGGCACCATGTTTAAGTTTATTTAATTAATTTCCCGTACAATTTCTTTTGCTCTTTTCGTAGATAATGTGTGCATTGATTCTATGAGTGTACGAATCACAAGGAGAATTATTGACAAAAGTGTTCAAAACCTTCAATTTCTTGAAGCATCAGTTAAGGAGTAAGAAATGACTGAAAAAGATTTTGTTACCATAAGACAATATGATACCATGACCAAAGTCACCATCATATTTTGCTTTTGTCTTAACAGGATGCGTGAATCAGATGAAGGTAGCCTCCAAAATGAATACGAGCGTCTGGTGGAAGGATTGCGCCAAGCTAATGAGCAACGAGAGACAGACGAAATCCTTGCAAACCCTGTTATGCCGAATGAAATTTTGAGAGGTAACATCGAAGTATACATAATATGAGTGAGTCCAACCTTATGCTGCCTTACAAATATTAAAACTACTTTAAATTTTGGGAAACAGAGGCTGTGCCTGGAAACATTAGAACTGCAGAACACTTTGTCAGCTTCCTTAAACGTTTTGTAGAATATCTGAAAACAAGGTTGCGTGTGCAACATGTAGTCCAGGAATCATCTGCTGGCTTTCTTAAGGATTGTCTTGAAAAAGTTTGCATTCAAAGGAAGCCACTGAGGTCAGACAGAATGTTTTCATCCCTCCTCAATTTTTAATTGTTTGCTTCAAACCACTTGTTGAATACGATATCTTCCGTTGAAACAGATTTTGTGCTGAACGGCTTTCATCTTTACTAAGGACAATTGAAGTTTCCGATTTAACAGACTTCTCTCCTCTAACTTTAATCACACATCTAGCAACTTTAGTATCTACATATACCAAGGGTTTTTCAATTATTGTGGAACCATTTGATGATAAGAACCCTACAGTCTCAAACCCAATTCTTTACTTCAGGTATCTGATCAATTTTTGTCTTTCGTTATCATTTTATTTGGCACTCGTTTATTGAACATATCTTCTTTTTTTTCAGTTGTTTAGATTCCAGTATTGCTATAAAGCCAGTCTTTGAACGTTTTCAAAGCGTTATAATCACATCTGGTACCTTGTCTCCTCTTGATATGTACCCCAAAATCCTAGATTTTCATCCTGTCATTATGAGCTCTTTTACTATGACTTTAGCAAGACCTTGTCTCCTGCCAATGGTATGTCATTTCTGTATTCTTGACTTGAAGCACAGTTTCTCATAGAACCTCATTCTGACAATGGTTAATTTACAGATTGTGTCTAAAGGTAATGATCAGGTAGCAATATCGTCACGTTATGAGACAAGAGAAGATGTTGCAGTTGTGAGGAATTATGGGCAGTTGCTTGTTGAGGTGGCCTCTGTAGTGCCTGATGGAGTTGTGTGCTTTTTTACCTCTTATCTTTATTTGGAGTCTGTTGTGGCTGCATGGTATGATCAAGGAGTTATATCAAATCTCCAACGACACAAATTACTCTTCATTGAAACACAGGACGCAGCTGAAACAAGTTTAGCTCTTCTAAACTATATAAAGGTGACAACAGTCAATGTTTAACTATTTGCTGAATTCTTTATTGTAGTTTGTTTTAATCTTTTTTTTCCCCTTGTAAAAGGCATGTGATACTGGCAGGGGAGCTGTTTTGCTCTCTGTGGCTCGGGGAAAAGTATCAGAGGGAGTGGATTTTGATCACCATTTGGGCCGAGCTGTGTTGATGTTTGGAATCCCTTATGTATACACTCAATCCAGAATCTTACGTGCTAGATTGGAATATTTACGAGATCAATTCCAAGTAAGATATAGACTATGAAAATTCTTTCGTTATTATTTCCATAACTTAATTATAAGTTTACATTAATCACATAAATTTTATTATTTTCAGATTAGAGAAAATGATTTTTTGACATTTGATGCAATGAGACATGCTGCCCAGTGTATAGGTCGTGTCCTCAGAGGAAAAACTGATTATGGAATTATGATTTTCGCCGACAAGGTTGGTGTAACATATCTTAACTTTTCACATTAGAATAAAAAAATTGTAATTTTCAATTGTTATTTTCTCTGTCAGAGATTCTCTCGCTCTGATAAGAGGAGTAAAATACCAAAGTGGATACAGGAGTATCTGTCAGACAACCTTTGCAATCTGTCAACTGAAGAATGCATTCAGGTGTGTGCTAACAAACCAATTTATTTGCTGCTTTTCAAACCATTTCTGTTCCCTATCATCTTCATCAATCTCTTTCTTTCTATAGATGTGCAAAAGGTTTTTACGGAAAATGGCTCAACCCTTCACGCAGGAGGATCAAATGGGAGTGTCACTCTTAACATTGGAGCAGCTTGAAAATGAAGAATTGATGAAGAAAACTGAACAGAAAGCCCATGCCAAGCTGTCTTGAGATTCTACCAATCCCCTCTCCCAAAAGAGCAAATTGTAAACTTTCTGCTACTTCAATCAATAAAATAAGGGCAGTTTCACTAAATTTAAAATTTTTCCCTGTCCTTCAAACATTAAAAGACGTTTTATGACTTTGGTGAGCTGTGGAGCCACAAACAGATTTATACACCACATTCACAAGTTTTGGCCACTTTTGTCCCAGTTTTCTGCACTTTCAAGTGCACAGACTTAAATGCCACCCCTCCACATTTCAAAAGTGGGGTTCTCCACACATGGTTTGACAGTTTGGTACCGGTGGTGTCTACTTCTCAGCTGGCCGTCGAGCCCTGGGAGGAGTCCGTCTGAGCGCCTGTGAGGTAGGCTGCCCATCGTCCTTCAACACTGCGGTGTGGAGACGGTGGCCTACCCTGCGATCCACAGGCGTTACAATCGAATCCGCATAAACTGTATTTCTGGTTGGACTCTTGAACCGGGCCTCCAGCCGAAGTCACAAGTAACTATTCCAAAGATCTTATCTTACCGGTACCTGAAAAAATATCTTATCTCGTCCTTCCCAGAAAAACACGCCCTATAATGCGAAGGAAGATTCACCAGAATCCCTCGTCAGTTAGATAACGCAACTTTGTTGTCCAGTTTTTTATGGCTGCATGGATGCATCTCAGCGGAATGAGTTGACCCCCTTTTGTTCCATTTGTATTCTCGCGCCTGAGCAGAGTGGGCGAGGGTGAGGGGTGAGGAGGGCGAAGGGAGGGGGAAGGGAAGGGCAGACGGGAGGAAAGCAGCCTTCCCGGTAAACTAACCTAACATTACTTGTTGTGTTTCTTGGCTTTACGTGAGAATACCTTTTTAGAAAATTGAGTGGCAAGGGTTAGAAACGGTGACGAACATTTCTGCAACTCCGGAGAAGCGACTGTCATTGATCGACGAAGTAAGTAGGATATATAACAGCCAAGATTCCTGTGGGCAGAGCAAACAGGCTCTTTTTATTGTAAGTCGGAAATCAGGGAAGACAGTATGTTGTGTTCATTTCTACATATTTCTGCATCTCCTTGTTTAATGCTTTTATAGTGGACTTGAAATGATTTCTTTATTTTGATGGACATAACCTACATTATGGGATGACATCGGTGTCCTCTCTTTTCAATCTTTTACTTGTTTTTTATTTCCTCTTTGGTTGGCTATGCTCTACACACCATAAATCAATTTATTTTGTTTTATTGTTGCAGTATTAATATCATGGATAAACGTATCACACTGGAAATTCCTCCCAGAACTGCTACTCTTATAGAAGAGCTTGACAGTAAGTGTAAAGTGATATATCTACTGCTATGCAGCTTTAGTTCCAACTCAACAGGTTTTGTTTCTTCCAGAAAAACTTATGGTCCTCTTACGAGATGGACGTACCCTAATAGGTTACCTCAGAAGTGTCGACCAGTTTGCTAATCTTGTACTTCACCGTACAATTGAAAGAATACATGTTGGTAAAGAGTATGGAGATATTCCTAGAGGTGTATTCATTGTTCGAGGTGAAAATGTTGTTCTTCTTGGTGAAATAGTAAGAAAAGATTCATCTTCCATAGCATTTTCAAGTGATTGATTGTGACTTCAATTCATTGACTTATTCTTGCCTTTACAGGATCAAGAAAAAGAAGATAAGCTGCCTTTGCAGGAAGTATCTGTCGATGACATTCTTGAAGCCCAGCGGAAGGAACAAGACACAAAGCAGGATCAAGAGAAGCTTCTTGCAAAGGCACTGAAGGAGAGAGGCCTTCAGTACATTCCAGATATGAGCCATGATGATATGTTTTAGCGTTAGTTTCAAATTTGTAACTTGTTCAAGACTGCTAATGACATTGATTTAATTAATGTGATTTTCAATCTAGATATTCCTATTTTTGCTTGATCAGATAAGAACAAGGAAAAAAAAAGACATGAGGCAGCATTCATTGTTTTTATTTGTATTTTGTTTCTTGTCTTCTTTTGTCTACATTCTAAGCTTTGATCGTCACAGAATCTGACTGAACTTCTTGAGACTTCGTTCTTTTGTACAACAGAAAGTATAATCATTTTGTAAATCATGCTATAAATGGTGCTATACATCTAATATGTATCATTTGTTTTCTCATTTTTTCATTTTTTGTTTTTGTCTCAAATTATAATTGTATTTATTTTGCTGTCACAATGACAACATTGTAAGCTCTTCAGTGGGAGGAATAAGGATGAAACTATTTGTTTTCAATAATTCTTGACACGTGTAATGCAGTAAATTCTTTTATTTCATATGTACAAAATGATACAGTACATGTCAATCTAGAGTATGCCATGCTTGGGATTCCAAATTTGCTACACCTTTGCTGAGTTTGTTCGGCTGATGCTTCTTACCAAGAGAAGCCAGTGTTAAACCTGATATATTTTGGCTTTTGTATGCAATTGTATGCAATTTGTACTTCTAATCATGATGTATTCTTGTGGTTATGTGGTTGGGTAGCCACAGTCTTGTAAGCAATATTGGTAAAAATCAAATCAAACAGAAAGAAGATCAGTGGCTTTCTTTAGTACTTAAACTTGAAGTCTTTTTTTTTTTAACTTTTAGCTTTTATAAAAAATAGTATCCGATAACCAGTATTAGATTCTGCCCTCTTTGCCACTTTTGGCCTGCCTTACCCAGCGTTACCTTGTTGGAAAGAAACTTTTTCTCACAGCCCCCTAGCAATCCTAAAATAAGTTACTTCAACACAATTCTGTATTTCACAACACTTCAGAGCTAATACTGTTTATGGAAAAGAAAGTGAAAGTTAGAATAAGGCCAACTGTTTTGGAAGACGAGGGAATCATTGTGACAAGTGAATTAAGATTATTTCAGATTTCGTGAAGTGCAAAGTCAAAAGTCATTTCGCAATTTCCACTTAACATTTTATTCCAAGTATTGATTCCATCAGATTCCTTGTGCATAAAGTCTCTTATATGATTTGATTTTTTTTTTTTCAAATGGACGAATATGTCAAAGGAAAAACAAATGGAATGAAAGAATATAATAAAACATAGGATATTAAAAATTCTATTTAAGAAGTTACCAACAGTTGCTTTGAGGGGAACATTTCATGTAAGTGAAAGGCTATAGATGGAACTAAGGTTTTACATTATAACTGCAGTCCCTTAATTTAAGGTATTTACATTCAAACACATGTGTGGAATCTTTGTTAGGTGAGCAAGGTAAGGGTAACATTCAGAATTATTTTTTTTGTATTTACATTACCATGTGGATTAATTGACTTTATAGTGTTATGCCATGTTCCACTGATTTCATTTATGTTCAATATCAAGTAGGAAGCATCAGAGAACCACAGTTTTTCTATACACAATGCCAAGCAATAGCTTTAATTGTATCGGATTTAGTTTTGCTTTTAAAATAACAGGTGTTACACCACTATACCAAACTCAGAACTGTGGATGAATGTTCTCTTTTTTAGGTCTTGGTTTTAAAAGGTCAATATTTCATCTTCCAAGTATTTTTTTCTTTTTTGGTTTTGATTCTACACATTAAGTTTAAACTAAATAAAATGTACATTCTTTTCTCTCTATACACTTATTTCATGTCTAGTACTTCCTAAACAGTAGCATTTGGCCTATGTTAGTAAGTCTGATGATATTTTCATCAATCCCGCACAAGAGGCAAAGAAACAACCATAGTAGAAGTATACAGAATACCACAACGTTGGAGGTGTTTGGAAGGTCATGAGTAGTGTCAACTCCTCAATAGCTTTGTACCAATGGTCTTGAAGACTTAACAATAAATGTGACAGGCACTGTTTGTATGTATCCTTTGCCAGCAGTGAAAGCTTTAGTTGCTTGTTCCAAATTTCACAAGATCCAACTTCCATAAAGTCCTTCCTGAGCTATTGTAGATGTTATTTTCTCCCCTATTTTTGAATGATTTATCTTGAGATATGTGAAGTTGTGATACTGTTATGAGCTAAACTACAGACAATTATGGTAGTAGTCTGGTTAGACATGCAAATGAGGTAGGTTTGACATTTTATAATTCTTCAATATTATCCATTCCCCGTCAAAAGTGTAGAGAAGATTTTCATGACAATTCTTTAAGATCTAAGCTATTTGACAGTCGGGGAGAAATGACAACACCAGAACACAAAGCTTTGGCTTGAATAAAAAGAAAAGAGCATATACAATCGAACTAAAATACAGTGAGATTAATCACACTCTAAACCATGTTTTGTTTAAAAGGGTCCGTTGGGAGAGAAAGTTATTGGTCCTACAACCAGTTTCACAACCAGCATGGCAAAAGCAAGTCCAGGTGGTGGGTAGAACAAATCCAAATCCTGTTGACAGTTTCAGTGTTCCTTGGTTTCTTGACGCGACATTGGTTTTCCCCAAACAAAAATTCCACCGTTCTTTCTCACCCAGTTCCGTGTGACCGCAGTCGCTGGGACGGGGGGTACTTGCGCAAGGGAATGAAATTGGATGAGCGGCTGGCTTCGCTCGCAGCCTGCTTTTGTTGGTTGTAAGCGTTCAAGGAGATGGTAGTAAGTACCATAGTAATACGATTAATTATAATTATTATTATTTTGAGGAGAGAACACATATTTACAGTCGGGAAGTACTGGCGGCATCACAACTTGCAGTCCGATGGCCGCGACGCACTTGGCAGGGGTGGACTTCCCCCGGCGGGCCCGCCGTGCCGTCCGTGCCGAGCTCCCAGTGGCGTGGCGGCGCGGCCGAGCCCCGTGGCGAGGAGGTGTGCGTGTCGTGAAAGGCCAGGGACCGTCTGCCCAGTCTGCCCGACGGGCAGTGCCCGTGCCTGCCTCGTTCTACCTCGGCTCGATTCCGGGGGAAACATTTTCAAGATCTGAACCTCCTCAAAATGGCGAACCGGGTCACGCGACTAGGCGGCGCCTCCCTCATGTTGACGTCCAGGGCACCCGTCGCGACGGGGCACCCCTCGGGGCACCCCTCGGGGCACCCCCGGGACCTGGGAGTGGCATCGCACCCACGCACTGCGGACTGCGCTCGAGCCCTGCCTGCCCTGCCTGCCCTGCCCCTTCTAGACCATCCATTCACCGCCTGGGAGGACTGGAATGGAATCGTTGCGTGTCTTTTTCTTGACAAAGCTACGTGGATTTGTAACGCAGAAGGTAGTCGCACAACCCTTTGCTTCTTTGGGTAGGAACACTCACGCACATACACATAGAATTCTAAACACAAACTGTGGCGTATTTACACAACGTATGAGAGATGAGACACCGTATACAAACACTACAACATAGACGGCCAGGTACTCATCCAGGGCCTCACGTGGCGTGGGCTAGCCCGGCTGCTGCCGTCCCTACCACGTCCACAAACAGTTAAACAATTACCCTAACGTAGTTTGAGCCGTCTTTGTACAAATGGAATACTTAGAGCTAGTTGACCATAGTCTGTATAATGCCGCGTGTCCTGCGGCGCCGCGACGGACTGCTGGCGCGTCCTTGGAAGTCCTGGAGCGTGGAGACGAGACGTCCGCGGACTCCAGGCCTTGCAGTGGAGCGTCCGAAACGTCCCGCGAGGTCCCACGAGGCCTTGGAAGGAACGCGGTCGCCGCAGCACCTGTGTGACGCTCGCGGCTCGCGGCCACCTTAAATTACGAGGACGATTAACTATACACATGGCAACACTGTAGTGTCCGTCACTATCGAGTTTCCAGCGCGACGAACGACTTAGAGTAAAAAATATGATCACAGATCTCGTCCTTTCTTTTTTTTTTGTTTTCTGTTTCTTTTTGTTTTGTTTTTTTTTTGTTCGGCGACTGAGAGGGCTCTCCTCGGACAAAATAGTCGTTTGGCTAAACAAGTGAGCAGATTGGGAGCCCCCGTGTCGCCAACACGCACACAGGCACACACTCAGACACACTCACATGCACACAGGCACACACGGACACGGTTCACAGTGTGCACTCGCTTTGGTTGGGAACGGAGGGATCGCTTTGCGGCGACACTCGATGTAGTGACGGCCTCGGCCTCGCCAGATCCCCTGCCGAGTGGAGCGGCGTGGAGCGGCGTGAAGCGGAGGCTTACGAGTCCTCCGTCTCCTCGCGGAACAGGTACGTGGACCAGTAGATGAGGTTGAACAGCGCGAACACGAGCGGGAACGTGATGCGCGAGATGACGTCGATGCGCTTGGAGCGCGTCGGGAACTTGGACAGCCACGTCTTGCAGCAGTTGGGGCGGCTCTGCTGCATGTGGATCTCGCACTGCCGCACCTGCAACAGGAAGAGCGGCCGTCGGTTTATCTCCCTCGCACCGGTACGGAGCGCCCCATGAGTGCGAGAGAGAGAGAGAGAGAGAGAGAGAGAGAGAGAGAGAGAGAGAGAGAGAGAGAGAGAGAGAGAGAGACCTCCCACTCTCGGGAGTGGTCGCCGCCGCGCGCCGACTCCACACTCCCCGCCACGTCCCTCTTGTTCTTCAAATTGTTTGCACTCATTTGTTTAACAACTTGGAAAGCGATGATGAAAGAGGCAATTTTCAAGATTAGTCGGCGACCTAACGTGACTCGTTCGCGTTTTGAGGCTTTGATTACTTCTGTTATTCAATCAACGACGCGCTGGAGGTCACAGTCTGTCACGGAGCGCCGCGGCGTCGCGAGCGTTGGGTCTCGTTCTCATTAGCGTATTGTAATTTGTAATCCAGGCCCTGATTGCCCCGGCCTTGTTCGCCTGGCTCGGCCTGGCTCGCCTTTGCTTGGGGACGCGGCGGCGCGTCAGGCGAGAAAGCAGCGTCTCGTCGCTCCGCCTCTCTCGCACCCCGCCATCAGTGCGACAGGACCAGCGCGACGAAACGATTCTGCGGCGTTGGTGAGTCTCGGAGTCATCTCTTTTGTTGTTTGTTGTTGTTTGTTGTTGTTGTTTGTATTTGTTTGTTGTTGTTTGTAGTTGTTTGTTGTTGTTTGTAGTTGTTTGTTGTTGTTTGTAGTTGTTTGTTGTTGTTTGTTGTTTGTTGTTGTTGTTGTTTGTTGTTGTTGTTGTTTGTTGTTTTTGTTTGTTTGTTTTTGTTTGTTTGTTTTTGTTGTTTTTTGTTGTTTGCTGTTGTTTGTTGTTGTTCGTTGTTGTTGTTGTTGTTTGTTGTTGTTTCTTGTCGTTCTTACCATCGGGAAGGTGGTGTTGCCGTCCTCCATGAGGTCGCTGGGGTCTGGGTGGTCCAGCGCCTCGCAGGCGGCGCGCTGCTTCTTCATGTTCTCGCGGTGCATGTCGGAGCGCGACGCGTAGTTGACGAGGGCGAACTCGAGCAGCGCGCCGAACACGAAGGTGAGGCACACGCCCGTCCACACGTCGATGGCCTTGGTGTAGGACACGGGCGGCAGCGAGGCGTTGATACCTGCGGAGCCGAGCAGAGCGCGCGTTGCAGTTAGGAAAGGCCAAGGGGAGGGCGTACTCAAATTCATCGCGTTTTAGCGCGTTTTTTTTTTTAAGGAAACGAGCTGTAAGTGCTTTATTTCATTGGGTGAACGCCTCTTCAAACGGACCTACGCATACTTTTGCTTTCTTCTCTTATTTTATTTGAACAGTGTACGTCCCTGCCTGCCTCTCTCCTGCGAGGCTGCGAGGTCGCGGAGGGCACACACGTCCACCTCGAATGATGACCCCTCACCCGGCGGACCGCGCTGGACCGCAGCGGTCGTGGGTTCAAACACAAGTGGGTCGCTTTCTTCACCCCCCCCCCCTCCCCCTTGCCCCCTTTCCCCGCGAACGCGAAACCTCAGACGGGCGGGCGGGCGGGCGTGGCGGTGGGTCAGCACTCGAGAGAGGCCCTGGGGGAATATATGTGACGCCTCGGAGTGGCGCGGTGGCGCGGTGGTCCACCGCAGCGCAGGGGGCTTCGGCCGCAAGCACTCGCGCTCTGACATATTGCAGTACTACCAACAAGTTCACTCTTAAGGGGGCACACCAGTGAAAATGCAGAGGTTTCGAAAATCGATCATTCTGGGAAAAGTAACCAATGTATTCGATGATATTTATTCTGGCTCAAATTATATCAAAGAAAGAAATATGAGTATGGGAGGGTGGGGTGGAGATGGCAAGACGGAGCGCCAGTGCACTTCGTTTTTCTGCGACCTTGCTTCACTCCTGCCACGATTCCGCCTCTCTGGATTGAGCCTCGAGCACGGGATTTGAAAATTTCTCACCAGGACACATGTGGCTATGGTCTGAACCACGGGCATGCTAAAAGAATAATTTTGAATTTGTTATTTCAGAAGGCAAAAATAGAAACAATTTTTTTAACCAATTTTTTCGCGCTTTCATGGCTGCTGCTTACGTTCTATTTATGGGATGGCCATTTCCGAGGTTCAGACCATAGACGCAAGTTTAACAAACATTTTGCCGCAAACCGCATTGAATTATCTCAATTTTTGCGCCCGTGAGAGTGGCACAAAGGTACAAAAAGGGTGTTTTGAGTAAAAGCCCTTTAAGTAGAAACATAGATTTGACGTGTTTTTTGCCGATTATAAATGCGCCTTTTCACGTATTTTAGTTCGGTTTGCGCCAAAATGTTCCTTTTTACGACTGCGTTTGGGTGGTTCAAGGGTTTTGTAATTGAACTTTAAGTGGAAAACCTAAACGTTAACAATTGGTCTAAAATATGCAAATATAATAACCTTTTTAGCAACTTAAAAAATGTGCACGACCCAAAGTTATTGGAATTTAGGGGTGGGGTTTGCGGCGTTCGACTCGGGATAAATAGAAGAAAAATAAGATGAAATAAAAAAGAAAGCCAAAATTCGACGATTTTCACTGGTGTGCCCCCTTAAAACTGCGCGCCGCCGCCCCTGGGGCCCTGGCCGCCGCCTCTGGGCGGGCCGGCGGTCCGTGCACGCGTAGGTTGCCGGTTCTTTACGGCCAAGCGAGCCGTGCTCAAAGTTTTCACGTTTCGCGCCGAGAAGTGAAGGGATAAGGGATCAGGGGGTCGGATAGCGGCTCAGGGCCCTGCAGGCCCTCCAGGCCCTGTAGGGCCGCTAGCCGAAGCGAGGGCTGAAGGGCTGTAGCTATTTGGCAGAGCGTTCGTGGGAAACAAGGAAAAGTCGCCTGGTTCTCGCTGTTCTCGCTCCGCTGCCGGCGGGCCGAGCCAAGTCGCTGGGCGTCGCTCCGGCACTTCCCTTCTACTGCCGAGAAAGCGCCTCGGTGCGGGGCGGGGCGGTCGTACCTGAGGTCTGCGTGGCCATGGTGAGCAGGGTGGTGACGCCCAGGGAGACGCGCGCCGGAACAGCACTTTGGTCCAGCCAGAAGGACACCCAGGACACGATGACCAACATGCAGCAGGGAATGTAGATCTGGATGAGGTAGTACGAGAACTCTCGTTTGAAGAGGAGGTCCACCTTGAGACAGCTGTACTCTCCTGCGAACACGGAAACCGACGTATTCATGCTGTGCCCAGATCCACGGTTCCGGCTCCATTTCCGCCATCTCGTGTCGAGGTGTGACGGGACTACGCACCTGTGTTAGTCTTTGAGTTACAATAGTCTGTGAGAAACTTCTCGAGGGTGAAGCGTGGTAGGTGTAGGTTCTTGACGACCTGCACGGGGTCGCCGTCCTTCCACAGGAACACCAAGTCGTTTGTGGTCCAGCCGTCTGAAACACAACAATCAAATTATGGACCCCGAATCGTAAAGTCACGGAATACTGAAATGGATACGTTAACTCACAGCTGGCCATCCGCAGAGAACACACTTGTCTGTCGAGCGGGTACAGCTTGAGGTTCATCGGGCAGGATAACGTTAGCGAAATGCTGAAACAGAGAACATAGTCTGTTAGTTTTTTTTCGGCCATGCCGCCGCTTCACCGCAACCCGTCGGAGTAGGTCGCCGCGTGCGTGCAGCGCAGTGTACTTGGTGCCATAACTTTTTGACGCGGGTGTACGTGCGCGGCTAGTACGCCTCAAGAAAAACGGTCGCCAGCTTGCGTGAGCGCCGCGCTCGTGTACGTGTGTGTGCGTGCGAGGGAGAGCATGGCCCAAAGGTGAGGAGAGGAGCCTGGAGTGGCACACTCGCTCGCCGGTCAATTATTCAGGCCGCCCCTTCCGTCGCTGCCTGGCCGTGCCTGGCCGTGCCTGGCCTGGCCGTTGCGTTCGTGAGTGCCGCACCGCGCCGCACCGCGCCTTGTGGCTAGCTCCCTCTGCTCCCCCCCCCCTTTTCCCATTGGCATTCCCCCGCCCCGCCACTGTCGGACAAAGAGTGTACGACCGACCTGACCTGACCACCGAAGCAGAATGTCTCCACTCCAGCGGCAAGGGCACGCCCGCGGTGGTGCGGCCTTGCGCGGCCTATAGCGCCCGCGGAGTCCCGGGTAGGCAGTCCCGCCGAGCACGCGGCCGCCGCGGCCTGCCTACCTCGCCCCTGCCCGTGGACGCGGCCAAAACTTCAGGCGCGTTTTGAGCTCCAGAGTCGCGACCAAACGTGTCACTCCACCAGTGAATTGCTCTCTGAACGAGGAATTCATTGATGGGGTCACACGTTCGGTTCGTGTCCTATTTAGCGACTCTAGAGGTCGAAGTTTCGGCCGCCTCCACCGGCCTCCATCTGCCTGCCTCCGGACGAGGCGACATCCATCCCCGTCCGCGGTGACGCGGTGACGACTACACGACAGCCAGCTGCCGCGCGTCCCAGAGCCCCCGCCCGGACGGCCCGGGATGGATGTACCGGCCGATCATTTCCCCACCTCACTCACCGGATACTGTAGAGGACGGAGCCGTACGGGAAGATGCGGATGTAGACGTTGGGCATGATGATGTTGTGGAAGTGGCCCTCCTTCTCGTTGGAGAAGAACAAGTCCGGCATCCACACCCTGGCGGCGTCCGTCAGAGTCAGGTACTTTATTTTCCCTGCGAGACGAAGGCCATGCTGTTAGAGGATTCAATTGCTGCGTCGGCAAGGTCGCCACCGAATGGTGCTTTATGGCGCAATGCCCCTCCCCCTCCCGACCCCTGAGCGCGTTCCGCACTGTCAAACTCCGGTTGCACTGCGGTCCGGCTGGAACAGCGCTGGACAGTTGGCGCCCCGGTCCTGGGCGTCGGGGGACGCGATTTGACAATGCCTGCCTAACAATGCACGCACTGGCTGCGGCATTACTGCCCCCCCCCCCGTATCTCCACGCTGCTTAGTCACCAGATGTCAGTCGGGATGAACAGCACTTTTTGGATTCTCGCAGCAATGGCTCAGCTGCAGTATTTGCTCTATCATTCGCCATGCTTCTGCAGGGCCCCACTGCCCCTTCCGTCCCTCTGACTCACCTCCGAAATCATTGAACTTGAGTCGCTCATCCAGCCACTGCTCACGGAATGTTAACTGGACGCTGTATTCCTGCAATGAACCGTATTATATGAAAAGATAGAAAACATGAACAGTGGCAATTTTTTTGTACTCTTTTCTTTTAATTTTAAAAAACCAAATTTGAACTCAATTTTACTACGAACGATAATGTAATGGTCAAATTAAACCATTTAAGAATGAATAATTTTATTAAACTGTTTACGAAAGCAAAGTGAAGAAATCATGAAGGCTTTTATTAGCTACGCTATCCGGATACATATGTCCGACCAGTAGTAAAAAGAACACACACGCGAGCACACACACACAAACAGGAAACGTCAAAACCACTCAAAGCCTTGTACTCACTTCTTACGCCTCTCCAGTCAACAGAAACAAAGTTGGCTCAGGTTGTATATAAACAAGACACGAAAGTAAAAGAACACCAGATACGTTGGTTGCAAAAGAAAATAACACTAGCTGTGTTGGGTGGTGTCAATTCTTACCTTTTCTCGCGTTAGAATGTCTTGCGTCTCATGCACGTGCATCATACAGTGCAAGAGGCTTTGGTGTGGTCACTGAGCAAATCTGTTGAAATATGCTCTTTTCATCGACATGTTTTTTAAGTAATGTGCGTTAAAAATCGCAGAGCATATCACCTCAACTCAACATGCTTTTGTAGACCAAACCACATACTATTATTGTCTATCATTTCATGCAATCCACCGACGTGCAATTACTGCTGGTTGAGTGTAGTTGTAGAGATCAATACCAACTGTCACTCGCCATCCAATGCAATCGATGGTAGTCTTAGCGACTCATCAAGTCTTAATATTTTTATCTGTGCGACGAACCAGTAGTGTGTCGAATAATATTGGCTACTCAATAAAATATGGCGTTCCTTTTGTGTATTATCTCTTCTTCTATCCTGAAAGTATTTAAGTTTATGGGCGTACACTTTTAAATATCTCCCCCTCCAAATTAAACGATTGTCGTTCCTTCGTTTTACTTGGCGTTTAAGCAAGAAAAAAGGTGACACATATTTCTGGGACACTTTTTAATTTGCGAAGCACACACAATAGAAATGTAGCAATTAATTTTCAGTGGGAAGTATGTACAAAGGAGACAATGTTTAAGGGTAATTCAAACACTCCATGCACGCATAACCCGATGCCACATTGATTCGACGTAGATTGAATGATCGAAAAAATTAACACCCACTGCAGCAGGAAAAATTTTGGATGTCCCAAATTTCTCCTTCACGGTGAACTACATTTTGACACCATAATTTTGTAGGTGTTTTCATTGCCAATTTAAAACATAGTTATGCCATGTTTGAAGTTCCTTCTTTAGCAGGTTGAATGTGCAAGAATGTTGATGGCATTTGGTGAATGCAAAAGTTCACATGGATTGTGAGAATATAGAAATAATGCAGTTTGAAGCATATGACCGTAGGAAGTGGCTGGATGTGTAATTAAACAGTTTGAAGCGTTATGTGATTATTAAACTTGGAAGCACACAGTGTTACAAGTAAAAAAGAACAATGGGCTTTAATTTTTTGCAGTGTTATTTACGTTTCCAGCAGCCAACCGCAGATGCAAGTATTAACAAACGCTGTCATTGAGAGATTGATTTTAATTTATCTTAGCTTTATAGCTAAAACCAACCTTATAAAAAGTACATAAGACTGTCGTGGTTTGTATAGTTTTAAATTTATTTTATAACGTACACCCGCGGTGGTAGAGGAAACAATAATGCATTAGTGGGGAAATGTAGATTAACGTCTTGCGTGGAGCTCGACTCACCATTTTATAATCGTCTATTTTGCTGATAGATCGCAGAAAGATGTTCACGTTTACTACCGTCGCTTCTACTCGGGCGAAAAGAAAGAACTCATTTAGTGAAACGTTTAAAAGCGTGAGAAGGGTTGATTAGTTCTTGTCTTTGGCGTTTATGGACTCGTGCTAATTTGCACTTATTGAGACATCAACATTAACGTGGGGTGTCGTAGACTCCAAAACATTTGCATCGACGTTGAACTCAAAACAATACATAATGGGAAGGTGGGTCTGGAATGGAGTTCTTCTACACAAAAATCACAAAGACATTTGAGTTAGAAACACATTAACAAATGTAGAATCATACGCGATTGGTTCTCAGGAGGCTCTTTGTGCTGAAAGTCGATACTCATGCAGGTGCTTGTGTAACCATCAGGGGCATTCAGACATATCAGTTTGAGATAACAATGAACCGGTTTCTAAAATTCTAAATGTCGTGCACGTCAATTCACATATGATTGCTGGGAAATCTACACTCCTCAAAAATGCCTATCAGTGACACAAACACCCACCACATGAAACCTCAAAGGCATGCCTACGCTGCAGGAGACATATTCTCTAACACTTCTTTCTCAATATACACAGTTCAAAGTGTAGTCTTTTATGAAGAATAATCTTTTTAGCGCCACCCTCATCAGCAAATATATTTTTGGAGGTGATGTTTAGAAACTTTTGTGCAAAATAGGCTCGCACGGTGCTGTTACAATTTTAATTTTTGAAAAGAATTTTATTAAGTTCATTGAGCTTTACAAGGTTTTTTTATTTGTATTTTAAATTTAAGCTTAAGTATATTTGGTTTAGTGACGGGATGCCCTTAAAGCTGTCACTTTGTCATGTTCAGCCCTGGATGTTCTCCTTCCTCCTCGACGTTCCCTGTTGTGCTTACATACAAAAACAAGTAGTGTATAAAAGCAAGATGCACGTGAACAAAGTGGCAGCATGCTCAGCCATTTGGAGTTAATCACGGAACGGTGTCAATCTACAGTCAACTTGAGTTCCACAACACCAAGCTCAATATTTCTACCTGCAGTTCGCCGTGGCATGGCGCACTTTACCTTGAGCGCGTAAAGGTCTACATTGCATGGTGAAATTTAAAACTAAAACTAATTACGAAAGTGACAATTGTGTAAATCTGATAGCTAAACATATTTTTTGTTACGACATCCTTATCTGCCTTCCGCCCATACCGCTGTATAAAAAGGACGTTTAAAGCTTTGTAAACATTAAACGATGAATAGCCTAATAAGACTCTCCCATCTCCTGCGAATGCACACACTCTAGATGCGTGTTCGCCTTCAAAGAAAATTTTTAGCATATTTTCATGCTACGGAGCATGCCTGATTTTTCGAAAAGCGTTCAGGGCTTTTCTGCCAGTAAACAGTCTAAAAAGCTGGAGGGCGGAAGAATTTGTTTAAAATGTAAAGCAATTTACTTTTTTTTTTTGCTAACTGTAAGCACTAACCAATTTAGTTTCTATTTAATTTTAGAGCGAGCGGACTTAAATCCAGCGAAAGTAGAAGAAAAGGCTGAAGCACGCTGGTGCCAAAAGACACGGTTAGTTAGAGCTGAGCTGTTGTTACAGGTCTGGAGGGCCGAGGATTGTATTCAATAGCAAAGAAGAAAAGGATACACGTTCTATGAATTCGCCTTACAATGACCAACGTCTACCGACTAGCAATGGATTTGAGTTCCGCCAGAACCACTTACCATCGTCACGTCATCAATTTTTGAGATACTTCTTACAAATATGTTGACAACCACTATCGCGGGCCCATCTAAGCCGAGAAAGAAAAGTTCTGATTATTGCGTCTGTTCGATAACCGCCACTTGTTTCTACGTGGTTCAAGTTCACGAAAACAAATGTATAGATGGCAGCACCGTTGCTTATGTAGTGACTGAACGGAGAAGTACAAATTTTAGCCTGCTGAAAGTAGATAAAGCAGTACGAGTTGGTTCCATCACACTATACCATCAACAGATTCATCTGCTTCGTTCTGCTTTTAAGTCACACAAATCATGCATTTTAAAAATACTATGCGATTTATTTGCTTTATTATTCCAATCAAATTAAAGTTTTTTACGCTATCACCTGAACAATTTGAACACATTGATGTTGTTTGTACACTTCAAGGGCCAAAACAAAGGAAGTCCATGTTCATTTCTTTCCTAATCGATCTGAGTCACGCGAAAGATAGCTCAAGGAAACGCCTACGCTTAAGCTGTAATCCGATTCCAACACATCATGACATTCCGTAAAGTTAGTCTGTGCACACATACTGCAGGGCTGAATCTGAAAGACTATAAAACATGTGCGATTGACAAAGCTGTGAGATCCAAAGGCACATGCCTATCTAAGAATGGCCGTTGCCTACACAACTACAATGCTGCTTGCCGGTTTTCTGCCTCCAATAATTTCACCAATGTTGCTTATGTAGTCAAAATGGGTTATTTGGAATGTGATGCCGTGCCAGAGAACCAAACGCAACAAAACCAAATGCACCTAAAGCGTGACAGAGCTCGTGAGACCCAACTCGAGTCTCTGAGAATGGGGGTGTGGCTGTCACACCCTGACTCTTGGAGCCTTTCACCCTACAGCGCCTTGCGCCAATACACCGTCCAGATGCACTAAACCTACAAATTGAAGCATCCAAGATGCTGCTAAGATTAAAAGAAATTTCACCTGAACCCCACTGAGTTGGTGTAAAGTCCTTTGATTTTGTTCGGAGGAGAAGTAGTAAGAAGAAGAGAAGGAAGCTGAGGTCAAGGATAGAGTCGCCATTTTCAGAAACTGTAACTATTTAAAGCTATTTTGCAACATGCAGTCCAACATTAACCAAATTAATTAAATGTATGTTAATACGGGGTAATTATTTTAAATTAAACATTAACTTGATTGTTTTCGTACATTTTTGAAACATTGTGGTAGTTTTTTAACTGACTTTACCCGAGCGTGTAAAAGCAACTGGCGACGATATAGCAAGAGTAAGAAAGAGACAATGAGACAGAAATCATAAAATAAAAGAAACGTGGAGGTTTGATAGGAGGAGAAAGGAAAGGATCATAAAATAACAGAAAGCATTTCACTCTAATCTTTAGTCACTAGAGCGTACAGTGCTAGGCATAACAAGGTCAACGAATCTTACCTATACGGCCCACGAGACGAACTTTAACTATGTTGCTTTTAGAACAATTTCTATTCTTAGTCCGAGTACAAAGAGGCGCTCCAACCCATCCACATCACCGCTATGAAAAAGTTCCAAGAATGGACCGTATCTTGACAACCAAAGTATGTTACAAGTCTTACTTGAAGTCTACCTCTACACATGCAGTAATTCTAGGGCCGTTGATCATCCCCAATGCCGAAACGTATGATTTATGTTGTTTTAAAAACGGCACGATAATTAAGAGGTCATCCACCTCGTGACTGAATGCATTCATGCGCCATGCACGCTGAATCGCCTCATGCAAGCGACGTATCTTCAATAAAGGCTGCTTAGCCACCCTCTTATGCCTCTGATCGCGACATCAACCGCGAAAGCACTTTTCTATTGGTGAGCAAGAGGTCACCTTATCGATTCCGAATGCTTATTTTAGTGCTTTTATTTGTTAATTATAAGTTGGTCGGTCTTTTTCAAACGTAAAAAAAAGATTCAAGCAGCGACGTGGGAAGGGTTGGAGAAGCCACTAGTGCAGTGGTAGTTTTCCAATTTACTGAATGGAGCCTTAAATTTTGACGCTAAAACTTGACAAACGCGTCATTTATGTGGTATGCTTGACGTATCTTGGCTCCGATACTTTTCTAACCTGGGTTTCCTGAGACCCAGACTTACCATCTTAATGTCACTTATGGTGGCGATGCTTCGCACAAACAGGTTTACTCGCACGATAGCTGGGCCATCTAGAGGGGTTTGCCCCAAAACAAACAAATACGTTGTGAAGAGCAGAAAAGACTTTTATGCATGTTGAGATGAGTTACGTAACAGTCTAGCTTTGCCTTTGTCAGGGCCTTCTGTTTCTGCTTTGCGTGCCCAGCACGAATAATGTGCATCACTTGGTACGCGTCTCAACTCAACTCAAGTGACAGAATGAAATGATAAAAAAAGAAGTGGAAAGTCAGGAAAACAGGAAGGAAAGGAAATGAGGAAAGCGTACAAGGTAAGGCTTCTTTATACGACGAGGATTTTGAGGACGTACTTCTCTCCTGAATGGTGATTGGAAGGTACCAGGGACACCCACATAATGCAGCATCGTTGTCTCAAAATTAATGAAATAAAACCCCAGCGTATCACCGACCCCTTTCTAAACTCTACTGGCACGGCCGTCCCTCTCCATTGGCACAGTTGTGGCCTAGTCAACTGTCTTGAATTTATTCTAAAATATAAAGTTTTAAGAGGACTTACGGCTGCCCGCCACAAGCAACTATAAACATACAGTAGAGTTAGAAAAGTCTTTTAAGTGCGTCTTGTTAACTGCTTGAAAAAAAACCGCGGCGCTACTACGTACGGATTTTCATCAAGTCTAATTCCAAAAATGTTGTCAATTATTTACTTTTTTCATTGTTGCGAATCATTATTGAATTTGCCAAAGCGTGACTTTTAGAACCATGATAGTGAAAAATATAGTAAAGTTGGATTTTGTGAAGAAGCTAGTTCTTCGAAGCAGTCCAAATGAAGTGAACTACTATTGATCTACTTTGAAAGATCTGCTTTCGTGTCGATACGGTCTTTTTGCATCGTTTTTAAGCTTTTGCGTGATTCTGCTGTTTTCTTTGATTCGATAACGTGAGCCAAGACAAACATGTTTATTGCATTTGACACGAATCACCCCCGCCGGCCTCCGCCTGCTAGCTGCAAGAAAACATAGATTAGAGCCAAGCATTTGTCAGACAGCCTTCTACCTCGGTGCCATTGCAAGGATTCGTGTTGTTTCCGCCATTTTCCTGCACACTTTGAGGGCGTGGCCCAGTGGGCGACTGTACCCGCCACGCGTGATGTATGTTCCTTCCTACTCTGAGTGCCCCACTATGCCTCGCCCCGCCCCGCCTTACGTGAATCAAGGCTCGCAGTCAAGCATACCGAGCAAGAGAATTCCCTTTTCGCTAGGCCAACAACAATCCACCCTGCAAACAAGTTAGTTGGCAACACGGAAAACAAGGCAAAAGGAAAAGAGAGACAAAGTGACAACGCCAAGGTCTGGTCCAGTCTGGATAAAAAAGCGACGCATGATGGTGACTTGAAGGTCTTGCGTGCCCATCGCCGCGCACTTGCCTAGCGGGGAGGACAAGAAAGAGAGAAAAGAAAACGGGGGAACTTTGAACGCAACCACTATGGATCCGGGCCTTTGTTTTCTGGTTGTTCCGCGGCATTGTTTTTGTTGTTGATGTAGAGGAGTTGTTCACGCTTCAACAGCTTACAGCACCATCGCCGGCCGCGCCAGGGGACGGACTGGGGGGCGGATGGGATAGGTCCGTAGCGAGAACTACGCACAATGTCACCGTGCATTCCTCATTAAATCAACCGGCAAACGTTTTTGAATCGCGAGCAGGGTGAGTCCGTTGCGGATCCAACTTTTGATTAATCCCAGGATAGAGTTTGCGTGCGCCGTGCCAACAATGCCGCATCCAACTTAGCAATCAACTAAGTATTGTACAATGTACACTGCGCAAACGCCGTGCCGCCGCGCGCCCCCATCAGGCCACACGCTTTGCCATGCTTTGCAATGCTTCGCTGTACCAGCAGAGGCCGTCCCAAAACGTTTTCATAAAACTTGTTGACACGTTGGGCTTGTTCCCCTCTTTTGGCATCGTCACCGCCACTGATGACTACCAAAGCATGCCAATAGCCCCACCCTGCCGCTCTGCTTTCTCGTCCTCCTTTTCACATCGCTCCGTCTTTTCAATTACGAACTCTCAGCCGGCATCTCTAATATCGGGGAATTTCATCCCGGGGCGTGGCGCTGCGCTGCGGGACCCTCTCCAAGACCCCGCCCACCCCTTGCACCCTGAGCCCCAGGCCAGGCAGGCAGGGCGGGGCGGGGCGCCCTGTCGAAGAACCATTAGAATGCCCAGGCACGATTTAGCGACGCTTCCCTTGCCCGCCTTGCCCCTTTCTGATTCCCTTCGTCCTCTGGCTGCCTCTGGCTGCCTCCGCCTGCCTCCGTCTGCCTTCGGCTGCCCCGTCCTTTCAAAAGTCCGTTTGCCTTCCGCACAAAAGAGGGCCTCCACAGGTACGAGCTACCCTGCCCTCAAATGTGCAAACAGAAAAAGAGCACGACTTTCCGTTGAGTGAGTCTGGAAATCTACAACTCCTTGCATTGGCAGAGCGATTGGTCATATCCCGGCGGCAAAAGTCCTCGCTCTGCGACGCGCTGCGTTGAAGAAGACGGAGTCAGTGTACAGTGTACACGAATACTCACCGGTGCCGTTTTCGCCCGACGGCCGTATCCTGGCGTCGTACCGGCCCAGGATTTGGTCCAAAACTTGCTTCTCCTTCTCACGGAAATTGACCTTGGCTACCCCGCTCTTGGACTGGTTGCCACTGGTGATAGGACAAAAATAATGTGCGATTGATCCGAATGGCGTGATGATTCGTTCCGTGCCTGTTGTGGTACTTACCTGCTGAAATGCAGGACAGAAAGGAAAAGCAAAAGGACGACTATCCACCGCACCGCCGTCGTTGGGACCCTGCAAAAAGAGAAAGGGGCGCATTAATTTCAAGAAACATACAATGATTCATCCCGAGAGCAACCCCTTCCGACAGTGCTGTTAAAGTTAATTTAACGATTAACGAAGTTACTTAACGCCGTTAACGTTAATTAACGAATTAACGTTAACTCGTTAAAGTAGTCAGAATGTCTTAACGTTAACGAGTTAAGTTAAGTAGGAATGTTAACTTCTTAACGCCGTTAACGTTTACTTTGTTCATCTGTGTATGCATATTTTGCCGACATTTGGGTCATACAATATGTAGAATTTATGTCTTGGGTGAAAGAAAATGAACAAGACCTCAATTTTTGTGAAAGGTTTTGAAAGTTAGTCATTTTTTGGCATCTTGAGGACTGAAAATCTGTCAAAAATCAAGAAATCACACAACGTCTTCGGTTCATCAAGAAGTAAAACTAACTTTAACTTCGTTAATGCGTTAATTTAACGTTAACTCGTTAACTAATGCCGAAGAGACTTAACTTTAACGAGTACGTTAATTCGGTTAGGTTAACGGCTTAACTTTAACTCGTTAACAAAAAAAATTAACTTTAACAGCACTGCCTTCCGATGCCCCCTCTCGCTCGCTCTGCTCATGACGGAGGTAAGGCCTGAGGCTGGAGGAAGCACATTGTGCGGCACAAGACCACCGTCAGATGTCGGAAGGGATAACCTTTCCAGGGGGAGAGAGTGAGACAGATAGGGGTGGGGCAGAGATTGTGCTCCATTAAAAGATTAAAGCATGAGCCCTCTGGGCGGCTCGTTCCATCCCCAGGGCTGCGCATTTAGATTAGCGGGAGTTTCTGGAACGTTTAAACGCCAACCAGGTAAGACGGGCCTCCTCATCAAAGTTGTTGTTGAATAGACTTTAGCCCCCCACCCCCCACCCCCCTCTCTCTCTCTCTCTCTTCTCCCGCAAATGACTGCCATGCATAAACATTTTACAGCACGGTAATCAATGTGCGATCGTAATGTAGTTAATGGTCGCCGGACCCGGCGGCATTTGTAAACAAAATTATTTGACTAATGCAATAATAATCGCGCTGGGGCGGGGCAATTACTCAGAGAGGGGGCGGCCCGCTGTGCACGCCGCGCACTGCGCACGTGTCGCCGTGGTGGAGAGCAAAAGGGGGAGAGGCCCGGAGGGGGCCCGGAGGGGGTCTTGGGCCGAGACACCAACAAAAATGCCAGCAACAAGAGCACTGCACAATAGGCACAGCGAACCGCGCGAGGCGAACTGGGCCAGGGCGGGCCAGCCAGGGCGCCAGTGGGAGGGGTCTGCATCAGCAGCCGCTTCAAATTGACCTGTCAAGCAATACGTCTTAGCAATGTGTTTTGCGGGACAGTTCCTTTCTCCCTGTTCGTCGGTTCGGGTGTTCCGGTTCGCCCTCCGCCGTTTGCGGGCCGCTGCCACTCCGTCATCACTGTCCAATGTGTGCAAAGGCCAGGCAGCGCAGCAGGGCCAGGCCGCGGCGGGCCACCCTTGGGGCCACCCAAGCGTTCATAACTTGGCTCGGCATCGACGTTCCCGCAAATCCCCCCTGACAGCAAATTCCCCCCTAATGCGATGATGACTGGAGGATGTTGGTGATGTCCAGAGAAAAGGCTTGGCAACAACAGGGCCGCAGACTGCCGCAGACTGCCGCCGCTGACCCGGACGGCGGCGGTCCGGGCCCGACTCGTCGAGTCTGCGCGGGACATGGAGGCTTGCCGGCCGTGACGGCGCGTGACTGGCCGTGACGAGGCGTCACAGAAACGTGACGAAACTTAACGAAACGTAAAGGACGTTAAGGGTGTTAGGCGGGGCGTGAGAGGAAACTGAACAGGGCCCGAATTACGCGAGAATGAGGATGCTAACAAGCCGCTCGGGCGGACGGACGAACAGACGGACGGACGGACAGACAGACGGACACCAGGCGCATTCGCTCGCATTTGCTTTGCTTTATTTCGGCCCGATAACGCTGATGCTGGCTCTCTTTGTGTTGCGCAGCGGGAAACAAAGTTTGCCGGGTGCAGCTGGGTGTGCATAACCTGTGACGCCACCAGACGACGCCGCCAGACTACGACGTTATGCATCCTGCAAGGCGGTGACTGCGCCGCGCCGCGCTGCCCAGGACAGGCCGAGTAATGACCTAAGTTGGCCGTTGGCTGCCTGCCTGCCTGCCTGCCTGCCTGCCTGCCTGGCTGCCCTGCCTTGGCCGAGCCAGCCGCAAACTAGGGTGGCGGCGCGGGAAAAAATATGCGCGACCCGGCACGGCGCGCTTTTTCGAACCGACACCCGCCGCGCGCGCAGCGGGGAAATACCTCAACCGGGGCACGTTCAGCGGCAGTTAGGTGCGGGAAGGAACATTCCTTGTTATTACGTTGGCAGCCTTGGAATACAAAGCTAATTATGTAGATGTTGGCAGCACTACATAATGCGATTTGATATTCCGAGCCTCGCGCCGCGCACTCAGGCGGAATAATTCTTTCGGTTCCCCTGCTGCTGCTGCCTCGCCGCTGTGCCGCTGTACCGGAATCGGCCAATTCGTTTCTTTGCTCTGCGCCGCTCCGCGTCCGCCGCCCTTTCGGCTGCATCCGTGCCGCCGGGGTGGCAGGGTTGGGGTTGGCAGCCCGGCTCATCCGCGACACGCTGGCGGAGCAATCGTGAATAGCAGTCCGCCAGGGCAGCTGGACTGAGCTGGACGCGGCCCCGTGGGGGATGATGAGGAGGGAGCCACACCAGTCACCGCAACCCGCCGTCGTCTTGGCCGTCCTACAGAGCGCACAGACTTCGAGGGGTGCCGTCGTGGCCACCGGCGTCGCCAGGGCGTCTCCGTGCGCTATCGGCGGCTGGCGGCCCATCGGGCCTAATATTCATCGGATTGGCAGACACGGTGCATTTTGATGTGGGAGGCTGGGAGAGGGCGACAGGATGAGGCATGGCAGTGGCGCGGAGCGCGCAGCCATGGCGCAGCCCAGCCAGCCGTTCCGACTCATGGCAATATCATCAATATTAATAAAGGTGGGAGCAATTCAACTGGTGTGCAGAAGGCGGTACAAGTTGTAGCGGGGGGTGCTCCGCGCGCCCCACCCCACCCCACCGCTAATGGCGGGGCATTTGCTGTCACGCTCCTACAAGAGTGGGACAGAGTAAACCCGTTTCGCTTGGGCCTAGGCACGAGACCTGCTGCTGCCGGGCCGGGACTTTGAAAGTCCAGAGTTCACGCGGGGGGCCTGGCGGGGCCTGGCGGGGCCTAGCGGGGCGGCGGGGCCTAGCGGGCCGGGCCGTGGGGCCGGGCAGGGCAGGGTGCACGCAAAACAATGAATTACCCCTCCTCCCCCCCTGCGCAGCCCGCGCCCCTCGCAGCAGCTGTTTGCCGCCGTTTATGTGTTTTCCACGCGCCGTGGCGGCGCCCGTCGGCCCCGCCAGCCCCGTGTCTCCAATCTCGCACCTGATTGGCTGATTTACGAGCCAATAAATCGGGGGAGCATGCCGTGTCCGCTTGATAAGTGCGACCTCATCACCGCGCAGTGCGGAGCAGCCGCTGGTATCACCTGCCGCCGGACAGGTGGTGGCCAGATAGCGACGTGGCGAACCGGAAGCATGCCGTGACGAGGCGTGTGACGAGATATGCGACGAGGCACGTGTCAGTCAAGGTGTGAGTCAAGGCCTGTGACGAGACATGTAACGAGGCGTGTGAAAGAGACATGTGACGAGACATAGAACGAGGCGTGTGAAGAGACATGTGACGAGGCTGTGACGAGACATGTGACGAGCCGTGTGACGAGGCTCGTGTCAAGGCGTTCGACAAGGTGCGTGACGACACGTGTGACGAACCACCTAGGGGGCTGCTTGCTGGAATTGGGGGACCACGTGTACGAGGGAATGAATAGTAAAGCTGCTACTACGATTGGGGGGGGGCGACGAGGTCGCCTCTGACGTCACCGCTACGGGGCCCGCCACGCCACGCCGCGCCACGCCGCGAGCCACGCCAGGGTGTGTGGGTGCGCAGCGAGCGCAGCCTCCCGTTGCCATGACGACCAGCAGATCAATCTAAACCCACTCCACCCCACTCCAGGTCCGCGTCGGTGGGGTGGGGGATCGCCACGCCCGGCCACGCCCGGCCACGCCCCACGGGGGGCGCGGGGGGCGCGGGGCGGTGGCTGCGCGGGGAGGGGTGCAAAATATACAGGGTGTTGTGGTGCCGCACCGCTCAGGGCGCTCAGGGCGCTCAGGGCGCTCAGGCCCTCATTAAGCTGCATCGGCCGGCGGCCGCGATGGCCATGGCGTGGCCAGCCGCGCTCGCGCCCCGCGTGCGTGCGTATTTCGCACGCAGACCACACCTGGTTTGTTTTATTTGTACAAATTTTTCTTTTTCCTTCAAATAAATTGTTTGTGTGATAGGGCGCGGATGTCACATACGTTTATGATAACAGCACGATTCCCGCTCGTGGTGGACCACTTGTAACAAATTTCTGGGCTATCTTTGTTGTCACGTTTTGACTAATTAGGACTTTATCGAAATGATTGTGTATTGTTGTTCTTTCTGTGGTCGTTCTTTTCTCTCTTTTTTCCTCCAAGCAGAGCTACTGCCAGCTAATAATAGACATCCTGTGGCCGCCTCCTATACACTCCGTCACGGCCGGGCCGGGCCGTCCTCCCTCGCGTTTCGCCCCTTCGGCTTCTTTATCCCGTTCCCCATTGTCGCTCCACACTTTCTCTTTCTCTCTCCCGGGGCCGCGCAGGCGGGACGGGGCGGGGCGAGGCCGAGCGAGACGGATGCTGGCAAGACAACATGACGGTGTAGTGGAAGAGCGTCTGCACGGCAACCGCAACACACATCCGCGTTCCGGCCGGCCCTGCTACAGTGTGTGACAGGCTGTCGACAGCGCAGCACGGCGCAGCACCCCTTCGTTCGACCTTTCCCCTTTCCCTCTCTCTCTGTCTCTTCCCTTCTTTGTCTCCCTGCGACGACGCTCTCCAGGTCGGGCCAATGGGATTGGGCACTTCCCTGCGCCAATGGCGGGGGCGGCCGGGGAAATACAAGCTGACGTCCTGGCGTCCCGGCGTCCCCGAGCCCTGCAGGGCCCCGGCCGGGCCCCGGCGTGACTTGGCGTGCCCTCCGCACTGCTCCGCAGGGCCTCCCTCAGGGCGTCCCGGGGGCCGGAAGGGCCGGCAGGGCCACCAGGCCTGCAGGACACTAAGGGCTCCCAGGGCGCGCTCAAAGGGCTGCAGGTCAGTCAGTCTGTCCAGGAGAAAAGGAGAGGAGAGGCCCTTCATTGAAAAGCACGTCATTTATTCGGCGAATGAAAGACAAGAAAAAAAGGGACAGAGAGGGAGAGAGAGAGAAAACGGCGTTTAATAACATCGGACTTGGAATGTAGAAAATGCTGGGTGCGCTCCCGCCTCGCTCCGCCACACTGTATCGCGTTCGCCATCGGACACAGCCGCGTGTACACTGCGCGCGTAATCCACAAAGATATGAAATGGTTAAAAAAGAAACGCGCAGAAAAAAAATAAAAATGCTGGTGAAATTGGTGTGGAAGGGGGCGGCGCTGTGCGAAATCACTAAGGGCCGAGGCGTAGGCCTGGCGGGGCTGCGGGGCGTGCAGCGCGGCTGGGCTGGTGGCCGGGCCGCCGGGCCCCAGTCGTAACCGAGACCGCACTATCTGATGGGGACCGTCCCTTCACCCCTTCCGTCCCTGCGGTGCTTTCTGCTCGCTGAATTTGCGTCCGGCGCGATGCTGCTCCCCCACCCTCTAAATGGCGCCCCCAGGGCATGCCTGCAGGAATTGAAATCTCTGTATCATCCTCCAGTCGGGCCACTGCCGCCTCTGCGCGTCGCTGGGCCCTTCCAGCCGCGCCATCACTCTCTGGCACGGCCCGCGCATCTAAAAAGGCCCTGAACCTGAGCGGCGTGGCCGTCGCCGTGGCCGTCGCCCTGGCCGGGCGAGTCGCTGGGCCCGCTGGAGCTGGCTGGAGGCTGGAGCTGGAAGTGCCCTTGGCGCTGTGCCGCGCCCCGCAGCCGATTGGAAAGCCCTCTCCAGTCGCGCTGTCTCTCTCGCACCCTCACGGGACTCCCCCGCGAGTGCGACAGAGACAGACTGACTCTCGGCCTCCGGCTTCCCCAAGCCAGCACACTGGCCGGCCGGCCATCACTCTGTGAACGACGGCCCGTCTCTTTGCAGTCATCTCTCTTTTTCATTCGCTCTGCCGCACGCAGCGCGACGCAGCGCTGGCGGTGCTGTCGGTCCGGCCGCTCCGTTTTTCCGGAATGACGTACTGTTGTCCGGACGGGTAATTGGATACTCGGTGTCGAGTGTCCCGGGGGTTGCGCCCCGCCCCGCCCCGCCGCGCCGCGTGTGCGCACACATGGCACTCGTATCGGGTTCTATGTGCAAGTAATTGAAATGGGAGTGGCGGCCGCGACAGAGCACAGCGCGGACCGAGGGGCGCCACGGCCTGGCCGCGGCCGGCCGCCCCGCCGAGCTTGGATGCAGTGTGCGCCCCCTGGCCGCGCCGCCGCGCCCCTGTTACCCCGGAGTACGCACTCGTGCGGCATTCGTGAACGCAGTACGTACGCACTGAGAAAACCTTACAAACTATTTTGGGCCTTACAAGGAAAAGTAGTTTGTATAACAAAGTATTTTGAGCATACGTAAGCTTACAAAGAAAATACTTCGTAATTTTCGAACAATTTCTTCGTATAACAAAGTATTTTAGTTTGTTATATGTATGCTCAAAATACTTCGTAAGGTTTTAAGAGTGCGGGGCACAACCCTGCAACTCACCAAAGGCCCAAAACGAAAGCGAACGCTGCGCCTCTAAGGTCGAAAGGTCGAGAACACGCGCCTTTTCGCCGTTCGGCCGTTTTGCAGTCTCGATTCCGCTGGAGGGATGGTTTCGCGCGATCCGATTTTCGGGACGCTCGCTCGCGGGCACACCTTTCGAGTGTAGCGTCGAGGGGGCATTGAACATCTTGGCCGGGAAAGTAAACTCCCCCTCCGTCTGTCGGGGGTAGTGATCTCTTGGCGCCTGGCCTCGGCCGCCTCGGCGCAGGATTTGATTCCCCCTGCCCCTCCCCCTCCCCACCTCTCTCTCGCACTCACGCACACGCCGGTGCGATGCCCCGGGGCCTTCTGGGGCGGCCCTTGTTGCCACCTGTTCACCCCGGACCGCCTTTACTCAATTTTTGTGCGACGACCGCCTTTTTGCGGCGGGGCGGGGCGGGGCGGGGCGGGGCGGGGCGGGGTGCGTCGTTCGAGTCCTGGCGGGAGACGGCCTGCCGCCAAAGGAGAGCCCATTTCCGGCCTTCAAGCCCTGCCAGCCCCAGCCAGCGCCAGCCAGCGCCGCTACACCCCGCGCACGGCAACGAGTGCCAAATGCTGAAACGCACTTCGGATTGGCTGCGACTTCTTCCCTTCCCTCTCACCCCGCCCCGCCCCGCCCCGCCCCGCCCCCCCCCGCCACGCCGCCTCCAACTACGAAGACCTCGTCGGTTCGCCTCCCTAATCATAAACATGGCGAGATACTATCTGGCGCACGGCGGGGCGGGGCGGGGTGTGGGGGGCGCGCTCTCCACGGCGCTCTCCTTGCACGGCGCCGCCTTGCGCCGCGGCGCGCAAACACGGAAAGTCCCTTAGCCGGCGAGTATCGACAGGCGCGCCCCGAATGGCGGCTCCGGCGCGCCGAGTAGTGATTCAGTGCCACGCCCCGCCGCCCCGCCTCGCTCCCGTCAATCGGAGATTAATTAGCTAATTAATTATTTCGGGGCGCCAACTATTTATCTCAATCCACCTGGCCAACTAGGGCTCTCCATTTCTCATGCGCCACCTGCCGCCTCGCTTGCCTGTCTGCTCCAGGGCGACGCCAGTCGATCCGAGCCAGTCGGACGAATCGGCCCGCTGCTCGGCGCACCGTATACTTACGACGAGTGCGTCCGTTCGAGTCCGTTCGGGTCCGTTCGGGTCCGTTCGGGTCCGTTCGGGTCCGTTCGGGGCCGTTCGGGTCCATGGTCCTTTCGGGTCCGGTCGAGTCACACGGCGGTCGCGTCCACCCGACAGCCAACAAATAACCACACCCGCAACGAGGTTTTTCCTTTTCCCTTCCTTTCAAATGACTGAACGGGGGAATTCTAGGAGAGGGTCCGGAGGCCCCTTTCGGGGTTGTGCGGGGGCCGCACCGTGCCGCGCCGCGCGCCGACCAGCCACATGCTCTCTGGGGCTCGCAAACTCCATCAGCAGCCCCATGCGGAGGGGCCACCGCCAAAAAATAACAAGGGATGGGGGACACTAAACAAAAACCCCTCGACATCGAGTTCGGAATGGACTCGCTTGTTTTGCAGACAGTGGAGTGGAGCGAGTGCGCGGCGCTGCGGCGTGGCAGCGCCAGCCAGGCAGTGTGCTTGTGTATACACCGACCCGGCCAAAACCCAATTCGGCCATCAATCGAGTTTCGCTTTTCGCTCCGGCCGGAGTGCAGGCCAATGCCGAGGCAATGCCGAGCCAATGCCGAACAAGAAGCGCGACGGATGCAAAGCGATTGCAGGCGACGCGCTGCACAGTGGATTTGCCAGAAGGCCGGTGGAGGCGGCCGAAATTCCGGACGCGTTTTGAGCTCCAGAGTCGCCAAGTGGGACTCGTACCGAGCGTGTGACCCCACCACTGGATTCCTCGTTCGGAGAGCAACCCATTGGTGGGGTCACACGTTCGGTTCGAGTCTCACTTGGCGACTCTGGAGCTCAAAACGCGTCCGGAATTTCGGCTGTCTCCGCGGTCTTCTGGCAAATCCACTGAGCGCTCCTGCGACGACCATGACGTCACCACGACTCGACAACAATGACGACGGTGACGCAGAGGAAGAAGGAGGACGAGGAGGACGAGGACGAGGGCTGCCGCGGGTCTTGCCGGTCGAGCGTACCTCAAAGGCGAGGGCGAGTGAGAATGAGAAGCGTAGGGGCAGCAGGGCGGCGCCGTGGGACTCGCTGCTTGTTAGTCTGATCCAGCGAACGGTAACGAATTGACAAGGACAGTGATTACACGGGGCCGCGAGCAGAGGACAGGGCGACACAGCGCGCCGCAGCGGCGGAGCAGGCGGAGAAGGGCAGAGGAGTATCGGGGCATCCACCGCAGTCGGAGGAAGGACGGGGCGGGGCGGGGCGAGCAGCGTGTGCCCTGCTGCGCCCTGCTGGGCCCTGCTGCCCCCGCCCCGGCTAGATCCGCTCTCTGGCTCCCTCTCTTCTTTTCTTGGGGCTCTTTCGAGTTTACGCGATTCGTCGCGGACTGCGTCATCCCTCCCTTGTATATTTAGGCGGAAATTCTTAAAATCAACACGGCTGTTTGGAAGGTCCCGCGCGCCGCGCACATGCTTTGGCCCCTACACTGTAGGCGATGGCTGCTATCCCCGTCCACGCTGCCCTGAACTTTGACGCTGAATGCCAGTTTGACGCGCATTGACGCCAAATTTTGTGACATTCTCACTGCTGTGTCCCACGGACGGCCACACAGTGTCGCTGACATTTCTCCCGCCCCCTCCTTTTTTGACCGCATAATTTTTCTTTTCTTTTTTGCTATCGATTCCCCCCCTTTTGCGTGTCCTTCGTGTCGGCGGCAAGGAAGGCAGCAAGCAGGGGTCCCTGGCGCCGCGAAACAAAGAAAGGACAAATGCGCGGGAAATTCAATCGTGTCTTTCAGTCTTTATTCGTGGAGCCGGAACCACCTGTGCCACGCCGCGCCGCATCGCGTCGCGTTGCGCAGCGCGGCGCAGTGGAGCAGTGGAGCACGGCGAGGATGACGTCGCCTGGCGTGCCGTGGCGTGCCCCTCACGCGCCACTGCGTCTCCATGCGCCGCTCTCGGCGGAGGCCGGCCTGCCTGGCTGCCTCGCTGCCTGCTGGCTGCCCGCGCCACTGGAGCCCTTGGCGACGGCAGCAGCCTGCGCGGTAGGCAACACGCCCGCACCCGTGGCTCCGCGCGGCCTACCCCGCAGGCGGTCTCCTACCCCACCCTCTCTCCCTCCCCCTCGCTCGGTCCGCATAAAAGAGATTGATGAGACGAGGACGAACAGTGTGTCGTCGCATTCACTGGCGCCGTCATCAGGCCCGCCTCCGTGAATACGTCGCCGTCGCCGCCGTCGCACTGTGGCACTCTTTCTCGGCGCCGCGTCCGCGTCTGGCCTCGGTCTCGCTGGATGAGGAGGAATAAGGACTCAAGACTGAAGACCGAGTGTCGGCGGGACCTCCCGCCCAGCCACTGTCAAAGATTTATGCTCCTGTCCGTCGTGTGCGTGTATGTGGATGTGTGTGTGTGTGTGTGTGTGTGTGTGTGTGTTTCATCTTCTTCACACGGCCGTATGTATTTTTCATCCGCTTTGATGCAGCTTTACTTTCGACTGCCCGCTCGTTCGGCCTTTGTCAAACACGACGCTGTTGACTCACGCGCGTCGTGCCGCGTGCCGTGTGCCGTGAGGGGGTAGCGGCGGGGCGGGGCGGGGCGGGGCGGGGCGGGGCGCCGCTCGGCCCAGGCGGTCCGTCTCAAAGGGGCCGTTCGCCTGATTATTGCTCCGCTTGTTTTCCTCCACCCCGCCGCCCCTCCCCCTCCCCCTCCCCGCGGGCCGCTAAACCACGAGTATGTGAACTGATGCTCGGCGGCCGTATGGAGTCCCGGCCTGGGACTCCCGGGCGAGCGCTCGGGGAAAGCGGCGGGAAAAATGGAGGCGATTTCGGGGCGATGTCGTCACGCGCGCGGTTTGAGGGGAGGAAGGGGAGGGCGCTCCGTGGGGCGTTCCGTGGGGCGTTCCGCGTGGGGCGTTCCGCGTGGGGCGTTCCGTGGGGCGTTCCGTGGGGCGTTCCGCGTGGGGCGATCCGCGTGGGGCGTTCCGCGTGGGGCGTTCCGCGTGGGGCGTTCCGCGTGGGGCGTTCCGCGTGGGGCGTTCCGTGGGGCGTTCCGTGGGGCGTTCCGCGTGGGGCGTTCCGCGTGGGGCGTTCCCGCGTGGGGCGTTCCGCGTGGGGCGTTCCGCGTGGGGCGTTCCGCGTGGGGCGTTCCGTAGGGCGTTCCGTAGGGCGTTCCGTGGGGTGTTCGGGGCGTTCGGGGCGTTCCGTGGGGCGTTCGCCTGGCTGGCCTAGCCTGGCCAAGCCTGGCCCAGCCCGTGCCGAGCCTCGCCAACTCGAGTGGCAGCGGGGCATGGCGGGGCGACGACGGGGCGGCTGTGTGGGCGGAGCGGTGGGGCGGCCTGCGGCCTGGAACTTGCAAACTAGTCCACATCTCGCTGCCGGGAATGCCGGGAACTGAGGGAACGGAGCGAGGGGTACCTCACTTCGTCTAGTCAGTGTACACCCCTGACTCCAGTCACTGCCTCGTTTCAGTCTAGTCACTTAAAAAGCCGGCAAAACCACGTAAATTTGTCCTGATTGTAGTATTTTTGCAACGCATTTCGAAATATTTTCAATCTAGTCAAAGTGGAAATTGAGTATAGTCACCAGTCAGTGTACACCTATTTTCGAGGTGAGGTACCCCTCGGAACGGAGCGAAAGCGAGGCTGGTGTGCCAAGACGCCAGGCAGCGCGATCCAGCAGGGGTCGCGAAAATTGCCTTGGTCTGGTCAGAGAATGTCCTTCGGACGGGCACATGAACAGACGGACAGATAGACAGATAGACAGACGGACAGACAGACAGACAGACAGACAGACAGACAGACAGACAGACAGACAGACAGACAGACGGATTGGCGGACAGACAGACGGATTGCGCGAGGCACTGGCAGAGCAGCGACACTCGTCGGCAAACTCCGCTGACATGGCCGCCACCGAAAATGGGCCGTCGCTGTCGGTGAGGAAGAGGGAGAGGACCAAGGCAAGCAAGGCCAGCACGGCCAAGCAAGGCGCAGCATAGCGGCCGGGCCAAAAACGTTCTGCAGAGTGTCTGCCCTGCGCGCCGGGCCGAGGCCGCCCTGCCTGCCGGGATCCGTGCAAAATCGGGGTGAGGTCTGCCTGATGCCCGCGGGCACGCCGGGCACGTGGTCTCTGTGAGCAGATTGGGAGGAGCGGTGGCCGCGGTGGGGGCCGAACGTGATCGCCTCGCCGCGCTGCCTCGCCGCCGCGCCGCCGCGCCCCACAGCCACGTGCCAGTCGTGCCAGCCTGTGGCGTTTTTGCCGCTTACCCGCCCTGAAATATTGGCACAGTTTTCCCTGCACTCTTCCCTTCTGCCTCGACAGCGCACAACGGCCGCGCCGCGCGCCGAGCCGGCTCACCTTATCCAGACAGTCGTTCTGCCGGATAAACGTCAACCTCTTCCCCGAGCGCTCGCCGAGCCGGCGGGCCAGCGTGCGCCGAATTCCGTTATCTCTCCGTCGCCTCTCTCTATCTCGGTCTCTCTCGCACTCATTACCAACCAATCGCGTGGGGCGGGGACGGCGGGGGACGGCGCGGGCCGCGCAGCCAGGCCGATCCTACATTCAAATGAGGTTCGCAAATGCGGGCTTCATGGCGGCGGAGGGGATGTGCTGAGCCGCTTCCGGCACTGTAAGGGGGAGGGGGAGGGGGGAGCAGTGCTGGGCTTGTGTTGCCGCGGTGTCACCAGCACAATGGATGAACGGAGCCGAGCTGCGATTCCCACAGCAAAAGGGGAGAAGGGGGAGGGGTGGGCGAAGAGGCGGCCGGGAGGAGCGGGGGCAGAGGGGGAGTTACCAGGTCAGCAGGGCAGCCAGGCCGAGAGCCAGGCCGGGAGCCAGCAGAGGAGGCAGCGGGCCCCGTGGACCGCATGGAGTGGGCGATGCCGTCGCGCTGCCGCCCTGTCGCCTCGATGTGAGGAGAAGGGTCTGTTTGCATGCACCCCCCCCCCCTTTCTCTCCCCCCCCCCCCTCTCCCTCTATCCCTCTCTATCTACCTTTCTCTTTCTATCTCTCTCAACACTGCTCGGTTCGACGGTAAGCAACCCTATACTGCAATGGCAGGTCGCAGCGGGGAAAGTGAAAGGAGAAAAGAGAGAAAAGACGCAAGAAAAAAGCAAAGAAACCGGAGGAAAAGTTTAGATTTGCCTGCTTTTCATTCTCTCAGAACGAGACGAATTATTAGGAGCGTAGCGGATTGCTTTTCCCTTTCTTCCCCCTTCCCCTTCGGCTTCCAGACTTCCAGCGAGAGCGAGCGAGAGCCTCGCCAGTCCGAGCGAGTCCGGTGTGGCGTGAAAGGAGTGGAAGGAGCGCGGCTGCATTAGTGATACACGCCGACGGAGTCAGTCAGACTGGCCGGCTGGCGCGGCCACACTGGCGGACCGGCCGGCTGGCAGCTGGAAGTAGATTCCAGTGTTCGGCGAAGGGGCGAGGCCGAGGGCGTTACCTGGAACACACACACACACACAAGGAACATAAATACCCCCATGGAAATAATTATAATTTGATTTATATACGTCATGTAATAACAATATAAAATTGTTATAATGTGAAACATTCTGCATTTATAAGTTTGATACATGACACGTATAAAAACAATATATCTAATTATATCAATATTATATATCAGAAACAAAGACATAGAAACATTTTATAAAAATATATAATTCAGATATAAAGTTTTTACAAAGAATTGGCCAAATATTATATTTCATTTATAAAAGAAATATAGTGGACATTATAATGTTGGGTTAAAAGCAATATATTGGGTTATATATTACTAATCTCTACCAGGCGAAGTAGTTTGCTCATGTTAGGAGGCAGTGGCCATGTCTAAAGGCCTACATTCACCTCTCTCCGGCCATGCCTCAGCACAACCATGGAGTGGGTATCAAAATTCCCCGCTCAACTCCCCATAGGGGAGACCCAGACTCTAGTCGTGGAGTCCCGATACTAGTAACTCCAACTGTAGCCACATGCGAGAGAATAATGACACACTGTAAAACCCAAACGTGACAACTCCACACTTCCGGGTGGAGAAAGTCTCCACACTTGGAAGTCAGAGTTAGCAGCCTCCACACTTCAAGTGGAGCAGCTCACAGGCCCCTATCCTTAGCATGGTGCAAACGTGGACAACTCCACGTTTGAAGTGGGAGACTCCCAAACCTCATTCCAAGTGTGGAGACTGAAAATTCCGCTCCTCCGCATTTCAAATGTGGAGTTGTCACTTTGGGTTTTACAGTGAACGCTCAATAGCATAGGTGTGCATCGGCCTGTTGATGCCGCGCTGCACTTAAAACATTAGTCCCATCATGTTCTTCAATATGACACTATTTTGAACATTCTAGTCACTTCCTAGTGGAAGGAGGGCCAAATTTCGGAGAAAATAGCTGAGGAGCGACACTAACGCCATTGTCGGCGTTGTTCATAAATTTTATAAACAAAATTTTTAAAGTGTCACTTTCTACATTTAATTTTCACACGGAAGAGTAATAATCTCGTTTATCTTTGTGCCTATAAAACGATTATATTCCATATACATGGATGGTATGGTACATTAGGTATAGGTGTCGCCAAAGTACAACACACCTTATACGCAGTTAAAACGTCAGTTATAAATCCACTATTTATGGTGACATTGTTTTCAGTCACATAAATCTACGATATTTTAAATGTAGTTAAGAAATAACTTGTTTATATACTTTGAACCAAAAGGTTTGTAAAACAAAGTTATAATTACCTAATCTTACTCGTTTTTAACTGCGTTTATATTTTATACACTCAATTATAACCCATTTAAAATTGATCTTATACTTCAAATAACTCACAATATACGTTTTCTCATATTTTCCCCCCCTTTAAGAAGATTTATATCCAAAAATAAGCAGATTTATAATGGTTTTTTACAAAACAAATAAACCTTTTATAAAAAGTCTGTAAAAAACACGCAAGTTATACGACGTTTATATGTATTATATAAAAAAAATTATAATCATTTCCATGGGGGAGACCGCTAATGTGGAGCTAAAGCGGCGAAGGGGCCGAGAGTGCCGAGAGTGCGGAGGCCAGAGGAACGGGCTCGTTGCGCACTCCCACACTGCTGCGAGGGAGACGGAGCGAGGACCCGATTCATCCCCCTGGCTGGAGCCGGACTGGAGTCAGGCCGGAGCGCTGGAGCGGCGCAAGCGGCAAGGGTCAGGGGTCGCGGCACAGCGAGCACAGCCAGCACAGCCAGCACAGCGACCGCAGCAGAGTCTCTTAAATGTCAGCACGCGCTGCCTGCGCTGCAGACGGGGCGACGCGGGGCGGCACGGGTTCGCCTCGACACACGAGTGGAGGGGCGCGGCGACGAGGGGCAGCCTCGACCTTATCAACAGACTGATTCCGAGTGGGAGGCCCCTCTCTCTCTCTCTCTCTCTCTCTCTCTCTCTCTCTCTCTCTCTCTCTCTCTCTCTCTCTCTCTCTCCTCTCTCTCTCTCTCTCTCTCTTTCTTTCTCACTCATGGGGCGCTCCGTACCGGTGCGAGAGAGATAAACCGACGGCCGCTCTTCCTGTTGCAGGTGCGGCAGTGCGAGATCCACCCCCATGCAGCAGAGCCGCCCCAACTGCGGCGGCGCTCCGTACCGGTGCGAGAGAGACAGCACGACGGCCGCACGAATCATTATGGGTAGGCCTGCAGCATCGCTGCGCTCTGTGCGCTGCGGTGCGCTGCTGCTTGCGGCTCGCCCCCGACTCGCTAACGACCACCGAGTTGGAGCCTCAGTGCCCCTCGGCCCGTGATGGTGCCACGGCGCCGCGCGGTGCAGGCTGCGGCTGCGAACCGCAAGGACCGCAAGGACCGCAAGGACACAGCCTCGAGTCCCGGCGATGTCGCTGCCGCGCTGCCGCGCCGCCGAAGCGACGTGAATGCCGCATTGTGTGGACTCGGCTCTAGAGCGCTCGCTGCTCGCCGGTGCACAGTGGGCCAGAAGACCGGTGGAGGCGGCCAAAACTCTAGACGCGTTTTGAGCTCCAGAGTCGCTAAATGGGACTCGAACCGAGCGTGTGACCCCACCAATGGATTGCTCTTCGAACGAGGAATCCATTGGTGGGGTCACACGTTCGGTTCGAGCCCTGTTTAGCGACTCTGGAGCTCAAAACGCGTCGAGAGTTTTGGCCGCCTCCACCGGTCTTCTGGCCCACTGTGCGGTGCCTGTTAGTGGCTGCCGCGGCTGCACCTGCCTGGCGCTGCGCATTGCCGCGACTCGCTCCCGAAATACGCGGCGAGACGTGGAGCTCGAGGCGGCCCAGCCCAGCCAGGTGTGAAGACGCGAAGCCGCGGCGGAAAACGAGCTAGGCGCGTCCATTAATTACGTAACGGGCAGGTCGGTCGGTGGATTCCGCGTTCCACCGGCCGAGACGGATGGCGGCGTTTCAGATTGTGGAGGGACTAGACGCGGGGCGCGTCCGCCCTGCACTGCCCTGCGGCGCCCTGCGGTGCTGCCGCGGCCCGCGGCGCTCTATTTTTCATTTGCCCTTTTCGAACGCGGCCGGCGAACGGTTCCCCGCGGTGAATTACGAGCTCGCCGTGGGACGCCGCGCGGCCGTGAGGGACTGCCGTGAGGGACCGCCGTGAGGGACCGCGTTCTCAAAACGGCGCGCGCGTCCATCAGCCGCACGGTGCCTCGCTGCTGCCTGCGTGCCGCCGCCTTGGCCGCCTTGATGACCTCTTGGGGGAGTGGAGTGCCGCGGCGGCCGCCTCGCAGCGGGACGCCGCGTCGGCCGCGTCGGCCCCGTCCCCATCGTGCGCAAGCAGTGCGCGCCCCAGGTGCGGTGCCGTTCCTTGCAGGAAAAATAACGTGGAATTGTGTGGTCTGCGGCGGCGGGGCGGCGAGGCGGCGGGCAGGGAAGGAAGACGAGGAAGAGGAAACGGGGACTCGAGACTCGTTTCGCCTTCGCCTCCGCCCGGACAGACCGGAACGAGAAAAAAACGGGAAAAGGTAGCGCCATTGGAAAGCCCGACCGAACGAGCGCTCGCCCGTGACATGCCAAGTCCTTTGACAGCTCCGTCTGACTGGCTGCCTGGCTGGCTGCCTGGCTGGCTGCCTGGCTGGCTGCCTGGCTGGCTGCCTGGCTGGCTGCCTGGCTGGCTGCCTGGCTGCTGCCTGGCTGGCTGCCTGGCTGGCTGCCTGGCTGGCTGCCTGGCTGGCTGCCTGGCTGGCTGCCTGGCTGGCTGCCTGGCTGGCTGCCTGGCTGGCTGCCTGGCTGGCTGCCTGGCTGGCTGCCTGGCTGGCTGCCTGGCTGGCTGCTGGCTGGCTGGCTGGCTGCCTGGCTGGCTGCCTGGCTGGCTGCCTGGCTGGCTGCCTGGCTGGCTGCCTGGCTGGCTGCCTGGCTGGCTGCCTGGCTGGCTGCTGGCTGGCTGCCTGGCTGGCTGCCTGGCTGGCTGCCTGGCTGGCTGCCTGGCTGGCTGCCTGGCTGGCTGCCTGGCTGGCTGCCGCTGGCTGCCTGGCTGGCTGCCTGGCTGGCTGCCTGGCTGGCTGGCTGGCTGGCTGCCTGGCTGGCTGCCTGGCTGGCTGCCTGGCTGGCTGTCCGGCCGGGGTCCCTGCGGTCTGGTCCAGCCCCCTTGCTCATCACCGACGGGGGCCCGGCCCGGCCAGGCCCGATGGGGTGGCGGCGCCCTTCGTGGCGGTGGGGCCCTTCGAGGCGACGTCGGCCGGCCCGGCCCGCCTAACGGGGGGACGCTTCTTTCTGAACGGCCGGCCGAATGGGGTTAAGGGGCGCCATCGCCCGCCATCACCATCGCCTCGCCCGCCTGCTGGCCGTGCCGGCCGTGCTGTCCGTGCTGGCCCTATCGGGGAATGTGCCACCCCGCGGCGGCGTGGCAGCGTGGCGGGTCACAAAGCCGCCATTCCACGAGGCCCTTTGGCCGCTAATTATCTTGTCAGCGACACATGCATCGTGTTAATTTTGAGCCCGCCGGCCTCGTAAATAACGTAGCAGCCGCCGCCCCCTGCCCCTGGCCGCCGCCACACACGACACAAACACCCCCTCCCGCATGACCTCGCCCGCGGCAGCTCCCCCGGGCGTCGTGCCGGTGGCGGCGGCCAGGCCGAGGGCCAGACGCAGGCAGGGAGGCAGGGCTGCCGTCGACGGCGTTTCACGGCCGCTTCCCCGCTGCAATATGGACGTGCACAGTTTGGAAATGACCTATATCCATGCACGGCGAGGCCCGCGGCCCGCGGCCGGGAAAGGGTGGGGGCACAACTCTAAAATTTTCCACACTGAAGTCGTGATTTAAAGCGACTCACGTCGACACACTGTTCAAATGACTGTTTGGCTAGGTCTGATTGTGAGCGAATGGAGTGTCACCGCTCAAACAGGCCTCGCGCGCGGACGAGATTCCGTGATTCGCCGCGAGATGGCGCTGCGCGCGCCGAGCCGCCGCACGCTCGCGGTGGCGACCTAGGTTAGCGTAGTAACTAGTTTGTAAGTAAGACCGGCCACGGACGAAGTTCGAAGTGCATGAAGAAGGACACTTGTTTTCAATGGGTTTGTGACTCCGGGCGGCGGTCGTTGCGTCCGAATGCTTGCTGCAATAGACGACTTGAGCTAGGTGAAAGAAGAGGAAGAAAATACCTTCCCGAACAGGGCGGCCGGCCGCCGTCGGCTGCTAGGACCAATGAGGGGCGGGCCGCCATGTTCGGGAAGGTATTTTCTTCCTCTTCTTTCGCCTAGCTCAAGTCGTCTATTCGCACTCTTTGATCCATCTGTTGTCTGTTGAGACCTCATCTTTCACGACCTGTCTGTCTCGGATGGTGCGATATACAACGCCCGTTTTGGGGTACCGCCGCACAGTCGGTCAAAATGTAGGTGGAAACTGGAGGCGTCTGACCGTTTTTTCGGACTCGGTTCGAATTGCGGTCGAAGTTATTTTATCATGATGGTTTGTGTGATTGTCCTGAAAGCGCACACGTGACTGTCACGTACTCCCCCCTCCCCCCTCCCTCCACACGCACACAAACACACCACCACCACCAACCCTCGGGAGCGCGCAGTAGTATTTAGTCGGCGGCAGAGCATTCCCTGGCACACACCACCACCCTCCACTCTCGCGGCACAGCGCTGGGCGGGAGGAGTAGGGAGGGGGCGGGCGGCGCCAGGGGGTCGGGCGGGGGGGCAGCGAAGTACCAATAATACGAACAGCACGCGGGCAACAAAAACCATAACAGCGGCCACGCAAAAACAAGCGACTTTAATAGAAAAGTGTCTCCGGCGACCTTGAGCGTCCATCCATATTTCTGTCACGTCCTATCCGCGCGAGGCAAGAGAGGCCCGGAGGAGGAGGAGGAGGAGTGCGGCGGCCACCTGGACGCCGCCATGCTGCTGGGTGGCGCGGCGCGGGGCGGGGCGGGGCGGGGCGGCCCCTTCCCGGTGAAGGCTGACGTGCCGTGACGCGGGGGCGCCAGGCGGGCAGGTGTTAAAGGTTCACACCGCCCCGCCCGGCCCCGCCGCCGTGACGGTCCCGACGCACGCGTTCGGCCGGTTTGGCGCACCGCGGCCGCCGTCACTGACGCGACACCAACGCGTCACAAACACGTCACGGACACGATTCGGACGCGACACGCGTTGGCGCGTCGCACACGGAGAAGCGGCGCACGGCAACACTCGTGAGGCGGTTCGGCGACGGAACCCACTTGCGAGCTGCGTGACCGGACTGGCCCGTCGTATCGCCGTTGCACTTCGTCACGACACGGACAGGCGGGGTGATTCCGCAGCGTCGCTCTGTCTCTCTCGCACCTGTAGGCGACGCCGCATGAGTGCGAGAGAGACAGAGCGAGCGCTCTGCTGGTCGGCGTAAACGAACGGCACCGCGGAACGGAGCGCCATCGCGCAACGGCATCGCCGGCGGCGAGGCGCGGCGAGGCGAGGCGCATTCGTGTTCGCCGCGGGACGGCGGCGTCTGCAGACCGATTCCGAGAGTCGGTTTTGTCGCTCTGTCTCTCTCGCACTCATGCAGCGTCGCGTAGAGGTGCGAGAGAGACAGAGCAACGAAAACGACTCTCGGAATCGGTCTGCTGGTGGCGCGGTGCGGCGTCTCGTGACAATGCACCGCGCCAATGAATACAACCGAGAGGCAAGGCGAAGGAGAGGAAGAAGGAGAAGGAGAGGGAGAGGGAGGGGGACACGACAACGGTTCGGGCCTTTCTTTTTGTCGCGAAAAACGGCGACAAAAGTGGCGCTCCCTCGGCGCCCTGCTTCCTTTCTTAATTTGCCTCCTTCGCCGTGCCGCGCCGTGCCGCGCCGTGCCACGCCGTGCCGCGCCGTGCCGCGTCGTTCCCCGGGGCGCCGTGGCCCTCCCCGCCGAGGCCCTGTTTGGCTTTACGCGCTCGAACAAGTGCCAAGGACCCCCCTCCCCTCCCCCTCGCTTTTAACTTCCCCTCCCCTCCCCGCGCCTTCCTCGGCCCCGACTCGAATCTCCGCACCTTGCTGGTGCTTGCTGGACCCCCCTGCGAGGGCGGCGACGATGGCGCCTCCCACCTCGTCCTGCCTGCCTGCCTGCCCGCCTGCCTGCCTGCCCGCCTGCCTGCCTGCCTGCCCGTCTGCCTGCCTGCCTGCCTGCCTGCCTGCCCGCCTGCCTGCCTGCCTGCCTGCCCGTCTGCCTGCCTGCCTGCCTGCCGCGCCAACAGCAGATTCGATAATGAAGCGAACCTATTGCCGTTTATATAGGTTATCGTGCCGTCGACGGCAGCGCGGTGCGGCACAGCGCGGTGCGGGCCTCGCCCGGGGCGAGGGGTAACAGCAGCAGCAGCGAGGCGTGGCAGCCGGGCGTAACACGCCGCAAAAAAAAAAAAAAACACGACAAAGCAAAAGGAAAAATTGGAAAATTGCGTAATTTGTGGCGGGCCGTACTGGCCGTACTCCACATTGTATTGTGTTTGGCCGAGCCGTCTCGGCTGGCACGCCGCGTATAAACATGTCGCGGCGGATTGAATGAGAAGCAGGGACAATTTGCAAGGCGGAGTGCGCCGCGGGAGGGCGGACAGGCAGGCAGGCAGCCAGGCAGCCAGGCAGCCAGGCAGCCAGGCAGCCAGGCAGGCAGGCAGCCAGGCAGGCAGGCAGCCAGGCAGCCAGGCAGCCAGGCAGGCAGGCAGCCAGGCAGGCAGCCAGGCAGCCAGGCAGCCAGGCAGCCAGGCAGCCAGGCAGGCAGGCAGCCAGGCAGCCAGGCAGCCAGGCAGCCAGGCAGCCAGCCAGGCGCCATGATAGCCATCTAACCTGCGCCAAGCAAGCCGAGCAGGGACGGGCGGAAAAAAAAAGCATGTCGCTCCTTGCTTTGGAGTAGCAACAACACACCGCCCTCACAGAAACTAGCACCGCCGCGCCGTGCCGACAGCGGTCAGCGGAAAGACAAAAAACATTAAAGAGGGACAGAGAGAGAAGAGGAAGGGGCTGGCCGCGACAATAACTCTGTGGAAGGAAAGGGGCGGAAATGAAATGGGATTCGGAAACGGAAGACTGAAAAGTCGCGCGGCAAAAAAAAAATGAAAAGTGGAAAAAGGGGGAGGGGGCTGGATTTGATTAAGGGGCGGCGGTTACTGGGAGCGAGGAGGGCCGAGTACGAAGTGAAGGCGGCAGGAAATGGGTGGTTACAGGGATTGAAGCCGATTGAAGTGAGCGCCGGCACGCGAGGTGAGGCGAGGCGGGGCGCGGCGCGGCGGGGAGTCGCTGTCCTCGATTCCCGACAAAGAAAACCGCCGAATGCTTCGCTTCGACGGACGGACGGACGGACGGACAGACAGACAGACAGACAGACAGACAGACAGACAGACAGACAGACAGACAGACAGACAGACAGACAGGCAGACAGACTCATGAACGGGCCGGGCGGCGCGAGGAAGGGCACTCTTATCAACAACAACAATCTGGGGGCAGCGCCACACGCTTTGTCGCGCTTTGGCGCCCAGGCGTTCAGAATCAGGCGGTTGAGTGGCGAAAAGCGCGACGCCATTGGCGCGGCCTCTATTTTGGCCAAAGGGGTATAACTCCATGCTACGAAAGACGGCCTCCTAATCGTGACGTCAGCGCCCCCAAGGCAGTGGTACCAACGTAGAGAACAGAAATTGCGGTAAAAGCGGTCTGGTCGGGTGGGTGTCGAACCCGCATCCCCCGCGCCGTATGCGGCTACGCTAACCACTGCGCTACCGATCTTATGTGAGGACGGCGGTCCAGCGCAGCATCTTGCCGGACTACGCTCGGTCGGCTCTCACTTTTCGGTTCAGATGTTGGCACCTTTGCTGCTGGTGCGCTGCGCAGACGGGCCACGCGCACCCATAAGAGATATCCCCCTTTGATTTTGGCAGTGCACCGGCTGGGCGGCCGGGCTGGGCGGCCGGGCTGCGCACCGCGGGCAGCACTCAGGAACGCCTCTTAAACTACGGTGCGTAGTATTTTTATCCTCGGCCTCTTCCTAGACGAACGGGCCGGCGGGTCGGGCTGTCGTTCGGACTGTCGGTCAAGCCGGCCCACGCCAACCTTCGAGCTGTCAGGCCGGGCGGGGCAACCGGACGGGGTGGCCGGGCGGCGCGGCCCGGTCGCCTCCAGTGCCTCTACAAGAAACACCTCTTAGTCCGAGAACACGAGAATGTTACTCAGTGCTCGGTGAGCCAGAAGGCCGCTGGAGGCGGCCAAAACTCAGGAAGCGGTTTCAGCTCCAGGGTCGCTAAATGGGACTCGAACCGAACGTGTGACCCCACCAATGGATTGCTCTCCAAACGAGGAATCCGTTGGTGGGGTCACACGCTCGGTTCGAGTCCCATTCAGCGACTCTGGAGCTCAAAACGCGTCTGGAGTTTTGGCCGCCTCCTGCGGTCCTCTGGCCGACCGCCCGGCCGCATGAGTGAAGCGATGATCTCGGGCCGCCACCTGCCGGCGTGGCCGCGGGGCTGCGGGGCTGCCGAGCAGCCGAGGGTCTGCGGCCGCGCACCGCGAGCAGCGACGCGATAATGGCGGCATGGCGCCGAGCTCCCAAAAGCTTTACATAATAATTAAAAGTTGGTAAGGCGTCGCCAAGTTTGATGCAGCGGGTTTAAACAACTTTAAATTGCGCGCCACTTCGGCCCTGTCCTCGTCGGTCCGGGAGGGTCTGGCTGGAGGGCCCGGGGTCCTCGAGCGGCGTCAGCAGCGCGGGCATGGCGGGCAGCTCATCCCGGTGACGTCAGCACGTCAGCGCGGCAGCCCCGCTCCAGGTGGGCGAGGGTGTTCCGGGTGAGCGTGGTCGAGGGGACGGGGCGGGGTGGCGGGCTGGTGGAAGGGAAGGCGGGTCAGAGGCCGAGCCAACCCCGCCGCCTCACAGTGGGCCAGAAGACCGGTGGAGGCGGCCTAAACTCCAGACGCGTTTTGAGCTCCAGAGTCGCTACATGGGACTCGAACCGAACGTGTGACCCCATCAATGGAATGCTCTCCGAACGAGGAATCCATAGGTGGGGGTCACACGTGCGATTCAAGTCCTTTTAGCGACTCGAGAGCTCAAAACGCGTCTAGAGTCTTGGCCGCCTCCACTGGTCTTCTGGCCCACTGTGCGCCTTCGGCCCTTCGGCCCTTCGGGGCCTTCGGCACACACGGCCGGCCGCCTCTCGCCGCGTCTTGCCGCGTATGGCGACAGACGGATACGGATGCCCTCACAGCTCGCAGCGGGCTGGAAGCCAGCCCGACGGACGGACAGACAGACAGGCAGACGGACGGACGGACGGACGGGCCGGGAGACAAATTGTCGGACGGACAGACGGACTGATGGAGAGGCGCGGCCGCGGGCAACCTGGGACTGTAGCGTGGGGGCGGGGGTGTGAGGGGAGGGGGAGGGGGAGGGGAGGCGCGCGGGAAGCTGGAGTGCTAATCTCAATCGCGTCAGGCTCGCCAGGAAATAAGTTCGGAAATGAGCTGATACTGGGCGGTAGATTGAAAACGGGGAACGGGGAACGGCGCGCCCGACCCTAATAACCCTTCCCGCGCGCCGTGCGCCCCAAGCCCTGCGCCCTGCGTGCCGCGTCCTCCCCCCTCCCCTCCCTGAAGCCACCGCTGCGGCTGCGGCGGCAGCAAACAGCTTCCAAGCCGCCGGACGGAGGACGGGCCGGCCCCGACCGCGCCGGGTAACGGAGACATGATCTCGGCGGCGGCGGCGCACAAATGATGAATTTAGCGGCGACAAGCGGGCGGAGGCGGAGCGCCGCGGGCCGCGGAGAGGAGAGGACGACGCCGACGTGTGACTGATGAACGGCGTGCTGCGTGTCGGCGTGTCACGGGGAGCCGCCACGCCACCGCCACCAGGACCAACCGGGACCAACCGGGACGGCCGCGGCCACACAGCGCTCCACGGTTGTAAATGTCCGACGTTGTCACCACACGGTGCTCAGCCTGCCCGGCGCAAAGCCTCCCGAGTGCCGCGTGGAGCACTGCCAGAGAGCCCTCCCCTCCCCAGCGCCCCCAGCGCCCCCAGCGCCTCAAAGCCCCTGACACCGACCGACCTCGGCGGCGGCCTGGCGGCCTGGCCTGGCGGCGGCGCGCTGCGCGACGCCGCCAGGCCAGCGCGCCTGCGAAGCCGAGGGTAGGCAGTGCCGCACGACACGGCTGCGCGACGCCGCTGGAGTGTGGCCTAGCTTGCAGGGGCTCCAGCGCGGCGGCGGCGAGCCCTCCGCGCTCCGCCCTCCGCTTGGCCGGCCGGCCTAAGCTCGCGTGCCGCGTTAGCATACATACTGCCGCACTAAATGGCGCTATAAACGGTGGTGTACCGCGCAGGGTCATGTCGCCGCGCCGTGTCGCCGCGCCGCCATCCGCTGCTCGTCGCGCACAGTATGCCAAAATTCTAGACGCGTTTTGAGCTCCAGAGTCGCTAAATGGGACTCGAATCAAACGTGTGATCCCACCAATGGATTGCTCTCCGTACGAGGAATCGATAGCGACTCTGGAGCTATACGCGTCTCTAGAGTTTCGGCCGCCGGCGCCGGTCTTCTGGCCTACTGTTGTGGTGCCGCCGCGACTTGCGCGCCTTGCGAGGCGGCTAAGTAGCCGTTTGCGTGCCGCGTGCTCCGCGCCCGGCAGCGGGATGGAAACGGCGGCGATTTCGGAACAAATCGCGCCGCCTTCCGCCGTTTGCCTTCGCGTTCGCGGCGTTCGCGGCGTTCGCGGCGTTCGCGGCGTTTGCCTTCTGGCCGCCCGGCTGCCCTTCCTCCGCCGCCGTTTCTCCGACAGGCGATTGTTTTGAGGGGTCGCTGGGCCGAGCGGGGCGGGAGTAAGGACCCCGGGATGCTGGAGGGCTGGCGCGCTGGAGAAGCGCTGGAGAGGCGGCGGGGCGGCGGGGGAACGAGCCGGATTAGGGCCGGGCCGTAATGGAACGGGGTGTGAGAGATGGTTCGCCATAGTCCGCTGCATACTGGTGGGCCGGGGGTGGGGAGGGGGCTGGTCGATCCAATGTGATGGCAATCCAGCACGCTAGACCGCCACGCCACGCCACGGCTCCCCCGATCACGTCCTGTCCATTTTTTTTTGTCCCCCGCCGGGCGGTGACACATTGGCTCTTTTATTCATTGCGACACACAAAACGGCGCACCTCACGCCATGGTGCGGCGCGGCGGGGCGTGGCGGGGCGTGGCGGGCCAATTTCCTGGACGGTAAACACGGATCAGGCCCCGGAGGCCGTCATCAAGGAGTCTTCCTCCGGGGCGGTGCGGCGGGGGGTTCGTCGGGGTGGTGGAGGTGAGAATGTTGTCTGCCGCCCCGCCGCCTTGCCCCGCTCTGCACGGACACTGTGCGGGGCGCTCGGCGCGCCGCGGCGTGCGTCCCGCGGGCCGCTCACTTATTGACGACGACCCGGGCCGGGCCAGGACGGGGCGGCACTGGCGGGTACCCGGCGGTATGAATATTTCCCAAGCGGCGAAGCGACGCACGTCGAAACAGAAACAGAGAGAGAGAGAGAGAGAGAGAGAGAGAGAGAGAGAGAGAGAGAGAGAGAGAGACGCCCTGCCGTCCTCGTTCCTCGTGCAGCACGGCCAGCACGGCCTCGATGGAGAGCGATGAGGTCGGCGAATAACAAGCGCCGCTCAAAATACACAGCGGCGCGGCGGCACAGAGTGTGTGCCGCGCGCACGGGCACCAGGAACGCGGTGCGAATCCGGCCGCGCCCATGCAGTACCTGCTGCTGTTGGTCCACGAGGCGTTCCGGGGCGCGCCAGAGCACACCGTGCAGGCCGTCTGTTTGCGGACCGGCAGCCGGCGCAGCCTGGCGGGCCGCGGAACAGGCGCGCGGGGAGAAAGAAAACGAAAAACCGTGTTCGAAAAACCTCACGCGCTCCGCGGCGCTCCGCTTTCATTGCGGGGCCAGAACCAGGGCCAGAGAAAAGCGGACGGGACTGGCGCGGCGCGGCGAATGGAGGAAAGGCCGCCGGGCCTCGCTCGCTTTGCAGTGCCGTGCCGTGCCGTGCGCTGTTCCTTGTTCGTTCCACGCGTTCCGCGTGTAGGCGCGGCGCGTGGCGGCAGCGGCGGACACGGCCGGACATTGGTCGGCAGTGAATGAGCTCCCCGGATGAAAGGGACGCCCGGGGCGCTCTGTCTCTCTCGCACCCCCGCCCACACGGGCCACGCGACGCCACATGAGTGCGAGAGAGAGAGACAGAGCGACGGAAGGACTCTTCGGAGTCGACCTGCCGGTAATCGGCGGGCCATAAGTGGAGACAATGGCGGCGTCGCTGCAATAGCCGGGCACCAGCCGCGGGCCTCGCCGCAGGCAGCAGGCGGTAACTCGCTATTTGTGTCAGAGGATACGAACGCACTGGTAAATCTAAAGGGAGACTCTATGCTTGATTCAATCATAAAGTTTACGCTTGAAGAGGTTACGTTTGAAATGAAGCATACACTAGGAAGGTCCCCATGCATTTAGTTAGGGGGGACGGACAAGACTGTTGTGCTTGATTTCAAGCGTAAACTGATTACACTTGAAAACAGAGGGTAATACTACGCTTTAGTTTTACCAGTGTGATTCCAAACACTAGCGAAGATCAAACAGTATTCATGTGAACATTGAAAAATCCACGTTCAGAACCGCGCCACTGCACGGCTAAAGTTTTGCCAGCGCGCCCGCATTTTATCGAGGCTTCTGCGTGGCTCCTCGGGAACCTGCTCACAGCTCCCTGAATGCTCTTTGAAAAATTATCAAGGTCTTTATTAAATAATGCCTCTTTGATAAACCAGTTGCCGCGCTCCTCGACTGCCAAAATTCTTTGACGTCCGGTCCGAATCGAATCGTTGAGGAGGGAAAAACTTTGCTCGTCACCCGCCCCGCCGTGTTCCTTATTTTCTCTCTCGCCGTCTCTCTCTCTATCTCTCTCCGTCTCCCCCCCCCCCTTCCTCTCTCTCGCTCCCTCTCTCTCGCTTTCGTTTCCGCCCTCCGCTCTGATTTCGTTTCGTGCGTAACGCCGCCGTCGTCGGGGCGGACAAATCAGGGTGCACGAACCCACCTTCCCGTTAAGGCGATAGCGTGCAACGCCTTCCCACACTCGCTCTGTGTGTGTGTGTGTGTGGTGGGGGGGGGGGGGCGAGAGAGAGACAGAGAGTGTGTGAGTGTGTGATGGAGCGAGATAGATACCGTCACGGCAGACTGTCGGAGCCCGACCCCGGACGGTGCCGAACGCCACTACTTGTCGATATCTGTACTCTCTTCTCCCCCACCCCGGCCCGGCACGCCGCAGCGCAGCGCTCCCGTGATTCTCCCATTTCAAGGAGGAGACGGCCAAATAAATATGACTCGGGGAGCGGGCCAATCGTAAAGTGAGCGTGTCGGCTGGCGCCGTGCGCGGCCGTTTTTCAACCCCAAAACGCCGAGGCGAACGCCTTGGGCGGACGTGGGCGGCCGCGCGGCGATGAAGCGATGGAGCGACGAAACGACGCGTTGAATTTGCGCGGCGGCACGGCACTGCGCGGGGGCCGAGGGGCCAGGGGCCCAGGGCCACCCTTAGCGTCCGCGCGTTCGGCAAACACTTCTCCCTGGCCTGCCCGTGCCCGGCCTGCCCTTCCCAGCGCTGTGCCCCGTGCCCCTGTCCCTGTTCCGCCCCGGGCAGCGCTTCGCCGCGCTACGCCGTGCTACGACAATAAACACATAAAATCCCTCTTCCCTCCGCACCCCCTTCCTCCCCCTCCCCTTCCTGGCCCTGCGCCCTCCGCGTGGCCCCCGCAGGCCGCAGGCAGTGCCGCGGGTCGGGACGCCGGGACGACGGAACGGAAGGGGAAGAGATTTGCAAGTGAGGTTCCCGTCCTCCCGTCCTCGCGTCGGAGCCCTCCGGCCGGCCGGCGGGGGCGGCAAGGGCTGTGAGGGGGCGCCGCTGGAGGCGACCGAACTCAGACGTACAGCTTTCCCCTAACCGCAGTGCTCTCCCCGAAAGGTGGCGCGGCCGAGGGCGTGGGGAGTGGGGAGTGGGGCTGGGGGCGAGGGGCCGCGACGGGGGCGCGCAGTGGCAAGGCGACACCGTCGCCCTCACTGCTGGAACTAGTCCCAAAATTGCGGCGGCTTTTCTCTCCCTGCCATGCAGCCAGGTCGGCCCTGCGCCCGCCCTGCGCCCTGCCCTGCGCCCCGGGTCCTCGAACCGCTCCATCATCCAGTGTGTCCTTTTGTGGGCAGGTCCCCCCGGCAGCCCCATGCATCACGCCGTGGAAGTGACTCTCCCTCTCTCTCTCGCTCTACGCACATAAAGGAGCACCGACACTCTTCAGTGTAGCACCTCAACAAGGGCCCCGCCGAGACCCTTCCCGCCCTGCCAAGCCCCGCCTCGCCCCGCCTCGCCCTGCGCACTCCTAAACTCATTTGGCTACAGGCTGGATCGATCCATCGACTTGCCAATAAGATGGATGCGGCGAGCGAGCCAAGGCAGCTCAGGCAGCCCGGGCAGCCAGAGCGTGCCGAGGCAGGGTGTGCTTCCGGATCATATGGTGCAGCACGCCACTGGCCCACCAGCCACCCACCCGAGCGGGCCGAGCGCCCCGCACCGCCACCCACCCGCCCGCTGCCCACCCACCACCACCGCCACCCAGTTCCAGGCCGCCCCGGCCTAGGGGCATAGCCTTTGGGCGACCGCCACAGCCTCCTCCCCCCTCGGCGTCCTCGACGTCCTCGACGTCCTCCCCGACACGCACAATGCGAAAGGTCGCCCTGCCTCGGGCGCGGTGGGCGCGGTGGGCGCGGCAGCACGCGGTGCGCACGTCAGGGCGCGAAGCGACAATGCCCGCCGAGCGCCACCCGCAGGGCGCGCCGCCCTCAACAGCTTGACGAGCGAGAGAGACAGAGGGAGGGCGACGTGCGGCGAATCCGAACGCAGTCCTCAAGTCTCGGCTGGCGGCCGTCCAAAACCGTTTACGTTCCGCGAGTCCCGGCCCTCCCCGCGGCCCCCTCCCCCCGCCTCGCCGTTTGTTGGGTTCGATGTGCAGATCGGGCCGGGCCCGGGCCGCGGGCGAAACGCCATTTAGCGGCCGTCTCGCTCAGTCGCCATGGCCCACGGCCGCCTTGCCGCCCTTTCGGAGGCACACGATAAGAAGCCGTTCCCGGCCGCTGATGTACAACCCAGTGCTCGGCAAAAATGGCCACGAGGCGAAGCGCGAGGGCAAGGCGAGCGGCTACATCACAGTGCAGGCCCTGCAGGCCCTGCAGGCAGTCGGCGGGGCGGGGCGGGACTCGGCGGCCCAGCGGGGTAATTGCAGGGATCGAGTTTAAAGAGCTAAAACAGGTCCCCGGAGCCCTTCCGCTCGAGCCGCGCCTCCACCCCGCCCCCTCCCCCGCCCTCCTCCGGAGCACTGGAGACGGCGACGAGGGGGCGCTCTCCCTCCCCCGGGGAGGCTGACGGGGCGGCGGGCCGCTGGCGGGCCGTGCTGGAAGCGTGCTGGAAGTGGAGCAGGGTGGGGTGGAGTCATCCTGGGCCAAAGACCTGGACCTGGAGTGGTCCGATCGCCACATTCCTTTTCAATCCGTATCACTTGCTCCAAGTGGATCAGCCGTCTCTCTCTCCCTTTCTCCCGGTTTCTCCTCTCGACTTTTCAGCCTGGCTGCAGTCTCTCTCGCATGCGGTAGGAGTGCGAGAGGGACAGAGCGACGTGGGGCGGCACGGCGGCAGTGGGCGGCCCCGGTGGTCCGCGTGCGAGGGAAGCTGCGTCGCTACGGTCTTGCTGATGTCTTGATGTCTTGACGTCTTGATGTCTGGGGCCGCGTGGGGCCGCGGGCCGCGACCTGTGTGCCTGCATTGTGAGCGCGCCGCGCCTGGCTGCGGCCCGCGCCTGCCCCGAAGTTGGCAGCGACCCGCGCCTGTCGCCGCCGCCATGCGGACGCCCCGTTTCTGACAATAATTATGACTTGGCAGAGAGAGACCGATGCCCACATACCTCGCGGCGGCTCCCGCTGCCCTCCCGCTCACCCCCACCCCCTCCCGCACCGTGTCGCCCGGCGGACCGGGGTCCCCTACACTACCCTACCCGCTAGCAGCACCACGCCGGCTGCCTTCGACCGTGATCCTTTTTTACGATTCCAAGCGGCCGATTTTGACAGCACCTTGCTGCACACGGTAGGTGTCGAACCGCGGTGCCGCCGGGGCGGGGCGCGCCGAACGCGAAACCTTTCGGGTTTGCCAGCGAAATTATGGCAGTCTAGGCGTGGTGGCGAGAACGAGAACGCCCCCAGGTAAATCCCCCACGTCCTCGAGCCGGGCGCGCTAACGCCGCGCTAACGCACTGCTAACTCATGCAGTGTTTTGGTTCTCGGCACTCGGCGCCACCTCGGGCTCGGAGCTTGTTTAGCTTGTTTAGCTTGTTCCCGCGCTGGTCCGGAAGGCCGTCCGTAAGCCTCCCCGCGGAGCCGCTAGGTGGCCGCTAAGGCAATTAGTGCCGTCCTGCCGTACCCACCTGGAGGGGCTGTGCGCGCCGTGCGGTGTGGGCGGTGTGGGCGCCATGCTGCAGCTGGAGGGGCTCCTCGCTGGGTCCGCGCCGGGCGGGGCGCGGGGGCGGGGCGTGGCGGGGGGGTCCTGGACCAGGGGGCGCTCCCCGGCACCAGGCCGGACACTAAGCCTCTAGCTGCTTGGCGGTGTCCATGGGGCTGGCAGGCCTGTGCTGGCGGCCTCTGCCTCGGCCTCTGCTGGCAGGCCCCGCGCAGGGCGAGGGGCTGGCTGGCACCGCGCTAGGGCACCGCGCTGGGGCACCGCGCAGAGTGCCGGCGGCGTGGCGGCGGGGCGGCGTCACGAAGGGGGCGCGGGCAGCCAGCGACTGGCAGCGCGGCGCTCTACTGCGCTCGACGCGGCGCAGGACGGCCGGGACGGGACGGGACGGCTGGAGTGGAGAAGGGCGAGATGCTGCCGGGGACCCCCCACCCGCGGGGGGCTGCCTGCCCGCCCGCCTGCCGCGCCTGCCCCTCTGGTGGGGGGCGTACGGAGCCCTCTATTGATCACCGGCTGTGGCGGCGGGGGCCGCGGCGGCGCGCAGCGCGCACGGCAAGCAGGCAGGCGCAGCGCGCGCGCAGCCCAGGCGTAGCACGGCGTAGCACGGCGTCGCCCAGCAGAGGCGGCAGCCAGCGTTGCCTCGCAACCCAGCGGCACGGTACGCTCTCTCTTGATCTGCTGGGCTGTCCGCCCGGCTGTCCGCCTGGCTGTCCGCCTGGCTGTCCGTTTGTCCGGCCGACTGCCTGTCCGGCGTGGCGAGGACAGGACGGCCAGTGCGGCTCCTTGATTTGCCACCCCGCCCCACCCCAGGGCCAGGCGGCGGCTGATTCGGCAGGCGGCGGGCGGCGGGGCGGCAGGGCGGCAGGGCGGCAGGGCGGCAGGGCGGCAGGGCCATGCGCTTTCCCCGCCGTGTTGACCCGTCGGCTCAGTTTGCACGAGGGAAGAAAAAGGGAAGGCCACTCGGCACTCGGGATGAGTCGAGCCGCTGTTTAACCCGTCCCGCTGCGTCCCGCTGCGTCCCGCTGCATCGCTCGGTGACCGGCCGGCCGGGCCCCAGTGGGCCCCAGCCCCGGTCCCGCGACAGAGATGATGGTGAATAAGTGAAGCGCCTGCCTGCCGCCCGAAGGCTGCAGGCTGATTCCGAGTGAAAGTCCCTCCCTCTCTCTCTTCCTGTGTCTCTCGCATTCATTTGGCGTGGGTGCGAGAGAGACAGAGCGACCGGTACCCCCGCTCAGAATCAGCCTGCTGGCCTGCTCGGTGGCAGTTTTACACGGTGCAGGCGCTGCCCCCTCCCCTCGCCATCGCCATCCCTCACGCCCCCTCCCCTCGGCCGCGTCCCGCCCCTGCCGGACATCCTGGCGACTTCTTGTCGTAAAATATTTGGAGATCTTGGCCGCCCGCCTCTCTATGATGGCTGGATGCGGCGCTAACCCTGCGCGAGAACGGCGCGAGAACGGCGCGCGACCATGGCGCGACGCAGCGACGTAGCAGAGGATGTTGGCGAAATGTTGGACCTCGCCTCCGCAGGGGAGCGGGATCTCGAACCTGGAGGGGAGGGGGCGGGGGCTGAACTAACCCCTTTCTCCTTCACCTCCGCGCCCCGGCGCTTGCCGTAGCGAAACAGGCAGAACAAATATTGGCAGCTCTAGTGGAGTCGGGTCGAGTCTCTCTAGTCTCTCATCCCACTCCGGCAGGCGGGCGGCTGGCTCCAGAGGCAGGCTCCGTGCTCTAGCGCTGCACCTCCACGGCCCGACGGGGCTGTCGGGGCTGTCGGGGCCGTCGGGGCCGTCGGGGCGGGCCGCTGCGTCTGCCGGGCGGGCAGTGCGCCGCTGCGCCGGCTGGGTAGGCAGCCCGGCTGCAGGCGCTGCCGACGCGCGTCGCTACGCGTCGCCTCCCTTCCCTCCTCGAAGGACCCGAAGGCCATGGCAGCCATGGCGTAGTAATTAGACGGGCGGTTGGAACGGGCGCCAAAGCGAGGCGGGGGATTGCGGTGGACGGACAGAGCAATGGCAAAGGAGCTTTGGCCTAACGAGAGGAGGCGGGGCGGGGCGGCGCTGGGCGAGGCGCGGCGATGGTGTCGGTGCCGGATGAGCGCCGGGGGAGAGAGGGTGAAGCGGTGCAAAGTTGGGGTCGGCGAGGGCTGGCTGGCGTGCTGGCGTGCTGGCGTGCTGGCTGGCTTCACTTGGCTTGGGCCGAGCAGCCCCCGCACGCTGCTGGAGTGACGTATTACGGGGAATTGGCTTGAATACACAGCGCGGATGTCAAGTTTTCCCACTTCCAGGCCGCTCTCGGCCTTCGGCAGGTTCGGAAAGGGCTTTCGGCTCTCGGTGCGGGCTTTGGGCGCTTTGAGCGCTTTCAGCGCGGCGCCTGGGTGGCGGCCGGGCGCGGGGCGGGCGCGGGCTGGTGGGGGTTGGTGCGGGGCTACTCTCCTCTGAGTGGCCGCTGAAGGGTTGCTTCTCGGCCGCCTTTGTTTGGCCCAGCGCGGGGCGCGCCGGGCGGTACGCATTCATGGGGCCCAGCCGAGGGCCCCGCCGAGGGCCCAGACCTGCGCTGGGCACTGCCGGGGCGCTGCAAGAGAGGGCGTCGGGAAAAGGGAATGAAGGACCGGATCCACTTAGGCTGCGAGCCGAGCTGCAGCCCGGGTGCGTCTCAAAATCAGGCCTATTTTCAAAACGTCTCTAATATTTTGGGGGCAATTCAAAATTGCCGAGAAAAAGAACCGCTTTCAGGGCATTGGCTTTTGTAATTCTTGCTGCAAATAAATTTATAAACACGCTGAGAGGCTCATGCTTGACGGAGCCGTTTGTTGAACGTCCATCCTTACACCTTAAACCTTAATCTTTTAAACAAGTCAGTAATATCGCCGCTAGCGTGCCCTCACCCGAACCCAAGATCGCATATTAGGTGCAGGAAAGATGGGAGCGCTTGTTTTTGTTGCTGCTTGTGACAACGGGCGCTAGGTGGCGCCAGTGGCCACTGCGTCGCCTTCGTCGCCTCGCCTCGCTCACGGCCTCGCTGCCCGCCTGCCGGCGATACCCCACGCCGACCGATACCCCGATGCCGCCTGTCTCTACCCCGTGCCTCGGCCGCCTTGGCGCGTGGGGTCGGTCTGTAGAAAGGGTGGCCTACCCAACGGGCGTTAGGCGGACGTACAGAGGTACGTCCCACGTACTGCCGGGTTTTCCGGTCACAACTTCTAATCCGTTAAATTTAGAGAGGTACAGTAAGCGAGCTGATTGAAGGCCTCATCCCAAGCTGCATTAGGCTCGCTTGATTTACAACTCAAAATTGAAGGGTTAAGACACTGCGACCGAATGTCAGGTACGTTTGCAACTGGCAGTACTTTCGTGTAGGAAGAGAGGTAGAAAAAGTTTTCCGGACTTCTTAAATAAAACACAGGATTTATTAACAACATAAATTTTACTTGCAATAGCAGGCCGTACTACATTAAACAGGGTCCACTCTATCTTATCTAGGTCGAAATTAGTTTGTACTGCACAGTGAGTGCATTGAGAAAATCACATGTCACATCACATAAATAAAATTATTTAATATATACACAAAACTTATGTTATAGTGCGGAAACATATCAGTTCCTTTCGTGGAAGGATTTAAAAGAGAGCTTTTGGTGGCGGAATGCAGCATTACATGATGGTTGGTTAAACATACTTACATCAGAAGCGTAAAGTTAAATACGAATTTCGTTTATGCTAAGCAATAAATACATGAATATAAACTAACATCCACGTGTCCGTCGGGGAAAGCGCAAGAAATGCAATAGGTCTTTGGCGTTTCCTTTGTATCTTCACAAGTTTCCAGAGACCACGAGAGGCTCGAAGACTGCCACGCAGTTCGTGGATTCCGATTCAAGTACTACGTCTGAAACGCCTTATTCAAATTGCGATACTGCTCCTCCTAAACAAGGCACATTAAAGGAACATTACAAACTACGGTTCTCACAACTCTTGTCGCGAGTGTCTGATCACAATTATAAATTAGGCAGGCAGCGCGTCGCGCCCCGCCCCACAGTGGGCAAAAAGACCGGCGGGGTTGGCCAACTCTAGACGCGTTTTGAGCTCCAGAGTCGGTAAACAAGACTCGAACCGTACGTGTGACCCCACCAATGGATTCCTCGTTCGCAGACCGATCCATTGGTCGGGTCACACGTTCAGTTCGAGTTCTATTTAGCGACTCCGGAGCTCAAAACGCGTCTTGAATTTTGGCCGCCTCCAGCGGTCTTTTGGCCCACTGTGCCCCCTGGTCCACGGTCCTCTTTGGAAGCCCCTGCGCGGCTTGGACTGTGGGTGACCACGTCTCCCTCCACGTCACCACTCCATCGTCTCCTTCCGAAAGGCGTGCTTGGGGCTGTTCTCCGAGTAGAACTGCGAGAACCAGCGGCGGTAGCGCGAGATGAGTCGGTCCTCCTTCACCAGCAGCGGCTTGTCCTGGAACTGCTTGTGATTCCACACCAGCACGTCACGCTCGAACTGAAACAGTGGAAGACGAGAAACGTAACATCAGTGGGCTTTGCTAATTTTGAGATGCAGCAGCGCGCCTGCTGCGGGCCCACGCAGGAGGGAACCGAGGACTCACCATGACGCACTCCCCGTAGAGGACGATCTTGGCGTAGGGCACGAGCAGGGGCGGGCAGTACATGCGGTGGATCACCTTCTGGAGGAGCGGCTCCACCGGCGTCACGGACTGCACGATGATGATGGGGCCGAACTGCGTCTCCATGGACATCTCCACGTAGCCGGGGCCGATCTGCATCACAGCGGCCTTAGTTGGGTTGCCTGCCATACGGGCGCACCGGCGCACCACCCGACCGCTGCAGGCGGCCAAAACTTTAGACGCGGTTTGAGCTTCAGAGTCGCTAAATGGGACTCGAACCGAACGTATAACCCTACTAATGGATTGCTTTCAAAACGAGGAATCCATTGGTGGGGTCACACGTTTGGTTCGAGTCCTGTTCAGCGACTCTGGAGATACGCGTCTAGAATTTTGGCCGTCGCCGCCGGTGTTCTGGACTACAGTTTGGCGTCCTCTGGCCTCTGGCGCACCGCTCACGCGGCGCTCAGGGCTCGGCCTTACCTGGTTGGCGCACACGTCCATCTTGAGCATGCGGAACTTGCCGAACAGGTCGAGCTGGTGGTTGAGCTTGAGCGTGGCGGTGTGCGGGCGGTCGTCGGCGCCGGGCGTCCACTGCGCGTCCCACAGGTGCCGCGACAGCCCGCGGCCCACCATGCCGGGCCCGTGCACGGCGTTGAGGTGCGCCACGTCAGCGCCGTTCTCGGGGATCTCCTGGATGTGGCAGGACACGAGGAACTCGTTGCGGCCCACGAAGGCCCAGGAGCCGTCCTCGATGGCGGCCACGGGCTGCGGCCACCAGCTGGGCGCGTCGCCCTCGGCGTGGTGCCACACGAAGATGAAGCCGTTCGTCTCGAAGCTCTCCCAGTGGCGCACGCGCGCGAAGTCGGGCACTGCAAGTTGCAACAAGTTGCCGGTCAAGGCTGTGAAAATTTTCAAAACTGTCAAGACGTGCTCCTTGAGGCCACACACTCAAGGTGCCACCAGACTCTGCGGCGAGCTACGGACTCTTACCTTTCTGCGCGTAGGGCACCGACGAGCAGGAGCCGTCGCGGCCGTCGAAGCTCCACTCGTGGAACGGGCACTCGAGGCAGTCGCCGTGGACGCGGCCGCCCACCGCCATGTTGGCGCCCATGTGCGGGCAGTAGGCGTCCAGCACGTGGACGTGGCCGGCGTCGCCGCGGAACACGGCCAGGTTCTGGCCCAGGGCCGCGACGTGCTCCACGGCGCCGCGGCCCAGGCGGCTGGACTCGAGCACGCTGAACCAGCCGTTGGGGAACACGGGCGGCAGGTTGCCGATGCGCCGCTTGCCCTGCGCCTGCCGCATCACGGCCGAGCGCGACCGGCGGCTCGCGCCGAGGCCGAAGCCGAGGCCGAGGCCGCGGTCCGGCGGGTCGAACCCCACGTCGCAAAGCTCCTGCAAACGCCGCCAAAATCACGTCGGTCAGCAGCCGGCCTTGGAATGAAAGTAACGGCGGCGGCCTTGTCGGCCGCTTTGTCATCGCTTACCTTGGTCCAGTTGACGGGCACGCGGAGGACGTAGTACAGGAAGGCCACCACGGCGGCGACGGCGGCGGCCGGCGTCCACCAGGCTGCGGGCACGGCGGGCAGCCCGTCGCGGATCAGGCACTCCATGGCTGTCAACAGGCAGAGAGGACTCGTCAACGAAAGGTGAAGGGTGGACTTCCCCGCCGTCAGTGCTTCTCGAGGGAGCGGGCCGTAACAAGATTAAGACGTGGCCGCCCAGGTGCGCGGGGCGGCGCGGCCCAGGAGATGGACCCAGCCGATGGCGACGCGACAAGGGACGCGGCGGCGGCGTCGGTGGGAACGGACACTACTTCGACCCGCTCAGACATTCATGTATTCCAGGCCAAACTAATCCTTCAGCCTGCCCTGCCTGGCCCTGCCTGTCCGGCCAGGCCGAGGGCCAGGCCGAGGGCCAGGCCGTGACGCCCGGGGATGCGCGGCGCGGGCGGCGCGGGGCGCACCTACCAGGCCGAGCCTTGGCCGTGCCTCGGCCGCGCCAAACGGAAGGCGCTTACAGCAGAGCGACGGCGAGGCTGCGGCGACGACGCGCGGCGCTGGAGGGCGGACTGGACTGCTGGGGCCGGACTCGGGCTGCGCCACGCTGCGCCACGCTGCGCCACGCTAGTCGTCTCCGTTGTCAAGCCCTTGCCCCGCCGACGGGATCTGTCCCGGGGCCCCGCCGCTCGGCTCGCTATATAGCCAATTCATATGCAGACGGCGGCCAGGCTCATTTCGGGATCGGTCACCGATTCGTCCCTGTCGCCCTCTCGGCACGCTGCGCGCCGCGGACGACGCCGAGGGCGGGGCGGGCGGGGCGGGGCGGGCGGGGCGGGCGGGGCGGGGCGGGGCGGGGCGGGGCGGGGCGGGGCGGGGCGGGGGGCGGGGCCCTTGTTCCGCGGCGTGGCCGTGGCCGCGGGGGCATGTGCACTCGACTCGACCTGCGTTCGCCGGTTCGGCTGCACCCGATCACGTCGTCCCGGAAAGGTGGACCCCACCCGTGTGACCCACAGTGACCCAAGGAAGGGAGGTGTGCGAGCTTGGCAGCTAGGCGATGCTGGCCCTGTTTTCATCCAGCTAGTGCAGCGGTTCCCAACCTTTTTCGTCTCGCGACCCCAAAATGGCTGCCAAAAATTTTCGCGACCCCACAAGTCCTCTCTGTTCTGTTGAATTTTTTAAATGGGTATGCAATTTAATCTGGTATGTGTTGTTATGTCTCTAACAGCTGTAATACCTGGAATTTCATGTTTTACTTTGTGCTCCCAATTTCTCCCCGCGACCCCAGACGACCCCAAGCACCACGCCGCGACCCAACAAAAAATTTTCACGACCTGACGTGATCGGGTGCAGCCGAACCGGCGAACGCAGGTCGAGTCGAGTGCACATGCCCCCGCGGCCACGGCCACGCCGCGGAACAAGGGCCCCGCCCCGCCCCGCCCCGCCCCGCCCCTCGGCGTCGTCCGCGGCAAAGTCCATATGGCCATGGCCAGCCAGAAGCAGTTTAAAAGTCCAGAATGCTAGCATATTCCCTTGTTAACTGCAGAATCCAGCAGAAGCCTTCACCAGATAAAATAATTTCAGGTCGCGAGACGAAAAAGGTTGGGAACCGCTGCACTAGCTGGATGAAAACAGGGCCAGCATCGCCTAGCTGCCAAGCTCGCACACCTCCCTTCCTTGGGTCGTCCCGGAAAGGTGGACCCCACCCGTGTGACCCACAGTGACCCCAAAATGGCTGCCAAAAATTTTCGCGACCCCACAAGTCCTCTCTGTTCTGTTGAATTTTTTAAATGGGTATGCAATTTAATCTGGTATGTGTTGTTATGTCTCTAACAGCTGTAATACCTGGAATTTCATGTTTTACTTTGTGCTCCCAATTTCTCCCCGCGACCCCAGACGACCCCAAGCACCACGCCGCGACCCAACAAAAAATTTTCACGACCCAAAATGGGGTCGCGACCCCAAGGTTGGGAGCGCCACCAAAAGGGTCCCACACCTGAAATTATTTTATCTGGTGAAGGCTTCTGCTGGATTCTGCAGTTAACAAGGGAATATGCTAGCATTCTGGACTTTTAAACTGCTTCTGGCTGGCCATGGCCATATGGACTTTGCCCGAGGGGCCTCCCACTTAAACAATATGTGTAGGCTAGAAGAAGACAATCTCACAATCTTGCGTAGAAACGACAAGATCATACAGATGCCCCCAAAAAAGACACAATCAAACACTAGCAAAATAACTTTGAGTGGGGGGACCTCTTGAGTTTGGTTCTTGTGACGCAGATTCTGACTCATCTGACACGAGTTTTGACTCACTTGTTGAAGCACTACTCGACTCATTCTGATCCTGATGAGCGCCCAGGGAGAGAGGGTGAAGACCGAATTACCTTCATGTCAAGTTAAAACGGCTTCCGTGACTCGCTAGTCTTTCCGAAGTGCAATACGCCGTCCGGCCCGGCCAAGGCCCGGCCAAGGTCAGTCCAAGGGCGGAAGCCGCGGAGACGTGTGGCGTCCTGCGGCCCTGCAAGTCCGCGTACCGGAAGAACACACTTAAAACTCTACAAAGAATTGCTCTTTGTAATACGAAGAAAACGGCGGCTTCGCAGCCTGCGAAGGAAATAGTTTGTAATACGAACGATTTTCTTTGTAATACAAAGGAAAAATTCTTCGTAGCCCACGAAGAACTTCTTCGCAGCCTGCGAAGGATTTTTCCTTTGTATTACGAAGAAAATCGTTCGTATTACAAACGATTTTCTTCGCAGGCTGCGAAGCCGCCGTTTTCTTCGTATTACAAAGAGCAGTTCTTTGTAGGAATTTATATGTGAAAAGACAATCCGGTGGATTGACGCGGAACTCGGGAACGGGTGCAGACTGATGTGGACGCGACTACGGAGCGAGGGGAGGCCATCGGAACCGATTCATTTCTGACGCGGAAAACAAAGAGAAAATAATAGTAAATATGAAATAATTTTTGCAAAATAAAAAGTCATCGAGGTTTCCAGCGGCCGACCAATTGGCAGCCAACGGCAGGCTCGGACTGGCCCCCAAAAGGCCCCGGCGGATAAGACCGCAAAAGGCCCCCGATCATCATTGTTTTACCCTTCATGACCAACTTTGTGAGGCTACCGCTCCCAAACTAGTCAATAACCTTCCCGTACAGGACATGAAAGAGTAGGGTCTTAAGAATGCTAGGACGTCGAGGGAAGCCTTTTACGGCAACTAGATTGGACACAGTAGCCGCCCAAAGTCAGCAAAATCAGCAAATTTCCGAGATTCGACCACGTTTTGACCAACTTTGGTCCCAAAATCGTTGCGGTCAAAGGCAAAATCGTTGTGCTCAACGTCTTCCCGATACAGGGCATGAAAGAGTAGGGTCTTAAGAATACTAGGACGTCGAGGGAGGCTTTTTACGGCAACTAGGTTGGACACAGTAGCCGCCCAAAGTCAGCAAAATCAGCAAATTTCCGAGATTCGACCACTTTTTGACCAACTTTGGTCCCAAAATCGTTGCGGTCAAAGGCAAAATCGTTGTGGTCAACGTCTTCCCGATACAGGGCATGAAAGAGTAGGGTCTTAAGAATACTAGGACGTCGAGGGAGGCCTTTTACGGCAACTAGATTGGACACAGTAGCCGCCCAAAGTCAGCCAAATCAGCAAATTTCCGAGATTCGACCAACTTTGGTCCCAAAATCGTTGCGGTCAAAGGCAAAATCGTTGTGGTCAACGTCTTCCCGATACAGGGCATGAAAGAGTAGGGTCTTAAGAATACTAGGGCGTCGAGGGAGGCCGTTGGCCACAAACTAGATCGGACGCAGTGGCCGCTCAAATTCTGCGAAAACGGCTACTTTCGGAGATTCAATCACTTTTTGACCAACTTTGTGACGTTACTGGTCCCAAACCCGAAGGCCCCGGAAGATTTTTCTGCCTGTCTGCTCTGGCCAGTCTGAGCCTGGCCAACGGCAGCCAACGGCTAGATGCCTCTAGCATCGGCCCGTCATCGGTTTTTGTTTCTTTAGTGTGCTGGACGCACCGGCGAACGGCGAGTGTCCGTTTCCACCGGTTTCCACCGCGCACGCTGCGTCTGCACTCCGGAGATGGACCAATCCATGCCGAGGTGACGCATAAGCAGTCTCCGTTTCGGCGGGATATTTTGAAGCAGAGCTCCCTGTCCGGGACAAGTTGGGCTGCCTAGCCCCCGGGCGCGGGAAGCCGGTTGGGTTGCCCACCGCCACGGCGCCCGTCGCCCGGGGCAGGCGGGGCATGAACGGTGAGAGAGGAAACCGTGTTCTGCCGACAAGCGGGCACATATGCACAGACGCATGGACGGACAGACAGACAGACAGACAGACAGACAGACAGACAGACAGACAGACAGACAGACAGACAGACAGACAGACAGACAGACAGACAGACAGAGTGGCTCACTGATAGTGGGAGTCACATCTGCATTCCTGCAGTGCCGGGGTGCCGCGGTCTGGCGTGGCCGGCGTGGCCTATATTATGAATAACAATGTGGACGCTCCGTGCCGCGAGTCGACGAGAAGGAAAGTAGTGAGAGAGAAACGGAGAGGAAAATGGGAGAGGCTTTCCTTTCCAGTTCTTTTGTTTTAGTTTTTGGGTTTCGTTGGTTGGCTTTCGCCTTGGTCGTAAGGGAAGTGTGAACGCGACCCTCGGGGAAAGGGACTAAAGGGAATAGGGTGCAGTAAAGTCTTTGGCGGCACTTCCCTAACCCCTTTTTTATTTCTTTATTGGCGGAATGAATTTTTTGGCTGAGCGATAGCAAAGCCACTTTAAAACCCGAAAACTGTCTTTTTGTCGGCGGGTGACTGAGGCAAGTTAGCGGACAGCTTTCCGAAAATGTGACGATTCACATGGTATGAATTTCTCACCCCATCCAATATTAACGTTGAGTTGTTTCTTATTGTTGCATGTAAATTATCTTGGCTACCGTCGCGTTAAACGCACTATGAAAATCAGTACCAACAGTGATGTTGGAACTTAACGGCGCTCATTCTACAGCAGCTGGCAAGAGTAAACAAATGACTACAACAGAGAGTCTCCAGGAAATTCCGACACCCCCCACCTCCGCCCTAGGCCCTAAAAACTGCTTTCTCACCTGGCTTCGACAGAACGTAAGGATTTTTTCCCCCTTGCTCTCCGGGTTGTTGCGTAACCGGCAGCGTTTGGACCGGAAATGCGTGAATGCGTGGCGTGGCATGTTTATGGGGTGGTTTTGCTCCACTTTGCCTCGCTCTGCTTTCTGGTTTCTGGCTTTCGGGGAACGCCACCCTTTCCTTGGCCGCGTGCAGTCCGCCTTGTTCCTCGCTGGGCCTTCTTGTTCAGCGGCTGGGTCGGGAGGTGCAAAAAAATGAACGTGTCTGGGGGGCAAGAAGCACGAAGTCCCGTCGTTACTCGGAATGGCGTCACCGCTCTCGCTTCTCGTTTCTCGTTTCGTCAAAGAAAGTCAAGTCAGAACGCGCAGTCGCCGTGAAACGGGCAAGGCTGGCTATAGGCCCTCCACCGTTCGAAACCAGACTTTGTGATTGCGGATTTCGGCACTCCGTCCGTCGATGAGTCAGTGTGCGTCCTCGTCCTCGCGGAACACGACACGCTTTGGTTGGCCGGGGTGCCCCGAACGGCCGAACGCGCAGTGTGCTTTTTGCAGTGTTGTCGGCGACTTTGTGGAAGGCACTCTGCTTTACAACTCGCACTATGATTAAAGGTGTAATGTCACCTCAAGGTTTTTCGTTTTTCACTTGACATACCACGGCGGCGGGCAGGGCTCGCGCGGGGTGCCCCACCCCACCCCACCCCGCCCCGCCCCGCCCCGCCCTCATCACGCCCCGCCCGACAGACAACGAGCATCCCTCGCTTTTTTGTAATGGTAAACGACGTAGACACATTTACAACGGCGACTACCTGCCGCCCTGCGCCGACCCTCATGATCGGGCCAGGAACGGGAGCACAGGTGTGAAGGGTGTGAATGTCAAGTCCATATTTCTATTCCAATTTTAGTATTTTTGAAAATCCCATTTTAAAAGGTTTTCATCTCCACCTTGTGCACCACACTCGTTTTTCTGTTTCCCCCGTTTTCGCTGATTGTTTATTTTTATTAGAGTGTACATAAGCACGCCCATTGGCAAACGGTCGGGGCCGGTCCGGCCTCGCCAATACCATTCTCCCGGCCAGATAATGGCATAAAAACGCTGCTAAATACGTTCGCAACGCTCTATTGGCACCATTGATTCGATGAAGAGGGTGCTGGCCAAGGACACGCGACCAGTGGGCTGCTTCCGAGCAGCGCCAAGAAGCGCCCCGTCCGTCTCTCTCGCACCCACGGCGCGTCCGGCGCATCCCGTGCGAGTCAGAATACACAGGGGGGGCATGTTCCCCGAACAAGTCGTCACAGGGTAACACGGTCGCCGAGACACCCACCCGGAAGCCGAAGCCGAAATCAATCAACGAGAACAATCATGTCCCTGCGCGTTTCTGGAACGTTTCTGGAACGCGCAACGGACACCGCTTCGCCGATGAGTCACCTGTTTGGCGGTGCTACGCGGTGCGATTCAGGGCTGCCTTGTCTGTGGAGACGACATTTCGGCGACGAGACGCGTCCGGCGGGGTGCCTCGTGACGACGACACCTGCTCCACACTTTGTCGTCAAAAACTTGAAATGTCATTCAGTGTTGGTGGCGCTCCGCGGCCCTGGCCGCAGCAACGCGGTGTCGCGCGCCGCGCCGCGCCGCCGGCCCGCTCGGCGGCTCGGTCCAACTCCAAAGCTCGTCGCACAGCCTGCACAGCCCTCGCCGGTCCGGTCGCCGCCCGAAGCTCGAAAGGGGCCGGCCCGCTGCACGGGCGGGCGCGGCGGGCGAGCGTGCCTCCCGGGCGCTAAGGCGCTACGCACGCTACGCTGTGGCCACGCCGTCCTGGGTCGCTACGACGTCTTTGACGGCCAGCTTGGAGGAGACAAAGGGAACCGTTCCACGCGGCGCGCGGCTGGGAGGGGAAGGGGGAAGGGGAGGGGGTGCAACCTTGGGATGGCGGGCGCGCGACGGGCCGTCGTGGTTGTGTATGGGTATCAGGTACAGTAGCGAGGTGCCCGAGGTGCCCGAGGTGGGAGGTGGGGGCTGCACAAAGGTTTTCGGTTCCGTCCGTTTCCTCCCCGCAAGCATGCCTGCCTGCAAGCGTGGCGGACAACGTCCTTGGACTGGCAATGAGCCCTTTGCAGCGCACGCCGTGTACGTCACGCCGTGTAGCACGCCGTGTAGCGCACGTTGCCATTCCGTCAAACTTCGGGAAGTTAGCTGTCGTCGCTCTCTCACTCTCCCTCCCTCTCGCACTCACGGGGCGGTCCGAATAGGTGCGACACAGACAGAACGACTAGCCCGCTGGAGAGCCGAGTGCGCGTGGCGGGCGTGCGCGCTCCAGGGCGGTCCCCCGACCCCCGCACGCGTCGCGTGTTTTCGCCCAGAAACAGTGCTGGTCAGCGCGTTCGCGCCGAAGAAATTGCTCGGCTTCTGTTGTTATTGACTGACAATGACTCCCGGCCGCCCCGCCACGCCACGCCCCGCTATTGAAATGCCATCGCTCGTAAATCAAAACGGGATGAGCTGCCGAGTGCCGACCTATCCGCGGAACGGCGAGGAATGGTCCTGCGATACTTGGAACCGTGCCTGGTGAGCCACGCGCCGATGTTACGGGGCCGAGTCGCCGGGCAGGACGCGTGCCTCCGCGCCTCCGCGCGTGGCCGCCGGGCCTGGCTGGGCCTGGCTGGGCCTGGCTGGGCCTGGCTGGGCCTGGCTGGGCCTGGCTGGGCCTGGCTGGGCCTGGCTGGGCCTGGCTGGGCCTGGCTGGGCCTGGCTGGCTGGCTGGGCCTGGCTGGGCCTGGCTGGGCCTGGCTGGGCCTGGCTGGGCCTGGCTGGGCCTGGCTGGGCCTGGCTGGGCCTGGCTGGGCCTGGCTGGGCCTGGCTGGGCCTGGCTGGGCCTGGCTGGCTGGCTGGGCCTGGCTGGGCCTGGCTGGGCCTGGCTGGGCCTGGCTGGGCCTGGCTGGGCCTGGCTGGGCCTGGCTGGGCTGCTGGCTGGGCTGGCCTGGGGCCTGGCTGGGCCTGGCTGGGCCTGGCTGGGCCTGGCTGGGCCTGGCTGGGCCTGGCTGGGCCTGGCTGGGCCTGGCTGGGCCTGGCTGGGCCTGGCTGGGCCTGGCTGGGCCTGGCTGGGCCTGGCTGGGCCTGGCTGGGCCTGGCTGGGCTGGCTGGGCCTGGCTGGGCCTGGCTGGGCCTGGCGGCCTGGCTGGGCCTGGCTGGGCCTGGCTGGGCCTGGCTGGGCCTGGCTGGGCCTGGCTGGGCCTGGCTGGGCCTGGCTGGGCCTGGCTGGGCCTGGCTGGGCCTGGCTGGGCCTGGCTGGGGCCCGGCTGGGCCTGGCTGGGCCTGGCTGGGCCTGCTGGCTGGCTGGGCCTGGCTGGGCCTGGCTGGGCCTGGCTGGGCCTGGCTGGGCCTGGCTGGGCCTGGCTGGGCCTGGCTGGGCCTGGCTGGGCCTGGCTGGGCCTGGCTGGGCCTGGCTGGGCCTGGCTGGGCCTGGCTGGGCCTGGCTGGGCCTGGCTGGGCCTGGCTGGGCCTGGCTGGGCCTGGCTGGGCCTGGCTGGGCCTGGCTGGGCCTGGCTGGGCCTGGCTGGGCCTGGCTGGGCCTGGCTGGGCCTGGCTGGGCCTGGCTGGGCCTGGCTGGGCCTGGCTGGGCCTGGCTGGGCCTGGCTGGGGCCTGGCTGGGCCTGGCTGGGCCTGGCTGGGCCTGGCTGGGCCCGGCTGGCCTGGCTGGGCCTGGCTGGGCCTGGCTGGGCCTGGCTGGGCCTGGCTGGGCCTGGCTGGGCCTGGCTGGGCCTGGCTGGGCCTGGCTGGGCCTGGCTGGGCCTGGCTGGGCCTGGCTGGGCCTGGCTGGGCCTGGCTGGGCCTGCCTGGGCAGCAACGCCGAAGCACAACTTCCCGCACAGGCTTCCAGTCCTCTAGACCACCAGCGGCTTCGAGGCCGTGGCCGAGGCGAGGCGAGGGGTAGTCCGGGCGGCCTACATACAGTAGACCCACGACACCGTCGGCCGTCCTCGTCCTCGCCTCCAGACAGCGCAGGGCGGGCAAGGCGGCGAGGCAGGCGAGGCACCCAAGGACAGGCGGCGTGCCGCGGCGCGTGGCGCTGAGGAGGCCGTGCCTGGCCGTGCCTGGCCGTGCCGAGGCGCTGGAAGGCACTGGGCCGCGGTGGAAGTGCTGCGAAAAGCACGGCCGCGGCACGGCGGCCCGGCGGCGCGGCGTGGCGCCGTGGTCGTGGAGGCAAGGACGGCACGCCGCGACACACTTCCTCGGGGGTGCGAAGCAGTGCGAAGTGCAAACACGCTGATGCGTCGCGAGTCGCTCCCTGCGCCTAACGATTTAGTTGGCTGCGGGGGACGGCGGGGAGCGGGGGGGGGGGGGGCGGCGGGGCAGGGGAGGTGGCGGAGCAGGCTCGCGCAAAAAGCCCTGCCAAAGCACAGCACTGCGAAAGCACTGCAAAAGCATCGAAGCCGTCTAGGGCGAAACACTCGGACGGCGCGACGGACTGCTGACACCACCAATACGTGGTGCATGTGCGCGCGGCGCGCTGCTGCTGAGACGACCTTCGACAAAAAAGGCGTGTGGGAAGCGGAGCACGGCCCTTACTGCTTCTAGCGCTTCTAGCGGAGCCACCGAGCCAGTGCGGGGCAGAGCTGGGCAGTGCGCAGCCCGGCAGGCCTGCGGACCACGCGCTCCGAGACCTCCGAGACCTCCGAGACCGAGGCACCAATAGGCAGGCCGCCCGTTTGCAGGTCCCTGGAAACGTGTCGCGCCTCGCGCCCAAGAGGCGGAGCGCTCGCCTTACAAGACGCGCGGCTCCTTAAAAAATTCCCCGCTTGGGCGCGCCGTCCGTAGCTCTGCAGCCTTGTGCCTGAAATGTGGTCAAACTACACGTGCCGCGAGCCGCGTGCTGCCTCGGGCGCTGATAGCCCCAGCCGGCGCCTCGTGCGCCTCGACGCGCTCCTGAACCGCCCCGCCCGCCAGTCGGCCGCTAGTGCCGCTGGTGCCCGAAGTAGGACGGATCCCAGCCGGAAGTGATCGCAAAGCCTTTCGAGGAAAACAACACTGTAAAAAATCAGTGGTAAATTTGTCTTCCCATTCCGGAGTAAATTTCTCCTCGTGGTCAGGGTATACGCTTCCGCCGATACATGTATGGAGACAAAGTGTTTACGTGTCCATCCGGGAAATTTGCATTGCCATTGAATAAGTAAATTTACTCTGTGGATAGGTAAGTTCTTATTCACGTTCATGATAGTAAAATCACTCATTCCATTACGCTGTGAATATCTGCGTTTGGATGTGCGAAACATCTTCCTCGATCCAAGGGGGTAAATTTACGCACGCGTGGACGCGGTGAATATCTGCGTTTGGATGTGTGAAATATCTTTCTCGATCCAGGGGGGTAAATTTACGCTCGTGTGGACGCGGTGAATTTCTGCGTTTGGATGAGTGAAACATCTTCCTCGATCCAAGGGGGCACGCGCGGACCAGAGGCTGGCGGCGGGCCGGTCTAGTACCGCGCCTCTCCCGACCTTCGCAGGCAAGCGTCGCGGCGCAATGAGATGCGGTGCGGAGTCCGGAGCGAGAGGATCCATGGTTCGAGACGCGGGCCCATCACTTCAGACTAAATGGATTTCATCACGTGGGATGTACTCTGAGGTACAGTTGTTCTCTCCCATCACTCTCATGCATACCCTTGGCCTCGTGATCGTGTAAAATTTCAATTTTGCCCCCCGCGGACCCACCTAACATATTTTTCACACCAAAAGGACAAATTTACCCCCGTGGATCGAGAAAACATAATTTACACTTCAAAAGGACAAATTTACCCCCGTGGATCGGCAAAGTCACATTTTCAAGTCATGTATGCGCGAATTTGCTCTTACACAGTTTAGCATTTTTCCCCCAGTCATGTAGGGTTACTTTTACCCTCTAATGAGATGCGTGAATTCGCCAAGCCATGGACCGTTGACAAGCGTTGCGCGGTCCAGATTTGTAAATTTACCCTCGAAATTTTTTACAGTGAAACTTGTTTTTTTGGCACACACGTGGTGAGGTCCCGTTAGGCGCGTTTTGGAGCGCACCCAAGGGCTCTACTGGCACCCAGTGCCACCAGAGCCCGGCTCATGTCAGGCCGCACACTGGCTTCGGTGCCACGTCATGCCGGCCGGGATGTGTTCCACTGTTCCATTCCTCCAGCGTTCCAAACGAATGGAAAATGACACGTCCCCCGCCCCCCTCCAGGCTCCTGCGCCGCATCCCCCCGCGAGGCCCGCGAGGCTAGCGGTACCCGGCTCGGTCCGCGGAATCGGTGAGCATTCAGCATTGTTCTCGCCGAGGACTCGACGCGGCCATGCCGACAAATTTTCCGCGACGCGCCCTGCCACCTTCGGGCTTCCTCCGCGGCCTGGGCCTGGAAACTCCCCCGCTGGCGCTTGGGCGGCTTGGGCGGCTTGGGCGGCTTGGGCCGTGGCGGCAGCCGTGGAGGCAGCCCAGCCACAACACCGGGCCGGCCGGCCGGCAGGCAGGCAGGGGTAGCGCGCGCGAACGTGTCAAATAGGCCGCACGGCTGTTGCCGCTGTTGCGTCTCGGCCACCGGCCGCGCGGCCCGCACGGTCCGCCTCGCCGCTGCTTATGGACTTGTTTACTTGTATTGATCTCACGGATCCACGCTGCGCTCTTCGCTTCGCGCTTCGCATCCACTGCGGTTCGGCCGGCTCGCCGATGGCGATGGCTGCTGCCGATGGCTGATGGCGCGCGCTCCGTTACGGGAACGTTCCGCGGGATCGCCGATGTCCTTACACACGCGCCTTCGAGACCGTGGCCAGCCGTCGCCTCCCCCGCCGCGAAAATGAATAATGAAACAAAGTTGGCAGCTTCGTTTTGCCTGCACCGATGCACAGTGGGCCTGAAGACCGGAGCCGGTGGCCGAAACTCTGGACGCGTTTTGAGCGTCAGAGTCGCTAAGCAGGACTCGAACCGAGCATGTGACCCCAGCAATCGATTCCTCGTTCGGACAGGAATCCATTAGTGGGGTCACATGCTCGGTTCGAGTCTCATTTAGCGACTCTGGAGCCCAAAACACGTCCGGGATTTAGACCGCGTCTTCTGGCCCACTGTGCAATGGTGGGCTGGATGGGGCGTTGGAGCCAGCGGCGGTCCACCGTCCACGCGGCCCGGCCCGGCCCGGCCCGGCGGGCTCTACTCCGGGCTGGCCGTGGAGCCGCCCTTGGTTCGAACTGGTGCCGCTTGCCGCTGTTACCCAAGCGCACCGCGCTGCAGGCACTGCAGGCACTGCACAGTGCACTGCACAGGCCGGCCCTGGTCCACAAAGTAAGTGTGTTAGGGGAGCAGCGCCGAACCTTGCCCGTGTGCGCCGCAGTGCCGCTGCAGTGCCGCAGCACGGTGACGAAATTGTTGCAGCGGCTCGCCAGGTGACCTGGCTGCCGTCGGGCTCGGGCTCCGTAGGTAGTACTCCGTGCGGGCTGGGTGGCTGGCGGGTCCGGCGGCCGCCAATCGTCCCAAATTACTGCCTTATTCGCGTCGGCTTGGAGTTTGCATCCGCGTGTGGTGCGATGAGTTGACCGGATTCCCGAGTGTCCGGCGGTGGCGGTGCGGAGGTGCTAGGGCCGGCGAGGCGACGACGGCGACGCGGCTCCGGTGTCGTGACTGCCGTGGTGAGAATAAAGAGGATAAAGGGCGAGAGGGCGACAAGTGCGCGAAGAGGACTCGAAGAGGCACATTAGAATTCACATTAGCCGGGCAAGCCCGGCCGACGTGCGTTGAATACGCGGAATACACGTGTTGAATACACAGTGAATTCACGCGGGGAAGGGTGGGCGGTGGAGACATGCGGCCACGCCACGGCAGGGCAGGGCAGGGCAGGGCAGGGCAGGGCAGGGCAGGGCAGGGCAGGGCAGGGCACGGCAGGGCAGGGCACGGCAGGGCAGGGCACGGCAGGGCACGGCAGGGCAGGACAGGACAGGGCAGGGCAGGGCAGGGCAGGGCAGGGCAGGACAGGGCAGGGCAGGGCAGGACAGGGCAGGGCAGGGCAGGGCAGGGCCCGAAAGGACCGGCCGGCGTCGGGTCGGCGCGGGGCTGGCTTGGGCTGGCCGGGCAGGAGTGGGACAGCGTCGTCGCGCACCTGCAGGAGCCGGACGTGCGACGACGACGCGTCCGTGGCGAATCGCACCGTGTTCCAGGAAGACACGGTGTTGTCCGCCGTCCTGGTCTAGCTCGCCATCAGTCCGCAGCTAGAACTTAGGTTCAAGCTAAAAGAAATGGAGGAAAATGATGTGAAATTCGCCCTGCTCTCATCCAGCACATTCACTTATTCAATAGTTCTATTTATATCCACATCTATTCAGGTGGATCAACTGAGAGGTATAGGTCAACTGAAACGGACAAAAAATACGATTTCCCAGAAGTGGTCCGGAATTGGATGAGAGGGGTCGAAGAAAGTTTTGGTGACGGAACGGTGCCACATGGGCACATGCAGCAGCGCGCCGCTCGACGTGTTGCGTGGGTGCATAGCGGTCAAGGAAAACGAAGTTGAACTCTCGATGTCAGTGGCAGGGGCAGGCAGGGGCAGGCAGGGGTCGCAGGGAGCGCGGCGCGGCTCGGCCGTGCGCGGCACAAGGGCCGCTGGCGGAGGGGGTGGGCAGGCGGAGGGGCAGGTGGAGGGGCAGGCGGAGGGGGTTTTACTTTCCGGGGCTCAACGTGCGGGCGGCACATACCGTACTGCGGAGGGGGAGGGGGAGGGGGGGACACTCACAGTTTTCATGCAGGAATGGGCGCGCCTTGCCAACTCCGTTTGTCAATTCCGTTACTCGCCGCCAGGGGCGCTGGGGGCGCTGGCCTAACACCGTGCAACCGCCACGCCACGCGCCGCCAGCACGGCCGGAACGTGGCCGGCCAGCCCAATGTGGCCAAATGCGAATATACACTGTGCGTTCCGAATTGGCCCGATTGGCCGGGCCGGACCGAGCCCCGCGGTTCGGGCGCGGGCCGCGGAGACTCGGAAGCCTGGCGGCCTGGACGATGGCTATCTCTATCATCGCCACGCCGCGCGCCCCTCGCCGGCCGCCTCCCGCGTCACCGCGTAGTGTACAAAGGCCGCGCGAGGCGTGGCGCCGCGGCACACAGCGCCGAACTCGGTTTAAACGAAATTAGCGCGCGCCCTCGATAGCAACTTCCTCCCTGAACAAGTTGCAGATTGCGCGCCAGAGCCAGACTGGGCGACTGGGCGGCCGGGCCGCATCTGGCTGTGTCCAGAGACTAATCCGGCTGCACTATCTAGCCAGGGCAGTGCCTTGGCAGTGCCGATGCCTCGGCGGCCATGCGGCCATCGGCACCCACCCCATCACCCACGGCGAGCCGGCCGGCTCTTTTGTCTCTCCGGCCGGGACAAGTGCAAAGGAAGTGCAAACAAACATCGCAGCCGACACACGCATTAGTGCCTGTCGCCTGGCGCGTTTTTACGGTGGCCCTGATCGCCTCAGCCACCAGCCACCCGAATCCGCCGACCCTCTGCCGCCCACGGCCGCCGCGGCCCCAACTCGTTCAGGGACGCCCCAGAGGCCCCCGCGCCCCGGGGCCCATCGCCTAGGAAAAAGCCGTGCCGAATTTGATCTCGGGGTTTATGCCTCTGGTCACGGCCGAGGACGTGTGCGTCTACGTGTGCCGTGCACGCCTACGTGTCCGTGGTGGCCAGCACCACGACGGCGCGACAGCACGGCGGCACTTGTGCACGGCTTGAGGCTTGAGGTTGAAATCCTCGCTGGAATTCTCGTGGCCCGGCGCCAGCGCGCCAGGAAGGGCGGCCCGCACTTGGTGGCACTTGCCTGCCGCCGCCCTGGGCACGCCGTCGTGGCTCCCGGCCACCACCAAGACCCTGCCCGCCGTGCACCGCCTTTCCCTTTCCCCGGCCGGGCCGGCCAGACCGCCAGCGCCGCGGTTCTTCCTTTTATTCCTCCCCAAAGTCGGCGATCAATTTTGAGCAGCCCACTGGAAGGGCCGCCAGAATGGTGGCTTCGATCCGAAACACCCTTGGTCGGTGCAATCATCGGTTCAAACCACCGAAATGCGACTTCTCTCAATTTTGTTTTCATCGGTATTTTTTTTTTTTTTTTTTTTTTCGGAAAACCAGGCAGGCCGCGAGAGTGTGGCCGTGGGCAGAGATTCGCCGGGATGGCCACCCGGCTAGACGCAGCGTAGACCAGAATGCCTGTGCCTGCTGGCCACTGCTGGCGCAAGCGCGGCAGCGCGGCACGGGACGCGGGCATGCGACGCGCGACGCGTCAGTCTAGTCAGTCGGCCAGCACGAGTAGGCGCATCGCGCATCCAGTATCCAATAACCCGGAATAGAGGGAAATACTACGTCTAGACGGTCGAGGCACAGCGCCGCGGAGACACGCCGTGGGGTATCAATGGACGAAGGCCGGCCCGGAGAGAGGGAGAGAGGGAGAGAGGGGCCTTCAACTTTCTCAGGAGTTATTGATGACGCGGGTATCGGTATCGAAACCGCCAACAACAACGCGACGACACAGTTTGATGTCGTCTCGCCGCGCGATCAGCCGAAGAGTCCGAAGAGGAAAGAGGAGGACATGCGGCGGGAAGGAAAGGGGCGGCGCGCTTCCCACGACACGACGCCACGCCACGCCACGCCCCCCTCCTTTCCGCCCCCAACCCGCGTGCTTCATTGGTCGCCGACGTCGGCCACCTCGTCACTTGGACCTCGCCGACGTCGCCGTCCTCGCGGCCGCTTCCCTCGCCGCGTCGTCCACATCCTCCTCGTCGCCCCCCTCGTCGTGGTCCTCGCCGCGGTCTCGGCCGCGCCATTGTCCGTCCCCCATTGCGTCCGGTCCGCGGCAGTTCCAGTGCCACACTGGGCACACTGGGCACACTGCACTGTGGCACAGATTGTGTCCGCTCTATGGGTGCGACGGGCATTGGAGACAGGAAGGAGGAAGGGCGCAACGCACCATGTGGGTCGCTTCAGCCAGCAGGGCCTGCAGACGCATTCTCTTCGCCGCCCCCGCCTCGCCGCCCCTCCGCGCCCGGCCGCACGCGCCCCACGCGCCCGCCGCTCGTCCGTGTCCGCCGTCCACCCGGAGAGACGAGACCTCACCGCCCCGACGAAAACACGACACCGCTACCAAGGCGCGGCGCGCAGACGCGCGGTCTGTGTCTGTCCGTGTGTATGTGTGTGTGTGCGTGAGTTCCAAACGCGTACTCGCAAAAAAGCGCGCAACTCGTTGCGTCCGGCTGGCTGGCTGGGGCTGGCTGGGGCTGGCTGGGGCCTGGGGAGCCCCGTCCCCGTGGGGCCGTGGCGGGCTGGCGGGCCGTGGGGCCTCGCTGGGGCGTAACGGGACCCCGACGCTGCACTGCACTTGCTCTATAAGGACCGGGCGGGCGGCGCGTCGCGGCGCGTCGCGGTCCGTCGCGGCGGTGCCCGGCCCGGCGATGGCCCGCGCATGGCAGCAGCAGCGTCTAGACCACCGAGGGCCAGACCGCCTAGGCCTAGACCGTCTAGACGGAGTAGCGGCGAGTCGGACAGTCCAAGCGACCACGGAGTCGAGCTGCGGCGTGCTTTTACCGGAGACGAGGCGAGGGAAGGCAATTAGAAAGATTATGGCAATGAATGCGGTGTCCTGGTACAGTACGTGCGTACCTTCACCGATAACAAGCATTGTCCCCCGCCCCTCCCCCTCAAAGCGGCGGCTCCGGCAGCACCTAGCCACACCTAGCCACACCGGCCACGCTCCGGAGGGAGTCCGCAGCGCTTGCAGCGCTCTCTAGTCCGGAGGGGGCAAAGCGGGCAAAGGGTGTTCCTGGAAGGGCTACCTCCCCCGCTCGACGCCCCGGCGCGGACGACGCGGGCGGACGGACTGACGGACTGACTGACGCACAGACGAGTCGTCTGCGGACGGGCGGACGCGGGCCGGCTTTCGGAGAAGAAGTGGCCGGCCTGGGTCCTCGGCAGGGCTCTGTTAGGGTAGGTTAGGTTAGGACTCTCGGTCCGCGCTGCTGCCCCTGCCTGTGCCGGGACGCGCAGCCGCAGCCCGCGGTGCGGCGGAGTCCTGGCGCTCGGCAACCCCGCGGCCGTCTCCCCGGAAGAGCAACTTACAGTGGAGGAAATCCGGGAACGTCCCGAAGGACCCTCCAGGACTCCCGGGCCCGCTGCGCAGGATCAGGGATTCGCAGATTCTGGAAGAGTTTCTCGGCTGCTGATCTGCGGCTCGATACTGTACAATTCCGTTCGTAATCTGGCCAGTTTTACCCAGGAAGCCCTTGATGCGGCGGGATTTTTGTGGCGGGCTGTACGCGGCTACAACGTACTGCGGCGGAGAAGGGAGGGGAGGGGGGAGAGGGAGGATTAGAACTCGACAATCGAAAGTGCACCGTGCTGGCCGGCCGCGGCGCTGCCGTGTGTCGGGGGGGCGGTGGGGCCGGACGGGGCGGCGGCGGCGTCAGCGGGGGCGACCGACTGCCCGGCCGGCATGTCATGTCCGTGTTGACAAGACAGCGACTTATTGCCTGTCGCCAACAAGTCAAGGCGCCGGTCATTACAGAGGGACCCGCGCAGTGTAGCAGCGGTAGCGACAGAGCTGTAGAAGTGTAGACATGGTGTAGAACAGCCCCCAAGCGTCCCGTCCAAACAGCAACACTTTTGTCTTGCTTTTTGTTTTCGCCTCCGACGCGTCGCCGCCGCGCCGCCGCCGGCACCTTCTTGACTACCACTGGCACTGCGCGGCGCAGGGCGGCGTTGTAATCGTCAGGACAAGCGCACCAAAAACATCAACACGTGCTCGCAACACAGACACTCTCCCATGATGGGGACACCCATCGACGGGGCGCTCAGCCAACCTCCACTGTCTCTAAACTCCAATTCTTTGCCGCCAAAATAAAGATACGCGGGCGTTTGGGTCCCGAAAATGGCGCGCTCCGATTGGACGCGTCTAGACGGACCGGCCGCAGCGTCACTGGCGAATAGACAAACCGGGGCGATTGGGCAATGAATACACAGGGGTTTGCGAGGGCCGTGCTGCGAAACCAGCCCTCCCGTGTCGAGTCACCCCTAGTGAGGACAGCCAAACAGGATCAACAGCTACGTGGTCACAGCCGAAAGGAGGTAGAAGGGGTGTTGCTTGTTGCTACCCCACTGCCCAAGGCGCGTGGCGCGTGGCGCCCACGGCCATAGGGTTGCTTGGCTCTGCTTGGCGCCGCAATCCGAAATCCCCTGATTCGACGTGGCGGCCGCGTCCGGCCAGCGCCGCAAGAGCCTAGCTAGCGCCTGGGCGACGGCCGCGAATAGAGCACGCGTGCTGCAACGTGGCCAACTTGGAGGCAATCAGGAAAAACGTAAATGTTGCTGAGCGGTCCGATCGGCGCCAGGGCCGTAGCCGCCTCCTCGCGCCAGGGGGGGGCAAATTTTTGTCTGCATTGAAGGTTGCCTACCTATCAGGGGGTCCCGCAGGTGCTTTTTCAATTTTTAACACACGATTGAATGTATTAAAAGGGTGGTAAATGTAAATTGTTAGCGAGCGAAGCGAGCTCAGAAAATTTGCGGTTCTAACGTGTGCGAGCGAAGCGAGCTGAGAAAATTTGCGGTTCTTAGGGCTTTAGGGTGGAAAACGTAATTTGTTTGCAATTAAAGCGAGCTCAGAAAATTTGCGGTTCTAAGGGTTACTTTGTGGTAAACGTGTGCGAGCGAAGCGAGCTGAGAAAATTTGCGGTTCTTAGGACTTTTTAGAGTGGTAAACGGCGTAATTTGTTTGCGAGCAAACAGAGCTCGCGCGGGAAGAGAGAAAATCTGCGGTTCTTACGACTTACTAGGGTGGTCAGTGTTTGTCCGAGAGCTGAGAAAATTTGCGGTTCTTAGGGATATATAGGCTGGTAAATGTAAATTATTTGCGAGCGAAGCGAGCTGAGAAATTTGCAGTTCTTGGGTATTTACACTTTTTAAAAGGTATTCTCGTACATTTCTGTGTCTACATTGCTTGCACCTGGCCAGATTCCTTGCCCCCATTGCCCCCCTTGCCCCCCTGGCCAAAGTTGGGGGGGCATTGCCCCCCCTGCCCCCCCCGGCAGCTACGGCCCTGATCGGCGCCATCGGCAAGCAACTCCACGCATGTCGCGCACGGCGCAGTCGAGCAGTCAGGCGGCCGGCGCGCGGCGTGGATGCGCTGACGGCTGACGCGTCGTATTGCACGCATGCCACCTCCTCCTCCTCCTCCTTCCGATCCCCGGCGTGTTCCCAGTGTGGCACCGCCGCCGCCACGCCGCCAATATAGCCATGGCAGCGCCAATCCACTGCGCTGACTAAGTGCGAAGACGCGCGGGGCACGCCGCCACGCCGCCAGCGCCGCCACGCCGCCAATTCGAAGACACGACTCGAGGCACTGCATGCCACTGCATGCCGCCTCATGCTCATGTTGTGGGTCGTGTCCACTGCACTGGGTTGGCGACAAAGTGACCGCAGCGGCAACGTAACGACGCGCGTTGTCATGGTTACCACCTGTCGCCCGGCTCGGCCGCCCTGCCCGCCCTGCCCACTTTACCGCAACGTTATGCCGGTGGTCGTGGTTTTGCGGTATCGGCCCGGTCCACCCAAACGTACTTGACGGCGATGGCAAAAAAAAGGGGGGAGCCGTTTTTGTTTTTCCCACTTTCTCCACAAGTGGCGGGTTCAAGCCCCCGACCGAATCCGAATCTGACTTCCTTCCTCCGCTGATAATGCGCTCCGACGTCCATGCCGGCGTATATTCGTACCCGCCGCGGCTATTTCTGATGCAACCCCCGCAGGCCTTCTAGCGCCTCCGATACCGGGCCACCAGACCAGGGCCGCGGCGCGGCGCGGAATCAGTCTAGGTCATGCGAATGTGACGCAAGCCGCCTGTCCTCTGGGAAGTTGGACGCGGGAGCGAGAGTGGTACACAGGTACAGTACACTGGCCACTGGGCTGCGGCATGGCCCAGCATGGCCACCCTGCGGAGGAAGGGTGGTGCAGCGGCTTAGTAAAGCCTTCTGCAGGCCCGCGAGGCGGTACACGCCCTCGCTCTTGGCACGTACTGTACTGAGCTCTCTGAAGACCGGGCGCTCGACCCAGTGCTCGCCCACTGTAATCCACCCTTGACAGCCACTCGGACACCACCAGACACCACTCGGGCAGTCGAGTACAGTCCGCAGCCGCAGTGCGGTTTGGTTTGCCACTGGTTTGCCACTGGTTCGCCAGTGCACACCGCGTGACAGCGAGGCCCTCCCGATCGTCTCTGCGGCGGGCAGGGCAGGGCGGGGCAAGGCCGGCGGACTGAATGGCCACGCACGCGAGCTGCGCGAGCTGCGGGCCCAGCGCCGCGGGGGGCGGAAATCGGGAAATCGCGCATGGGGAACCGCAGCGTGGTGTCGCAGTGTCGCAGCGCCACCGCGGGCCGCGCGTCATCGGCCACCCCGCAGAGGCCCTGATGGCCCCGATCGCCGCGAGCATCCGGCCGGCCGGCCCGGGCTGCCGCTCTGGGCCCTGTGCCGACCTGGGCACGCGGAACCGCGCGGAACGGAACGCCCGGGCACCGCGGCACCGCGGCACCACAGCGCCGCGATCATAGATCATGCGCGGCCCAGCGCGGCCGGGCAACCGCCGATACCGTCTTTGTCCCATCGCCGACCGCCACCAGAAAATAACCCAACCCACTACATAGGCACCTCCGCCAGCACACCGCCACGCACCGCCGATGCATTCTCGACCGCGGGGCGCGGCTAGCGCGGCGAGTGCAGCAGTCCGCTTCGGTGACGGCGTCGGTGACGTTGATGCCGCGGAGAAAGGTGACTGTACTTGCCCCCACCCCTCCCCCACCCGCGCCCCTTCCCCTACCCAGTGGCGGCCCCACCACGCGGCCCCACGCCGCACATGCACGCCCACCGGGTCACGCCGCGAAGCGCGAAGGGGCCGCTAGGCCGGCAGAGAGGTACTTACCGCGGAGCAGCATGGTGGTGGCGACGTTGACGGCGGCGCTGACGGCGACCCTGGCGTCGGCGCTGTCCTTGAGGTCCTGGCTGTCGCCTGGCTGTGCTCGGGGTGCGGGCGGGTCCGGCGCGGTGCGGGGCTGAGCTGCGTGCTTACTGTTCACTGCATGCCATGCCGGGTGGCTAAGCCCGGCCGCGTCTCGGGGAGGGGGAGGGGTGGCGGCGGTGGCTGGCTTGGCACACGGTGTATGTACTACCTCGCCTCGGCCTCGCCTCGCCGCCTCAACGCCTTCTGCCATGCTGCGAGCTCGGGATCGGCCCTACCGCTCGGACCTACCCCTCCCCTCCGAGAGGAAGAGAGACAGGCGCTTCAAGACGAGCTACCGGTCGGGCTCGGGGGAGCCCCGGGGGGGAGGGGGCAGGGCTGGTGGCCGGTATGGCACGGCGGCACGGCCACCGTGGGCCCGCCGCGTGGAGGGGGTAAGGGTTGACGTTGACAGGGCGTGGCGGGGCGTGGCGTCCGTGGCGTCGCGGCCCAGGACAGGAGACGGCCTGCAATCCGCCACGCCGCTGTCCACGGGCGTCCTTGTGCACTGGCTGCTTGACCGTGGCCAGGATGGCCAACATCGCGCGCTCGTAACTTCCAAAACCTCACCGGGGGCGTTAGGCAAGGCCCACGCACCGCCAGTCCAGGGGTCCAGGTCCAGGCCGGGCGGGGCTGCTCGTGGTGGCGGTCACGTGGAGGTGCGGCGCCAGGCCGGCCAGGGCCATGGCCAGGGCGCGAGCGCGGTGCTGGATGCATCTTGGCGGCCCGTGATGGCAGGTTGGGTTGCTGGCAGACCGCGGCCAATCAATGCGATCGCCTCAATTCCCGATTCGCGACTCTCGATTCCGTTTCCTCGGCGAAGCTGGCGAGCAGCAGGTCACCGCGGTGTGACGACGGTGACGTCCGCGGGGCGTGGCGGGGCGTGGCGGGGCGGGGGCCGGCCGAGACATTCACGGAACGGAGTGGCGGCCCGGCTGGCGTGGGGTGGGCTGGGGTGGGCTGGGGCCTAACCGCGATGACGGCGTGGTCCGAGGCGGCGAGGCGTGGGGCCTCCGCGAGGGTGGCGCGCCCTGTCACCGCCAACCCCTTCCACTTTCATAAAGCGTTTAGGGCGCTCCTCCGCTCGGCCGCACGCCGCACCGCAGTGTCCCCTCCTTGCGACGTCTGGGTCCAGAGGGCAGCACTGGTAGCTGGTACTTGTTCACTTAGGGCGGGATGCGGGACGCGCGGAGGGAGAGGGGAGTCGCGTGGTGCGGGGGTGTGCCTCGCGCAGTCGCGCGCAAGGATTGGTCGAGGCGGGGCGGGGCGTGGCGGGGAGGGGGGAAGGGGCTCTGGGCCGCACCGGGCCGGGCTGGCGGGGCTGCCGCTGCCGGGCCCCCCGGGTCTGCCGGCCTGCCGGCCTGCCGGCCACGGCTCGCCGCGCAGGGGAGGGGGATATAGGGGTGCTCCCGGCGGCCAGACGGGTCAGATGATCGCAAGCTGGACTGGCGCGAAGACCGGGAGTGAGCTTTGGAATCGGAGTGGCTAGTGGAGTGTCTACTTGTGTAGCGAACGAGCAGAGTTGCCAGTGCCCGAGTGCGGATCTGCGAGTCGCGAGTGTAGGACCAGTGCGTGATACGCTGGACAGAGACAGGCTGTGCAACATGTTCATCTCCGGCGTGCTGTGGTGTGCGGTGGTGGTGCTGGCGGTCGCGGCCCTGGCCGTGGAGCACAGACGTCGCCGTGGTCGGCACCCCGCTGACGGCAAGGATACGCAGAGGCCGCCGGGCCCCAAGGCCTGGCCCGTCATCGGCAACCTGCACCTTCTCGGCGAGCACTCCAACCCTTTCCTGGCCTTCACCGCCCTGTCCAAGAAGTACGGCGACATCTTCAGCATGGTGCTGGGCTCGTCGCCCTGCGTCGTCGTCAACAACTACGACCTCATTAAGGAGGTGCTCATCACCAAGGGCTCCCACTTCGGCGGCCGCCCGGACTTCCTCCGCTACCACAAGCTGTTCGGCGGCGACCGGAATAACTGTAAGTAGTTACAAGTGCAGTGTACTGTAGTGGGTAGTGTAGTGTACTGTAGTACTGTACCTGGAAGCTGGAAGCGCGAGCACGCACGTGGCCAGAGCCTCTGGCCAGGGCCAGCCCTTCTTGCCTCGAGGATTTAGAAGTCCTGGGAAGAGCGGCTTGGGGGGAAGTCGCGGTCCGAGCCAGGGGCCCGGCGGGCCCGGCTTGGAGCGAGGGTTTAGCGAGACGCGCCGGCGTCACGGCCGCAGGGCCGCAGGTAGCGGGGCCGGCACGCTGCGTATTGCCAAAACAGCCGCGGCGCCAGCCGAAAACATTCAGCCGGCTTGCATCGTTTGCATCAGCGACTTTGGACCCGCGGCCGCAGCGCGGTCGTGTGGGTGGCCGGCGGAACTGCGGCGGGAGGGGGGGAGGGGGGTTACGAGGGGAATCACCTGCGTGTCTGGACGGATGCAGCGCGAAGCGCGAGAGAGAAGGGGGATCCATTTTCATCCGTCTCCGCCGCCAAGTCGCGAGTCGTGTCGAGTGTCATCCTATCCGTCGTCCAGGTCGCGGCTCGCCCGTCCCGTCCCAATCTCGCGGCCGGGCCCCCGCCAGCCGGCTGCAGCCCCGTCTCGCCACGCAGTCAACGACTCGGCTAAACTTGAACCCAGTTGGCAGACAGCCTCCCCTTTACCTTGCCGGGACGCGGCCGCGCGGCGCTGGGGCGTGGCGGGGGCCGGAGGCATGGCCGGAGGCATGGCCGGAGACATGGCCGGAGACATGGCCGGAGGCATGGCCGGAGACATGGCCGGAGACATGGCCGGAGGTTCTTCCTTGGCCTTGCCTGGCACATGGCCTGGCACATGGTCTGGCGGAGCGCGCCGTGCGCGTGCGTTACGTGCGAGCGAGAGCCCATCGCGATCCGGCATTCGGCGCACGCGGCGTCGGGGACGCAACTGACTGCCCGTTTTTCGTTTTTTCGCTCCGCGCCACTCCGTCCGTGCAGCTGGGCTGCGGCGGTACTCGAACCCGAGCCCGGCACTCCCGGCTAGACGTCGGTCACGGCCAGGGCCACGGACAGGGCCACGGTCACGGCCATGGCCAGGACCCAGAGCCCGGACGCGGGTCGCGGCGGCAGCTTGGCGGTCCTGGCGGTCCTGGCGGTCCTGGCGGCGGGCCCGTACTTCCGCTCCGAAGCGCGACCACGCGCTACGCGCTACGCGTGGCCAGGCCAGCGCCAGCAGCACCAGCCAGCGCGGCGCGTGGCGTGGCAGCTAGTCGCGAGAGTGGCCGGGCCTGTCCGCAGACTCGTCCAGCCGTTCAACGCACTGGTCCTGGTATGAGAAATATATGGGTCGGAGCGGGACACGCTGGATACGGCCGCCGGTACAGCCTAGCCCAGCCCGTTAGCCGGTCACGTGACCACACTCGACCAGACAGTCCTTGGCATTGGAGCGGCGGTGGCGCGGTGAGGCGGGGTGGGGTGGGCCCGCGCGTGCAGCCTTCGCCGTCCCCGCCAGACGGAAGTCCGATGAATGAGGATTGGCCGGCCAGCCGACGGCCTGCCGGTGATGCAACCCTCGCTGCACAGGAGTGCCTCGGGGAATGATGGCCCACATGCCCACATCGGCGCGTTCACCCTTGCAGGATAAGATAGCTCTGGAAAAATCCACGTTCACTGCCACCACCCACCACCCATTACCAGCGCAAGTGGAGTTATCGGCATTGGTTTCACGATAAAATGCTTGTTCCAGCTCTGGCGCTGTGCGATTGGTCCGAGCTGCAGAAGACCCGCCGCCAGGTGGCCAGGCTCTACTGCTCGCCCCGACTCTCCTCCCTGCACTACGACACCCTGACCCGCGTGGCCGCCACGGAGGTGGACCACTTCCTGGACCGCGTCGCCTCCATGACGGCCACCTCGATGAAGACGACCCGCGCCGGCCAGCCCGCCACGGTGCACATCAAGCCCCTGATCCAGGCCGCCTGTGCCAACATCTTCTCCGGCTACATGTGCAGCACGCGTTTCAGCTACGACGACACCGCCTTCGTGCACATCGTGCGCCTGTTTGACGAGATCTTCTGGGAAATCAACCAGGTATGTACGAGACGGGCAGTCCACGTTTGGAAGCTTGGCCGGCAAAGTGTGCGACGCGACTAACGAGTCGCCGGTCTGCTTCTGCTTGCAGGGATACGCCGTGGACTTCCTGCCCTGGCTCGCGCCCTGCTACCGCCGCCACATGGGCAAGCTGTCCTCCTGGGCCATGGAGATCCGCTCCTTCATCCTGACGCGCATCATGGACGAGCACCGGCGCCGCCTGGTGGAGGGCGAGGACGGCGAGCTGGACATGGACATGGCGCGCGACTTCACCGACGCCCTGCTCATCCAGCTGCAGGAGGACCCGCACCTCGAGTGGCAGCACATCATCTTCGAGCTGGAGGACTTCCTGGGCGGCCACTCCGCCGTCGGCAACCTCACCATGCTCAGCCTGGCCGCGGTGGTAAGTGTCTCACGCCGTCCCTTGCGGCTTCGCTTGGTTTTCGCTTCGGCTTCTCATTGCCCTCTCTCTCCCTCTTGCAGGCCGCCAACCCCGAGGTGGCGTCGCGTATCCAGGCCGAGGTGGACTCCGTCACGGGGGGCACCCGCACCGTCACCCTGGCCGACCGCACCGACATGCCCTACACCGAGGCCGCGATCCTGGAGGCGCTGCGCGTCGCTTCCTCGCCCATCGTGCCGCACGTCGCCACGCAGGACACCACCATTGCCGGTAAGCTTCAGTGCTACTCCCCCAGCGCCCTCCAGACCCCTCCACTGTCGCAAGCCCCTGCCAGGCCCGCCCTCCTGCGTTCGAATCCTGGTGCTCGGATGCACCGCGCCAGCGCCTCGGCCGCCACGCCGCACTGCCGCCACGCTGGCAGTGCCATATCCGCCATACCCTGATTAGGATGCGCCGCGCGCACCCCGCGTGCATCCGGAAGGAAAGGGGCCCCCCTTCCTGCAAGGACTGTACCTACCCCCGTCAGAGCCTGCTTAGCCTCGCTTACAGGGCGCAGTGCGCAGCGTCCAGACTGCTACACCGTCGAAAACGCGAGATGTGACTTTTGATTTCTCATGTGACGTTTCCTTCTGCTTGGCAGGCTACCAAGTGGACAAAGGCACGGTCGTGTTCATCAACAACCACGAGCTCAACACGGGCGAGGCGTACTGGGAACAGGCGTCCAAGTTCCGGCCCGAGCGCTTCCTGCAGACGGGCAAGGACGGCGTGGTGCAGGTGGTCAAGCCGGCGCACTTCATCCCCTTCAGCACGGGCAAGCGGACGTGCATCGGGCAGCGGCTGGTGCAGAGCGGCTCCTTCGTGCTTCTCGCCTCGCTGCTGCAGCACTACAACGTCTCCGTGGACCCCAAGCACCCCGTCGTCACGTACACGGCGTCCGTGGCGCTGCCGCCCGACACGTTCCCGCTCGCGTTCGCGCCCAGGGAGTCGGTGCCCGCCCCCGCCTAGGCCGGGCCAGGCCTTTCTCTTTCTCCGCGCCGGGCTGCCTGCTCGGGCTGCTCGGGCCGCGGGCAGATGGGCAGCCGCGTTGGAGCTGAGTGCAGCACAGTGCAGCGTTGCTGAAGCGGCAGTCCTGCCAGCCCCGCCCCGCCCGCCCCTGCCCGCGCCCTGCCCGCGCCCTGCCCGCCCTCGCATGTCGTCGACGCAGCCATTTTCCAATCGCGACTTTCACTGCCCGGTGAAGCGGTCCGGTCAGCACCGCGGCGGAAGGGGAGATTATCGACAAGACAGCAGTTTTCAAGGAGTGCCACGGCCGCGTCGCCGCCACGTCTCGGCTTTGGCGTTTTCTTTAGAGTGTACTCGTCGTCCAGCTCGCGCCGCCGCTCGTTGGCATTGCAATATTTCACCAGGGACCTTCAGGTAAACTGGCGAGCGCGGTGCCTCCCCGCCCCGGCCGGCGCACCCGGCGCACCCGGCGCTGCAGGCTCCACGCTGCCATGCTGCCCCGGCCGACCGGGCCGACCTGAGGCCGGCTCGACGGCACCAGGGCGACACGGCGACGGCAGTAGGGCGGCCCCGCGCTGCCCCGCGCTGCCCCAACCCGTCAACTGCTTAGGTAGATGCATGACAGGTTCGGGATAAAAGGGCCCTGCCGGGTACAGCCTGCCCCAAAAGTGCGGCCCAGTCGGGCGCCAAGGCTGTCCAAGGTCGCCGTCGTCGAGGCTGCCCTACACGAGCGCGGCAGCGCGACGCGGGCGAGAGTACCGGGAAGGAACCATTAGTACAATCGTTCTCGTGTCCACCCGTCACGGGTGTCAAAGTATTACATTAATATTATTACTACTATAATCAGCACAAAATATCATCCCTCATAATTTTCGCCTTCACAATTTCTGCGCCCAGAGATGGAAATGCGACATCGATTAATCGGATCAGTGCCTCGTGAAGCAGATTCGATCTCGAATCGATGGCGTTTTTTGTTGTTGTTTGTTAGGTTTGCTTGTCGCCGCGATTGTTACGCGTCGTTGACTCGGCCGAAAGCATTTCTTACTGGGTAGTTGCGTTTTTGCATGTCAGAAATGATCATTTTGCATCACTGTATTGTTATACCCTTATAAATTTGTTATTGTTGTAGTGAAACTACCCTAGACCTGCTCCGTCCCAGTGTTAGTGTTAGTGCATAAGACTGAATTTTAGGACGATATCCGTTGTAATGTAACTCATTGTTTTGATTTTTTCGTGATATCAGTGGATACAATGCCGTGTTATTTATTTAATTTAAATGTCTGTCAAATCGTAGGTGCTGCCAACATGTGCATATTGTATCCAATAATTTAAATTTCAGATATTTATAAATTATATATATATTTATATGTATTTGTATAAAAGCAAGCTGTGGCCTTGCTTGTGCGGCGCCATGCGCACAAGCCCGGTGTCCATTTAGTCAGTGTGTGAATGTGTGTGTAAGGGTTATGACTGTGTGTGTGTGCCTGAGTGATTGCTAGTTTATTGTAAATATTTGTATAATTGAATAGCTTTGATGTCTTTTGGAAAATCTCCAAATTTTCGCTTTTTAATGAACTTTTATAAAGGTGATAGCTTGACATGATAAGAAAACACCAAAATCGTACTTTATCCGCTTATTAACCCTGTTGTAATTTACATTTATGTATGGAAAAAGATGCAGATAAATACAGCCTTAATTAATTTTTAACGCAAAATTTTGCTTTGTAGCTAGGAAACATGTCATGAATAAACACCGTTGTTGCCTCAACCTCAATTCTTTCGTGAAAATTCCCTTCCGCACCGCCAAGATCTCCGGAGTGGCTGGTGCTCACTCTTGGGTCACCCCATTGAAACTTTAAATCGCCCACCCCCCTTTCCCAGCCGCAAACTGGCCGTTATGAGCTTAGGGGCCAGAGGGGCCGGATCAAGCGCGACGAGGGGTCCGTCCGATGCTCGGCTAAAGTCGCTACTACAGTATTTTTCTCTAGATCTCCCACCTGATGGGGATGTAGGAACGGGTTGTTCCCCGAGGTCGCGGTCACACGTGGTCACTCTCGAGACTAAAATAATTCGAGGTGAGATGTTATCCCACGGTCCAGAGTAGTAGTGTCAACCGGGAAAAGTTCCGCAAAGGAGGGAGGGTCATCGCGTCCCACGAGTCGCCACGAGTTGTCTCACGGCTGGCTTATATCACGCGGATGCGCCCCGGGCCCCGGGCGACGTGGAGTGTGGAGTGCGCGGTAGGAACGGGGGAGCGGGAAAAGGGGTGGGCTATTCCAGAACGGCACTCGCGAGACGAAATTCGTCACGGTGAGGCATCGGGGTGTGGGTACAGCGTCAGTGGGTACAGCACCGCAAACTTGGCCGCCGCGAAGAACGCTGGTGCGCGCGATGGCTTGGTGCACGCACCGTGTTCCGGTGTGCACGCGCTGCGACGCCATGCCCCACCAGGCCGTGCCGCCGTGCCATGCACCCCTGCACCGTGAATGACACACGGGCGCCGCGCTGGCCGCGCTGGCCGCGCCGTGGCCTCGGCCGGGGGCGGGGCGGCGCGGGGCGGCGCGGGGCGGCGGACGGCACCGCGGCGAGGGAACTGGAGATGTCCACACGTTCGTTACGCGCCCGGGCAGAGACCGGGGGGGAGTGGGAGTAGGGGGGCACGCCACCGGCACGCCACTGGCACGCCTCGAGTCCCACGGTCACGGCCAGCAGAACGTCGCGCGGGGCGCGGGGTGGCGAGGGCGGCGCGTCGTGGTCACGAGGGGCGTCCGGCACGCCGCAGCGCCGCCGCAGACAGACGCTGAGGCTGCAGTGAGGCCCGTGCAGTCACTGAGGACGCCCACGCCCTTCGTTGCCATGGGCACGCCATGGGCCGGCACGGCACGATCCGCCCCGAACAAGGCGAACGGCGCACGACGGGGAGGCGCGTGACGCGACGACGCTGCAGCATGGGATGGCCAATGCGCGCATGGACGCGCGGGGGCGCGGCAGGCGACCTAGGGCAGCGCCGTCGCCATCCCGCCACAAACCGCGCCGTCAAGAAATTACCTTTGAACCCGCCGGGCTCGAGGCGAAGCTTGACGAGGCGGCAGAGGTGCCCGCGACTTGGACGAGAGAACCAGAAGACCGGCCGGCGGGCGGTTGAGCTCCGCCGCTCCGCGCGCCGCATTTCTGTGATTTTTGGCGCAGCCTGGCGGCAAAGGAAGAAAAGATAGGTGGAACAGTGACCCAAATCCGTCGGGGCATTGATGGACGCAGGTCTAATGGCCTGCGTGGCCGGCGTGGCCGGCGTGGCCTGCTGCAGGGCGGCGGGGCTGTTATGCTGCCGGACGGCGACGCCGGACCCCTGCGGCTACCGGCCGCCTTTGCGTTTATTCCTTGTAAATCCTCATTCTTATATTTATTGCTTTTATGGAATGTGGTGCGCGATAGACTACTCCCCCACCTCTTTCCCTCAAAAATGATTTTGCGTGGGTCCCCCTAGGTCCCCCTGCTCCCTCGGGACAATGTCCGCCCCCTCACCTGGACCGCGGACTGCGCTGCCGAGTGCGGGGCTGCAGGCCAGCAAAAGAAAGTCCTGCTGCGGCATGCTAGCATGCTGCGGTCGGGTCCGGCCGGCTGCCTTCGGCTGCCCCGGCCCACGCCACCCCACGCCCACTCGCATGAAAGATGATGTCAATGAAAGAAACCGAGAGTGGATGGAGTGGCGCAGGCCGGGGCAGGAAGCGTATTGCTCCATTCTGTATCACGTGTGCGTATCAAGTTCCATTCTTTCTCTCTTCCATTTCTTTCGTTTCTTTTCTGCCTATTTTCTTCTATTCTTGCATGCCTGGTATGAATTTTGCCAACCGTCTCACCCAGATTTTGACCAACTTCAGGGTTGCAGTTCCCTTGACTCCTTTAAAAATTAATCGGGTCTTGGCGGCCGCCGCGGACTCGGACTCAATGGGCTCCTCGTGGCTCGTGGCCGGTTCGCCGCGCCAGAGACCAGAGCTGTCGTCGCTCTGTCACTTTCACACCCATTGTGGCGTAGGGGTGCGAGAGAGATAGAATGACGAAACACTGTTCAGCATCAGTCTGCCGCCCAGCCCCAGACTCCCAGACAGACACAACCGGATACTGATGCGAAAATGCATTATTTTCCCGCGACTGCGGTGCGGTTGTCTCGGTCGCCCGGGTCGCCTTCTAATCTCGTCATTTCGATCCATTGACGTCGATAGGGTGGCTAGGGCGCAAGTTGGGCCTCTCTCTCGTACGAGCCGCCGACCGCAGTGCTCGCTCCCTCGCGCCCATGATTACTGCAGGTGAGAAACGGATCGGCAGCAAGCCGAGCAGCGCGACAGCGCGTCAGCACGACGCCCCCGTGGCCACTCGGCACCGCTATCAGCCCATCGCCATCGGCACATCGCTCGCGGGGCTGCAACGCCCACAATAGTCAGGCACCCCGGCGACCGGCCCAAAACGGACAGACTCCGAACTGAGCTGTGTGCTATCTCCGTGTCTCTCGCACTCATGCGGGCGTGCCGTCGGGGGTAGAGAGACAGAGCGACGGCAGCACTGTCCGCCATCGGCATGGAGCGCCAAACGCCAAAAGCGTCTCAGGGCCGGGCCGAGCCGCGGCGCGGACGGAGCGATGCAGTGCGAAACGTAAAACAAGCGCAGCGCCGCCACCAAGTCGACGACGCCGTGGCGAGGCGCATGTGGTCCACTGCCAGTTCGTCTGTCTCTGTCTCCGGGTTCCCGGGTTGTCGGACGCGCTGCCACGCCTGCCACGCCTCGGATCGACGCCATCCCATCCCACAGGCCTGTTGACGCAGATTCCTTGCATTTAGGAAATCGGTGCATGCATGCATGAGTTGAAAAACAAGTGTAAAGCGCCCCCCCCTCCCCCCTGGCCTGTTGACGCTGATTATTTGCCTTTAGGAAATCGGTGCATGCATGCATGAGTTTAGTTGGGAACACGTGCAAAGTGCCCCCCCCCCCACCAGAAAGGAAGGGGGAGGGAGAATCCGTTCGTAACGCACCCGCTTGCAAGAAGCAAAGCCTCATTTGCTGCGCGCGCAGTATGAGTAACCGGCGCGCGGCGCCCGTACCGACCCGTCTTAAAGGGCACTTTGTTTTCCTAACGACTCTAACCGATCTCTCCCACGTGCGAGCAATTTATTCTGGCCCACAAGAGATGTTGCTGCGATTTCGGAGGTCCCAAGCCAGACCTAGACGGGTCTGTTTATCTGGGACGTCTTGACCGCAGGGAAACCATTGGCAGCTCGACGCGCCGCGGACGCCGCAGCCCTAGCCATTTTGAGTAGGAAAATTTGGCAGAACTCATTTACAAACTTTTTTGTCGGACCTTAATGGTGAACCTGGCCGAGACGAGGCACCAATCAGATCTGTGCTCCCATTCCCCATGGGCCACCTGGCTCCATTTGTAGCTCTGAGTCGAACACACTCGCGCCTCACAAAGTGGAGCGCTATCTCCTTAAAGAAAGGTCAATGGATCGGTTGTGGGTCGTAACAATTAGCCTCTTACGCCTCTCGACACGTCCTAGGAGAAGGCATTGGTTTGAACACGCCCAGGCGTCGCTCTATTTTCCGTTTCGCCGAGCGAAGTCTGCGCCGCAGCGCCATGCTGCCGGTTGGGTGGCCTACCCTCCAGGCGCTCGCTGGGCATGGAAGCCAGTCGGTCTGTCCATGTCCACCCACAGCGGTCGTGGGTCGAGCCTCTGACAGAAGATGTGTGTAAACGTGGCCGCCACGATAAGGAATTGCAAGGTTCGACTCCCAGGCGTGGCCATAGTTTTCATCTACTGGTTGGAGTCTTGTTTTCTTTTAAATGTCTTCTCTGCAATGTGCCCCCCAAAACATTAAATTGTAATTGGTGAATAAATGAGATAGAAAGGCATTTGAAAAGAATTCAAAAGCATCTGAGAATAGAATTACAATTTTTATTCAATGAAATTAAGCTTGTAAACCTTCAAAGATGAACACGTGGAAATATAAAGGTGTCGCATTTTATTAAACAATGTCAGCTGTTAAAGCCTTTCCAGATTTTGTAGAAAGTGCAACTTAAGTTGTATGAAAAACATGACACATAGTGATGCAAATAGCCAAGACTGCAGGCAGGAAAAATAATCTTGTAATGACAAATGAGAGAGAACTTACAAAAATTATGAGACAAGCAAATAAACAAAAAAAAAAAAACAAAAAAAAAAACAGAAAGAACAAGAAGATACAGCCATTGTCAAATTAAGTAAAATAAAATAAGTTCAATAGCAAAACTATCTACATTTGAGAAAAATGAAATCATCATCAGCACAACCCCACTCTTGATATGATAAAATCACATTCATAACACAGGTACAAAGACCACAGAAGCAGTTTCATGACAGACACAACATAAATAAAAAGGCTAAAAATAGTTATTAAACAAATCAGTACACACACCCTATCACTTCAGTACATGGTATGCAGTACCTATCTTATCTACTTTTATACTGAAAAGTATATTTTTTATTTACGCCACCTGAATGAAGGAGGAAGGAGAGCTCCTACCCCTCTTCTTTACTAAAGTGATAAAATAAAGAGGTCAGATACAAGGGAATAGAAGAAGAGGGAGGTCAGCACAGTTCTGATTCAAGAAGAAAGCAATTGGAACAATTACTGATTTAAAATGATGAACTCTTCAATCTAAGCAATTAGTCACCTTAAAAAAATTGACATCTGGAGACATCTTTCTCATAACAATCAAACAGCAATCCACACAAAGGAAAACAAACCCAAACAAAACTTTTTCCTCATACTTCACTTATGAAATGGACAAGACCACAAAAACACAAACAGTTGGAACTGATGAATACTGAGAACATTCTAATAATACAAAGAAATTAATATTGAAGCCTAATTAGTATACCTAAGCTGGCATAAACAAAAATAAACCAAAAAACCTTCTTAAACTAGGCTCCAATTTAATTAGTGAAACTTGGTATCAAGCAAGCAGAATTAAAAAGGATTGAGACTAAACCAACCACTAACACTGACATTATAAAAATTAATGGTTAAACCCTGTATTAAAATATTTACACACTCTCTTCTTTCTATAGAAAAGGATCAATATAGTCACAGCCACTTGAAATTAGTGCTTGATATTTTAGTTAACAAAAATACAAGCCTATAAAATGCAGCTAGCAGACTAGATGCAATTTTAATTAAAACAACTTACATTGAATAAAGATCAGACAAGATTGACTGGGTTAAGTTAGTAAATACAAAGATTATTTCAAACATCTCAAGAGACACAAACCATAATATTTACTCCACAATTGGTATAACTCTAAAAGGTGAGTTTACACTTGTGACACATTGGGTGGCTTCGAGTAACGGACGCGACAAAAATGTACAGCATTCGTGTTTTTTGCAAATTAATTTAGGTTTTCGTCGCGTCCGCCTCGCAACGCCACCTTTGCGTGAACGCACTTCGATTTTCCCATGAGACAAGGGTCTTGTAATTTTGCATAGAAGAGAGCATAGCAAAATACAGAAATATTTAAACATGGAAGTAATAACAAGTCAGCAATTCAACCATAGAGGACAGCTAGACCACACAATAGACCCAACATAAACAAGGCTAATGTTTCCATTGGTGAATGACAAGCTTTTTTGTTTCATTAAGAGCAACAGCCCAAGATAAGAAACAATATCATGGGAAACTGATGTAAACATGATTGCAAAGTGCCAGTGTCATACTGGCAGAATGATTTTGAAAGAAGGAGCTGCCTCAAGCCTCAGCCGGCAGTGCTGGCAAGGTATGGGAAAATTTGCGTAATTTTTCCAATGCCTTTCGTACAGCCCTCTCTGAACAGAAGGCGCATACCCACTTTAACATACTCTGGGTGACGGGTAAACCGAAAGACAACAGAAGCATTTTCATTTGTATGGATGCCATTATTGGCCATTATTCCTTCCATAACAGCAGTTTGACGTATATTTCCAATGTGAACAGTAGTTTGAAAACCTGGTTTAATGGCCGTGGAATGGAATAAGACAAATACAGTTGCCTGAAATTATAAAACAATGTTAAAACAGAAGGGTGTCAAAGTAAGATTTATAATCATACTGGATCTAATGGTCGGTAATACTTACTTGGAAGAACAGGCAGCCAGAGGGCTTCTCATCATTTTCAGTACTTAGTAGAACCATTCCTGTACGAAGGCCAGGCACATCTAGAGTGAGTGACAGGGAAGCACTTTGACTTGCTCTCACCACCCTGCATGGAGCTTTATTTCGATGAATTGAGTGCACAACTATGGGATTAAAGCTACCATCATTGAAAGGGCCTGTAGGTTACAAGATAAGAGTATTAAGGACATATTTCAAGGAAGATTTAGATTTGAACAACACACAACAGTACAATAATAATGTGCTCACCAATTTGCAATTTTGTCCCTTCAGTAATAACACCCTTTGTAAGAAGGCCACCAATGACAGTGCCCACCTCAGGGACCCGAAAAGTCTCATCAATTTGAAATTCACAGGGTTCCTGAAATAAATAAGATGATAAATTTTAACAAATACTAAAAATGTACTTCAAGTACTTCAATGAAAATATATGAAACAAGCACACATACCTGTTCTAATCTATCCTTTTCTTTAACGGATACACCTGGAGGTAAGACATGTAAAAAGCGAGTCAACAGCTGAAGCCCATTTCCAGTGACATTGGATACGCAAAATATGGGAACAATGTTATCAGCCATTTGATTTGAACCAGCAGTCATTACATCATCTTCGTTTTGAACAATCAAAGGAACCTGAAAAAGAAAAGACACCAGCACATGTTAGAAACAAATTGTTGCAATGTACAGCAAAAATTAAGAAAACATGCTGTTATTGATTTCTTAGCAATTACCTTACGACATCCAGCCGATTTCAAGACACACCCCAAGCTACTTATTGCATCATCAGGAGAAACAAGATCTGTTTTTGTGATTACAACAAAAAATGGCACATCCAAAGCTACTGCTAAGGCCAAATGCTCACGAGTCATCCCCACTATTCCAGCACTGCCACTGACAACAAGCATTGCATGATGAGGCGAGTAGCCTGTGAGCCCTTGAACAGTAGTGCGAAGATATTTTCGCCTCCCAGCAAGGTCAATGAAAGTGATGAGTTTGGTTGAGTTTTCACAAATTTCTTCAGCAGTTGTCATTTCACTATAGTTGACAACTTGGCCATGGGCATCAAATCCAAGTATTTCATGACTGATTGATGATGTTCTCCCTGAACGCACTTCATGCACGTGTCTGAACATATTGAGTCTCGATCGCCCTCTGCCATTATCAAGCTGTCCCTGTGTCAGCACACCTAATAGAGTTGACTTCCCAGCATCTGCACTTCCCATCACTGCGACTCTGACTTCAATGTTGTGCTGATCATCTGGAACCTAAACCCATCCATTGATTACTAACCATTCAACAAAAAGTTTGAGTTAATATCATCTACCCTAGAAAATCAATCTTCTGCCTTTACCTTTCTCACTAAAACTTCCACAACTTTCCGTTGATCTGACACAGTATTACCATTTAAACTGTCGTTACTGCTACTTCCATCAGTGTCAGCATCAGTATCATCCAGCCATCGTTCACGTAAAATAGTTGTTGTAGCGCCAAGAGATAAGGCCATTTGCCGTAAAGTTTGTAAACTAGCTGTCATTTCAGATGAAGATAAACCAGCAAGAACACCATTGTCCTCTACACCAATTTCATATATTGCTTCCCCTTGGCCTTCTCTCAACCTCCACTTCAACTGCAACAGTTTAAATAATGCATAAATGTCAAAAACAGCTCTGAATGAGCACTTTTAAGAGTGTCCAAGTACTAAAATTATAATAATATTACCTGAGTCACTAAATGTTCAAATCTTTGTTTGGAGGGATTCACAAGCTTAAGTTTATATTCCACATTTCCAAGCTGGGGCTCTGGAGGCAGCTGTGAGAAGCCTTTAGTATGGTCTTCATTATCTACCCAGTCATCTCCTCCAAACAGCCCAAGAAAGGAATCCATGGTTGCTATCTGGAAAATATTGAGTAAAAAAAAGGCATTAATCACAGAAATTTATACTATCTGACAGAGAACATGATTCATGATAAAAGACATCCACCCTATTCCCATGCACATGAACTATCTGAAAGATAAGGGAAAGCACATCCAACCAAACTGTGAACCTCAGTTGATTTGGAAAAGCGCTGACAGATTGCTATCAGGCTCAACTCAGCACACCATTACTAAAGTCCACATTATGTGAACGCCTTAGCAACAAGTCTACCATGCTAGGAAAGATTACGGAAATTGTTCATGTGGAAAAAAAAAAACTTTATCCATTATTTTGAAGTATCATAAGCACAGTTAAAAAGAAAACCATAGTTGAACATTTAAAAAATCATGATATAAGTTTAAAAGAGTTTTATAAACAAAGCTGTTAAATATGAAAATATGGTGTACGATTTAAAATGTTATATTCACAAATAAATAACAAACGCATGAGGGTTTCAAGTGACTTTCCAAGCACCTTGTTGTGTTGACAGCTTCCTTGCCAACTGGCAAAGACCCAGAGATCCCCAGAGCTTAAGACTTGTTTCGTAAGCACATTTCTAAAATTAAACTCTCCCTTTGTGTTCAAACTGTACCTAGCCAGCTGTCAAAGTTTCAACTATAAACAAGATCACTATGATAAGTCAAGTTTCACAAATCAGGCAAGTCGTATTTAACGGGGATATAGATAAGATGTAGGATTAGTAGCTAATTTCAAAGAATATTAAAAAATGAAACATTGATAATGCACCCCAACAGAATTACATCCAAAAATATATGGACATATGGAAGATTGGCAATACTCTGGTTCAAGGATACAGAGGAACCTACATAGAAGTAGGATACATATTTAAAAAAAGGAATGGACTTTTTAGAGAAGAGGGGGCAAATGCATCACAGTGTTCGTGGATGAACGATGAACCACCGAATGCAAAACGATTGAGATGGCTGGTGAATTATAAATCAAAGCCCACTAAACAGATTCATTACAAGTCCTTCGCGGCGATTGCCTCAGAACCGAACAATGAGCCACAACTTGACAGCCCGCGTTAACCTCTCTAAACCGACACTTTCACAAACATCGTGCATGCAAAATGTCCATCGCTTGCGTACAAATTATGTAGCCCGATATGAGGCAAATTAAAAAATTATCTGGCTTGGCAATATTTGTTTGTTTGTTGTCATTGTTCCCCCTCCCAGTGACGCAATCTCACCGTCAATATTGCTCTCGCAGCCAAGACACCCACTTCTAGTTTCAATCTCGATTTCGGTTTAACTTACGGTCGCTCTTTCCAGAAACAGTGCAGAGTATCTTGATATGAACCAGCTACTGCCCCATCATCAACAAATAATTTTGGCGTCCAGGTCCGAACGGTCCGAGCTGAACCAAACAAGCTCACAAACAGAACAGGAGCAAGCAGAAGCTACCCCTCGCTCCCCCTCCCCCGCACGTATCTCCCCTTTGCACTGTACTGTGTGGTGGTGGTGGTAAGCATAGCGCGTCTGCCGTCAGGAGCACCATGAGTATAACAAACGTGTCAGAGCTGTCTGGCATAGCGCGTCTGCTGAAGGAGCACCAAGAGTATGAAAAAAGTGTCTGTTGTGCAAATTCCAAACAAACAAGCCGCCAAAAGTGTCATCTATGCACTTGTTCTGACCTTCAGTGTACCGGTACGCCAGTTTTCAGTTTCTGCTTATCAAAAACACCTGAGTATTTTTTTCAATTTCATATCATGTTGACGTAAGGATTCTTATTCAACATGTCACTTTGTATCATCCTAGTGCAGTTAACCTAGGGCCTTGGATCTAGTGTTAAATCTATTTCCCATTCCCCCAGACGAATGCAGCAGAACATATCCAGCTTGACGGGCCGCGTTCTGCGGTCGGCCCGTGCACCGACCCAGAAACTGGCAGGAAAGGCCTTCTCTGCGTATGCACCAAGTGACTTGAAAGTTGAGCACAGTGCCGCCAAGCAAGAATTCTTCGTTTGCATGGGCGATGGTAAGTTGCACAAATCTCAGCCTCATTTATTGCGGTTTTCATTGTTTTTTCATTTTCGTTTGTAATGTAAATTTTTGCTCTAGATTGTGCTGTGATTCAGTATCAGAGGACCAATAATACTCTTGATTTATATCATACCGAAGTCCCATCAGTGTTTCGTGGACAAGGTGTTGCTGCACTCCTGGCCAAGGTTTCTTTTCCTCGCTACCTACTCTGGTTGTTGCACATGCAGATTTATTAACACTCTTGTTTGTTATTGTGTTACAGGAAGCCTTTAATTATGTTCTGCAGAACAATTTGAAAATGAAACTGTCCTGCGATTATCTTCAGAAGTACTACAAGGACAACTTGACCCCTGAACTAGAGAAGACATTAGCCTGACAATACTCTGAATGTAAACTGATAGTCGATAAATAAATCTAGCAACATGGATTCAGAACAGGATGTTAAAGCCCGTGTCCTGTACTTGTTAAGAGCGGGTCTTACCCACAGTGCTCAGACACTAGCACTTGAGGGTGTAAGAAGGTATCCTGCAGATAATGTCTTTCGGATGTACAATGGATGGTCACTTGCCCTTGGTGGCAGACCGCAAGAGGCCATAAGGGAACTTGACTCACTTTCCTCTGACAAAGACATTTCACTTGGCATAATTGTGTCACTCTTACACGCTCACAAGTACGTTTTTACTTAGTAGTCACAGATTTTGTATCTAGTTGCCTTTTTTCTGGTAGTTGCATTTACACCCCTTTTTTTTAAGATTGTGCTCGACAGTCGACCATGAGGCCGTATCTAGTTTGGACTCCCGACTTAAGGAGGAAAGAAGGTCAGCGAATGAGATGCCACTTTATCATGCCGCTTATTTTTTCTGCCTTGCTGGGCGAGCAGAAAGGGCAAAAGAATACGCTGACAGATTACTAAAGGGAAGTCCGCAGTCGTATTGGGGCCTGACAGTGAGAGGCTGGATTGAACTCAGTCTGTTACGTGATACGGTAAGACTCTTGTTATTTCTAATCCTAACTGTACTCCAATGGCCAGCCGGATTATTTTCCTTCTTTGTGTTTCAGAAAGATGACAAGCCTCCAGAGACTCGAGCCAAGGCCGCAGGGGACTTCTTTTCCAGAGCTCTCGACCAAAACAAAGGCCACACCGATGCCGCCTTTGGTGGAGTGCGCGCCAGAGAGTACATGGGGGATCACGCTGGCGCCATGGCCGTCCTCAATCAGATGATAGTTCGCTTCCCGAGCGCCACACCGCCTCTCATGGAGAAGATGCGGAACCAGCTAGCACAGCGAGACTGGGGGCAGGCCTCGGACTCCGCGGCCAGGGCCTTGGCCATCGACACCAACAGCTTGGATGCTCTGCAGGTGCCGTGCAAAGACAGTGGCGAAAGTTGCAGTTTGACAGTTTGATCGGACTAACCAAGGGGCAAACAACTCGAATTTAGGTGTACATTTTCCGTGAAATAACGTGAAATAACGGTGAAATAACGTTGAAATAACGCCAAAATAAGCGTGGAATAGCGTGAAATAACGGTGAAATAGCGCGAAATAACGTGAAATAACACGAAATAACGCGAAATAACGTTGAAATACTCTTGAAATAACGTTGGAATAACAATGAAATAACGTGAAATAACGTGAATTTGAAATAACGGTGTACAAATTTTGACGAAGTTGTTTGCCCCTCGGACTAACAAGCCGTCTTCCCCTGCAGATCAATGCCCTCGTCCTTCTCTGTCGCGATGGCGACTACGAGGAAGCAGCGCAAGCAATTCGCCGCTTCGGAGACGCCATGGAGAAGATCGAGCCCAAGAACACCCAGCTCTACCTGGAAAACGCCCAAGTACGTCATTTGGCAATGACTGCCGGCTGTGCGGACCTCTGGTACCACTGCGTCGCGTGCAGAGTCACAGTTACAGTGTTGTTGACCCCACCGTCGCTCTTTGCAGCTGTTCTCCTGCGTGTGCGGCCGCAACCCCGTGGTGCTGGCCGAGACGTACCGCCTGGCGGAGCGCGCGGCGCGGGCGGACCCCGGCGGCGCGGCGAGCACCCAGGAGCTGGGCATGCAGTGCCTGCTGGCGGGGAGGCTGCGGGACGCCGCCAAGCACTACCGGGCCGCCACTCGCGCGGACGAGAGCTCCGTCGGTGCGCTGGTCGGGCTGACGGCCACCCTCCTGGCGGACGACGGCACCGCGGCCACCGCGGCAGCGCCGGGAGACCGCGACCAGGCCCGCCAGCAGGTCGAGTTCCTGCAGGAAGTGCAGGGCGCCAACCCCAGCGCCAACGTGCTGCTCATGGCGGCCAGGCTGTCCGCCGGGGACTCGGAGCGCGCGCTCAAGCTGCTGGACCGCGGCGTGGAGGCGCACCTCAAGCTGCTGCACGGCGAGCCCTTCGGCACGGCGTACCTGCGCACCCTCAACCCCGACATGCTGCTGCAGGTGGCCCGCGAGTACCAGCGCCACGCCCCCGACACGGCCTCGGCCCTGGGCGACGACTCGGGGCTCAGCGTGCCCACCCCGTCCGCCCTCAAGTAAGTCCCAAAGACGGTGACAGTTAAAATGAAATTTAAAATGGCAATGTGCTCATCGAGGCCCTGCCCGCGTCTCCCCCAGGCAGTGCTCGGCCGTGCTGGAGTTGGTGCGCGAGGCCTGCCCCGGGCTGCTGCCGGCCCACCTGTCCCTGGCGAGGACGCAGCTCATGGCGGCCGACGTGCGCGCGGCGCACGCCACGCTGCGACACGTGCTGGACAACGTGGACGCCACTTCGGCCGACGGGCACCTGTTGCTCGCGCAGGCCCAGCTACGGTTAGTTGCTAGATCACTCTTTCTTTCCACCTCGGGGAAACTTGTGATTGAATTTTCTGTTCATTTCCTCAGGCAGGGCAACGCTGCCGCCGCAGCTCAGAGCCTCGAGGTGGCCGTGAGCTACAACTTCGCGGTGCGCGAACGGCCTCTGTTCCACCTGCTGTCCGCGCTCGTGCAGCGCGCGCGCGGTGACCTGGACGAGTCCCTCAAGAGCCTGTCGGCGGCCCAGGCGCTGTCTGGCCTGCGTCCCGGCAGCGGCAAGGGCGGCGGTGGCGGCGCGGGCGCGCTGGGCGGCACGCTGTCGCGCTCCGAGCAGGCCACCGTGCTGCTGGAACTGGCCGGCCTGCACCAGCAGCAGGGCCGCTGGCCCGAAGCCATGCTCGCCCTGCACGACGCGGCGGAGCGCTTCCGGGACACGCCCGAGGAGGGCCGCGTGGCCATGACGCACGCCGACGTGCTGCTGGCGAGGGGCGACGCCGGCGACGCGACGGCCGCGCTCGCCGTGCTGGCCTCTGTGCGGCCCTCGCAGACCTACTACCTCCAGGTAAATGGGACGTGACGTCTTGACGTACTCGATCATGACAGCCGCTCGCTGACGCCCTGTCTTGTCGTTCGCCAGGCCCGCCACAAAATGGCGCACGTGCACCTGCGTGTGCGGAAGGACCGACGAGCCTACACGGAGGTGTTCCGCCAGCTGGTGGACGAGGACCCCAGCCCGCACAGCCTGGTGCTTCTGGGCGACGCGTACATGGCCGTGCAGGTAAGCATACCAGCTAGACCAACATATTAGAGGTGCGAGACGTATGGACAGTATAGGTACATTCCGCGACTTGGGTGTTGCAGGAGCCCGAGAAGGCCATCGAGACGTACGAGTTGGCGCTGCGCAAGAGCCCGCCGAACCGCAACCCGGGTCTGGCCTGCAAGACGGGGCGCGCGTTGGTGCAGACGCACCAGTACGGCAAGGCGCTCAACTACTACCGCGAGGCGCTGCGCGGCGACCAGGACCCACAGCTGCGCCTCGACATGGCGCTGCTGTGCCTCAAGCTGGGCCAGCTCGACAAGGCGGACGCCACGCTGACGCAGGAGCTGTCGTCGAAGGAGGCATCCCCCAACGACGCCGAGGCGCTGGCCGTGCGAGTGCGGATGCACGAGCTGCAGGCACGCGTCCGCGAGCGCACTGGAGGCGGTGCGGGGACGGCGGCCGGCGTGCAGGCCGCGCTGGCCTGCCTGCAGGAGGCGCGGGCCACGCAGTCGCGCGTGCTCAAGCTGGTGGCGGCGCGGGAGGGCGAGAACAGCGCCGCCGTCCTGGAGCAGCGCGCCGTGGGCGCACGCCTGTGCCGCCAGATGGCGCTGCACGCCGCCTCGACGCGTGACCACGCCGCCGCCGTGCGCTTCTACCGCGAGGCCCTAGTCCTGCACGCGCCGCCCGACACGGAGCAGCAGGGGCAGCCCTCCGCGGACTACAGCGACACCCTCATCGCCCTCGCCAAGCTGTACATGCAGGTGGGCACTGGACTCCATCTCAATGACAAGAATGCAAGTTCGCGTTCAGGAATTTATTGATTTTGCTGTGGTCTTGTCCTTGTCGAAGGTGGGCGACCTAGAGCAGTGCCAGGCGACGTGCCAGACGCTGCTGCTCGCCGCCCCGGAGCACGACGCGGCCACCGTCATGATGGCGGACTTGGCGTTCCGCCGCGTGGACCTGGAGGGCGCCTGGCAGCACTTCTCCGCGCTGCTGCAGCGGCGCCCGGCCTACTGGACCGCGCTGGCCAGGCTGGTGGAGGTGTCCCGGCGCCGAGGCCAGCTCGCCTCCTGCCTGCCCTTCCTGGACGCGGCCGAGGCCGCTAGCCAGCGCGGCGAGCCGGGCCTCAACTACTGCCGCGGGCTGTACTCGTGGTACTCCGGCAGCGGGTCTCAGGCAAGTTTGGCGTCTAGACGCAACGGGTTGCACGGCCTCATTGTCTCTGCTGCGAAGTTTCACGACGAGCACAGCTGAATGTTGTACGGCGCGAGCGCTTCCTCGATCCACGTCCTGAACATGGCCACGTCGGCGTACACGCCCGGCACGTCTGCCGTGCCGCAGCCGATGCCCCACGACACGATGCCGGCGTACACGTAGCGGGAGTCGTCGTCTTGTGTCATCGGGCACACCAGCGGGCTGCCTCCGTCGCCCTGCAACACATGGAGGGCTCGATTCCGGTCGAAAGCATCGCCTTGAATTATGTTGGACGGCGTCGCTGTTGTCAGCACGCTGCTCACCGTGCAGGCGTCCCGGCCCTGGATGCCGCCCGCGCACATGAAGGTCTTGTGGAGGATGAACTTGGCCCCCAGCCTGGTCCGGCGCAGCTTGTCCTGGCACTCGGCGTGTGGCACCACGGGCAGGTCCTCGATGAGGCGCAGGATGTTCTGGTACACGCCATCCTTGCCTGGAAACACACACACACGCGCGCGCGCGTTTGAACACGGCGTTTCTGCCGGTCAGAGACTAGCAGTGATACAGATGTAGAGACAGCTTACCGAACTTGTCTTTGCCCCAGCCGCTAACGAGGCAGGTGTTGAAGTCAAAGTTCTGGTCCTGTTCGGGCAGGCAGATGGTGCCGATGTGGTAGCCGATCCTCACGGGCTCCCTCAGCACCAGCAGCCCCATGTTGTTGTGCAGCGTCTTGCGCTTGTAGTCGGGGTGGATAATGACGTTCTCCACGTCGCGGTCCTGGTGCTTGTAGACCTCGGCCTCCGTCCGGGAGTCCCACTCGCCCGCACGGACCAACAGGCTGGAGCCCGACACGCTGCAAACGAAAATATTTGGTGAACGAGCCAGAAGGATTGCCTGTTCTCGACTCGTCGGGCGGCAGTGGCGCGTGGGTTGCCTATGCCCGACTCGTCGGGCGGCAGTGGCGCGAGGGTTGCCTATGCTCGACTTGTCGGGCGGCAGTGGCGCGAGGGTTGCCTATGCTCGACTCGTCGGGCGGCAGTGGCGCGAGGGTTTCCTAACGCCGGAGTAAACGCTGCGTCTGCATCAGCCTCCGGCCTGCAGACTGATTCCGGGAGTCGTTCCGTCGCTTTGTGCACCCATAAGAAACGGTTCGCGAGTGCGAGAGAGACAGAGCGATGAAACGACCCTCGGGATGAGTGCGCCGCGTGCTCCTTACTCGTTTATGACGCAGTGGGCCGCGGTGAGGACCACGTTGGGGGCGATGAGGCCGCCGCCGCACAGGTACTCGGCCCCGTCGCCGCGCTTCCTGAAGACGGCCACCATCCAGGGGATTTCACCGAAGTTGGTCTCGTCGTTCAATCCGCCCGAAATCCGGGTGCCGACGCCGAGTCTGTTGCGCACCCCACAGAGCTGCGGGGGCGCGGGCGTGGAGGCGTCTCGAGGCCCCTGCGTGGATGGGCTTGGGTTCGGGGCGGTCTCGGCGCTCGGCGGGCCGGAGGGGAGGCAGCACTCGTGCAGGTAGTGGTCGCACGTCGAGTTGTCTCGGGTCTGCTGGCGGATGTCGATGAGGCTGTCTTCCTCGTCGCCCTTGTCGTCGAGGCGGCCGGGGCACATGTAGTACGGCACGCACTGGCACCCCGCACTGCCGGCACTGCCCCCGCGGCACGTACACTGCAACACTCGCACGGCATTGAGACTCCCTGGCCTTCCTGGCCCGACGCACCGCGACGAGGTCGCACTCGGCACTCACCGGTTCGTACACCTTGTCGTCGTCGGCGGGGCACGACGGCCCGCCGAAGATCTTGCAGATCTCGTCCGTGTTGAGGTCCTCGGCCTGCCTCACCGCCCTGCCGCCCCTCTGCGTCCACGTCCGCGGGCAGGACGCGCCGCCGAACAGCTCGCACAGCTCCGCGTCCGTGGGCGTGGGCGCGGCATCGTCTTTGGCCGCGACGCACGCCGCCGACGTCCCCGGCGTCACGACGGCCAGCGCGGCCACCACGGCGGCGGCGGCAACGAGTCTCGCGGTCGCTGCCATCGGCTCCAGCGCTCCAGCTCTAGCACACTGACTCCCGGACCACTGGTGGTCTCTGCACCGCAGTACCGGCCGGTCTCTGCTCGAGTGTTTCTCGATTCCTTGCCCAGAGTGCGCCTCGCTTCGCCACTCCTCTCCTCGGCTTGTTGCTTGCTGTGCGATTTGTTTTCTGCGCCAAGAAATCGCGGCGGGTGCTTAATATGCGCGTGACGCACACCCAGGAACCCGTTGCGTGCTGGAGCACGGCTGCCCGGCTGGAGCACCATGCCGAGGATTGAGGATTGACCTGTCTTTGACCCGCCATGGGTTTTTTCTCGCTGACCAACACACAGACGAACGTTACTTCGCTCGCATGCTTCACACCTCACGTGACAAAACAGATTTCTGAAACATCTCAGCCTTCCTCTTATATTTTATTTTTCGGATCTGCCTTTTGAATTTTTGTTTTTCTTTGTTGATGTTTGTTTGTCTTTCTCGATCTTCCTTATGAGAAGTTCTATTTTGATGCTATTGAGTAGTTAACTATGTCTGACCAGTTTTCTGTGGTGAACGATCCAGGATATTAATAGAGGTACTCTTTGACACCCGCAGGCCCTGCACCAGTTTAACGCGGCGCGGCGCGACCCGGAGTGGGGGCAGCAGGCGGTGCACAACATGATCGAGATCTGCCTGGACGGCCAGGGCCAGGGCCAGCAGGCCGACGACGCCATGGCGGCCGAGGACCGCGACGCCCGCCAGGCCGCCGTCGCCACCGCGGAGAGGCTCCTCGCCGAGCTGCGCGGCGCCGCGGGCGGGCCCGAGGAGGAGCTCAACAAGCGCCTGCTGGCCAACCAGCTGCTGCTCGCGGCGGGGGACAAGCGGAGCGTGGAGAAGGCAGTGCAGGTCAGTCATCGCGCCGAGCAAAATAAAAGTTGCAAACCGGTATTACGGGTACCTGAACCTGAACCCTGCGACGCATGCGACGCAGGACTTGACGGCGGTGGTGAGCAGCGAGACGGAGAACCACAGGGAGCCGGTGGGCGCCGTGCTGGGGCTGGCCCAGGCCCTGCTGCAGCAGAAGCAGACGCAGCGCGCGCGCAACCAGCTGAAGCGAGTGTCGCGCACGCCCTGGACCGTGGAGCAGGCCAGCCACCTGGAGAAGGCGTGGCTGCTGCTGGCCGAGCTGTACATCCAGCAGGGCAAGCAGGAGCTGGCCGCGGACCTGCTGCGCCGCGTGCTGCAGCACAACCAGGTGCGTGTCGTTGCTGGCCAACCTGGCCGACGCCGTGGTGGTGTTGGCGTGCCTTCGCTTTGCTGCGGCGTCCTCATTTTTAATTTTCTCTCCTGCCCCGACTAGGGCTGCACCAAGGCCTACGAGAGCCTGGGCGTGATGGCCGAGAAGGAGCAGACGTACCGAGAGGCGGCCACGCACTACGAGCGCGCCTGGAGCCTGGGGGCGTCCGACGCGGGCGGCACGGCGCGCTCCCACCCGGCCCTCGGCTACAAGCTCGCCTTCCAGTACATGAAGTGCAAGCAGTACGCCGACGCCATCGACGTGTGCCAGCAGGTGCTGGCCGCTCACCCAAGCTACCCGCGCATCAGGAAGGACGTCCTGGAAAAGTCAAGGAACCACTTACGAACCTAGTTCGCCGGAAGTTAACGTTTAAATTTGAAAAAAAAAAAGAAAAAAAACGTCACCTGTGATATTTTTTGCACTTTCTTCTTTTACTCTATTGTGTTATGTGCTTATATTTATTAAACTCTTTATTTTAGTGTGGTCATGAGTGTTGATTAATTTTGTTGCCTCAACCCTTATTTCGGATGTACCACGTCACTTTCAAATGCTTGTACAAATTCGTTTTGTTCGGTTGGCACAGCCAAACAGCGCTGGTCGCCAAGTTGGCAACACCTGCTCGTCGTCTGCTAGAGCTTGCGAGACCAGACAACATGACGACTAGGTTAGGAGTTAAAACAATTTTAACTTTTGGGGCGGGATGGATTGCCAACTCAGCCTATCAGGTGATACATAGTAAGCAATCTCAAACGAGTGGTTCCATTGTGATAGATGGACGCATTGTTAAAAACCGTCCAGCTCTCCCCATCTTTGGAGTCGTGTCGGCTGCTACGCCGTACGACACAAACACAGGGAGCGACGTCGCTACTAGAGTTTCTCAAGTAAGTTACAAAACAAAAAATTTGCAGACTCTTTTGAGAGTTGTAGTCATTTGTTCTAGACTCTTCTCGTTTCTGTTCACAGATTATGCAGCATGGCTTCCCCAGCTTAGACAATATCCGTTCCTTTGATGACTATGTCTTGTCATACGATAGACGAAACAAAGTTGCAAACTGGGTATTTGAACATCTAACACCAGATGGAGTTAAACACAATGAGGCAGTAGACCGTAGCAAGTGTGATTTTAAGGAAGACCTTTCCATCCATCCATATTTCAGGTAACAGTTAAATTCTTCACTTTGCTAAAACTAAGGGCTTCAAACCACTAAGAAAATCTGATGATTCTTTTAGGTCAACCAATGAAGATTACAAATATAGTGGATATGATAGGGGACATCTTGCTGCTGCAGGAAATCACAAAGCTCACCAGAAACATTGCGAACAAACCTTCCTCTTATCCAACATGGCTCCACAGGTGGGAAGAGGTTTTAATAGAGACTCGTGGAATCGACTGGAGAGACATGTACGAAAACTGACTAAAACTTATCAAAACGTCTATGTTTGCACTGGCCCCATGTACCTTGCTCAGTAAGTGCCCAGTCTTCCAATGAAATACTTCAAATACTTCTTATATATATATTTTCTTTAAATATTTTCAGGAAAGAATCTGATGGAAAATCTTATGTCAAGTATGAAGTGATTGGAAAAAACATGGTATCAGTCCCAACCCATTTCTTTAAAGTGGTTGTTGCTGAGGATTCGAATAGAAATTTTATCATGGAATCGTATGTTATGCCTAACGCTGTTATTAGCGATGATACCCCACTCACTAATTTTATGGTAAGAACCTTAAGCACCTATTTCTTTGTTGTTTTAATAAATCAATTATAAATTTGTGCTTGTACTCTTACACTGAAACATTATTTCCAGGTGAAACCTGAGACCATAGAAAAACTTTCAGGGTTGCTCTTCTTTGATCGAGTTGCTCGTGATAAGCTGAAGTCAATCAATGGAAAGAAGGCGTAACATATCCATTAGAAATGTTGTGATTTGTAGGAGAGGGAAGTGGACGAAGCCTTCGAGAATTTTATCCCTCGGCTACCTTTTTAAATAAAAATTTCCTACTACATTTGTGAAAAGTGTGATAATGATGTAGATGCTTGTCACAAAGATTGTTGTGAATAAAAACGTAGCAATTTCATTGTAAGTAGAATTTCCCTCCTTTCCTACAGTTGTTGTGTTCATGCTTGTCGAGATGTAAGCCACTTTTCCACATATCTCCTTACAACAAAGTTAAGGACTCTGGCCCTACCAGCTCAAGGACGGGCCTTGTGTCGAGCCGTAAGGAGAAGTGTTTTGCGCCCTGAACGATGGCGCCGTGAAGGTTGGCCACCCATTTGACGTCTCAGAGCCCCCCCCCGGTCTTCCCTGCGACGAGTCAAAGCGGTTGTCTACCTTCCGGGCGCTGCGCCAGAAGGGATAAGGTGATCCCACAGTGGTACTGTACATTCGCTCAAACCTGAGCCAGCGGCGACCCTTTGCTATGCAGGCCTTTTCTTGGTGCCATCATGAGTGTGGCAAACAGCCTCCAAACAACGAGCGAAACAAAGGGTCGAACCCTTATAACGCACCGGAACAGCACTCGGACAATGAGGCCCCCGGTGGGGTTCGGCTGTTTAACTTTTCCTTTGGTCGCCGCTGGCTCAGGTTTGAGCGAATGCACAGTACGTGGGGGTGGAACATGGGCGGCCTACTTTGACGGCGTGGCTGAGACAAGCCTGGCTAAATGGACGCGAAGCAAACACTCGTCCCTCCTCGTTCCTCCTACCGTCGCGTCCTACCCACCCCAGTGCCAAACGGGTGGCCTACCTTGGTGGCGCGGCTCTATGCATAGGGAGGGCTAGCTCTCTCTCTAACATTTCTCATGACCACTATTTCCTTCTAGATTCTTTCCAACGGTCTTGGACTCGTTCCATTTGGTGTAAAAATGACTTGGTATATTACACGCGATATTACATCTTATTAATTTTTTTTATTTTTCATTTTACATGTGGGTTAGATTGGTGTTTAGAGATTGAAAATTTCAAGAGTGGTTGAGAGAATGCATTTAATGTCCCCGTGTACAGAATAGCGAGAAGCAGCGCAACTGAAACATCTACTTGTCTCTTACAATACTGACAAAGAAACACACATTAAAATGAAACAAACATAACTTATTTCCACATGCATGAACTAATTAGATGTTACAATAATTTAGCCAGTTATCAGAGGTCAAATTTTTGTACTCACAATCCTTTAATGAAATTACACAGCCAAAACTTTTGTTTGCTGTGTTGATGCCATTTAGCAGAACAGTGGTTTAGAAATGTTAATGATCTTAGTTCTGAAAACTATTTTTGTGATGTATGGGAAAAGTTCTGATGACCTAGTTAATTTCTGAACGAAGAAAGTGGAAAAAACTGATAAAAAAGGTCTGCGGTAATAAAAAAGAGAAAAACAAGATTTCATATTTGCTTTACACATCACAGAAAGTATTAAGTATAACTAATTTTAAAATTTCATCACTTTTCTGAAAAACAGCACCAACACGAGATCAGGTTCAAACCAAAGTGGTTTAAACATTCTTGTTCCAATTTGTGCACATCATAAAAAAACAGAAAACAATGCTCTAATGAAGCTAAAATCCTTGGTTTGGGGTCAAAATGCAAATCAGTGGGGATGTACAAGGTTAAAAACATTACAACTATTTTTGTAAACTATGTTGAACACGTTTTCATGAACATTTGTGATCATTCATTTAGATCAGTTCTTGTCTAAAAATAAGACAACAGTCAAATACTGTGACCATACGTTCCGGCAGACAGAGCAGATAAAAACAGAACACAAGAAAGAGTGTGTGGTTTATGGTCCATACAGCAATAAGCTGTTGAAAGGTAGGGGCAGGAATTGTTCAACAACAACATAATAAAGAAAGGAACATATTGGTATATTACACACTGGTAACTATTTCCAGCCCTGAGGACGAGTGATGTGGGCTTGGTCTGCTGGTACAGATGGTAACAAACATACAGTACATTTAAAATATTTTACAATGTTTCAGTCGGTCATAGTACCTACATTTTGGGAAGGTTGGCGCCAGCTTTTAACTGGCAGCGGCTCCTGTCCCCTGGCTTGGTGTGCTAGCACCAATCTCAATTAACTATATTTATAATAATTATAATAATAATAATATAATAATAATAACTGTACTTTCAGTACTTGCAAACATACCTGTACAACACGATCTGCAATCTGCCATTCAATGGATTTTCATAAAGATAAATCTGATTCTTGTTTTATATATATATATATATATATATATATTTATATATTTATATTTATACTATGTAAAATATGTACAATGTTGGGTGGCCCTTTCTGTGGATGATACATGACATAACTTACAATGAGATGATGGGGCCACCCAGTACAGCGCCTTCACACACACATACTCACAATCGCGCGCGCATTCAATCACACATGTTTACTCAAACACACACATTCACACGCTCACAAAATATAAGCCACAAAATGGTTCTTTTTACAATCACATCACAGCAAGATTAAAAAAAAGTTTTCGCAGCCTCCTTGCACTACCGTTGAATTGCAGAGTTAAGGAGGAACGGGACATAAAACATTTTGCTCTCAAGCAACACCGCCGCTGCAGATTGCACCTGAAATAGAGACAAAAGTAAAGGTCATAAGAGAATGCTTAAAAGCCATAAATCTTTAAAAAAGAAAAAGCTTGAAGTTACAGGGAAACCTACCTCAGGGAGGCGGACAAGCAGGTCATGGAATCTACATGGCTGCTGTGGGAACTGATGGTCCACATAAGTCTTCAGGCAGGTCATGTAGCGCTCCTGGAAAGTTTCCAGCTCGCTCGCACCCCCGCGCGCTAAAAAAAAGAAAAGAGAGCGAAAATTGAAACTTTTTCAAAAAAACAAAAAAGTCTGGAGACTTGTCCTGTAACTACAACTGGAGCCGGGCCTTACATGGGTTGAGCATAATGATGACTTTGAGGCAGACGTACTCCTCGACGCGCAGCTTGATCCGCCGGAACATGAGCGTGAGGTGGGTGATCTTCTCCACCAGCGGCCCGACGTCCTGCCGCAGCTGGTCCATGGTGATGGGCCGGCCCATCATGCTGGTGATGCAGGTCTGCAGCGTGCACAGGTTGTTGGACACCTCCTGCGTGAAGTCCGCCTCCGTGCCGTCGCTCGACGTGGAGCCCATCTTGTGCGCGCCGTGGATGGCCTGGTAGGCGGACGTCGTCAGCACCAGCAGCTCGTGCCACTTGTGGGTCAGCAGCCGCGTGTGCACCTGCGGGGAGGGAATGCCGTCAAACGAGGTCCGGGTCACGGTCTCATGAGGGAGACTTCTCCTATGTCCATTTTGGATGGGTTGATTCAATATCCCAATATCCTTTCCTACCTCGACGGGCAGCTCCAGGTAGAATGGGAGGCGCTTGGTCCACTGCACCAACTTGTACACGATCGAGTCGCCGATATGCATTAGCTTGTCGGAGAGGTCCGTCTTGTGGTCCAGCACCTCGTCTAGATTCTGTCAAAAAGAGAAAACAACATGTGTTTAGCAAAGACCAAAACGCGTGAGGGCGTGGATGGGTTTCGAACTTTGAACCGCCGCGCTGCCGCGCTACTCACTCTGAGCGTGGCGATGTCCTGGAACTCGTCGCAGTCGATGAGGGCGTGGATCATGGTGATGGAGGCGTCGATGGGCAGCGTCCGGTCCCGCGATGACGTCACGGTGTTGTCGAGTCGTTGCCGCAGGTGCACCACCTGCAACCGGCAACCAGAGGGCATGGGGCGTCAGGCCGCTTCAGGCGGAGAACAGGGCGGGCAAGCAAAGCGGACAAGCAACAACATCGACATCGTCATGCCAACAAAAACTACGACACCAACTCGCTGCTGGCGACATTGAACGTCCAAGCCGGGGGAGGGAGGGGTGGCTCTGTCAGTGCACTGGCAGTCGTCCTGTCGGGGCGACGGCGGCGCGCGGGGACTTCCCTGGTCCGCCGCGCGGCGGAGGTGGCAACCCTATGGCGACCGCGTTCGGAACCTTATTCCATTCATTATTTCGGTTCCGCTTTTGCCCGGGTAGGGGCGACGCCGCGACGCCTGACTCATCAGCGCGGCGAGAGAGTGCCAAGAACGCGGCCTGCAGCACCTGTTGCGGGGCGCGGGGCGGGCGCGGCCCGGGTGAGAGGCGCCGAGGCGCACCGCGCACCGAAACCAGTTCCCTCGCTATTTCGTATCTCTTGAGATGGGTGACGCCTTGCCTCTCGTCTCCCCTCTCCTGCGGCACAGCCAGGCGAGCCAGGCACAGCAGCCCGAGCAGCGGCCAGCTCTAACGACCACCAGCCTCCACCCCGTGCCTGCCCCTGCCTGCCTGGGGTTCGCGTTCGCACCTTACGTAAGGGTCGTCGGGAAAAGCGGCGCGGAAGGAAGGAAGGAAGGACAGCGCTGGCGGGGCGCGGCGGTCATTGCTCTGGCTAGCCGCGGCGGTCCAGGGGCGGTCCAGGGGCGGTCCAGGCTCGGTCCAGCGCGGAACGGTGGAGCGCTGACAGGCAGCAGCCCGTCAACGCCCTTCCACGCGCGGAGCGAAGAAGGGGGGGTTCGCGCTGCAACGCCGTCATTTAGCGCGCCAGAAGGAGGGGGCGATTCAATCAAAGTTGTACTGTCCGTCGTTCCTGCAGACGCTTGTGAGGCGACTTGCCTGGTATCGCCTACGTACTCTCCGCGGTTAGTCGTCCTCATCGCCACACTTTTTAACACGCGCCTGACGTGAACCCCCGCCATTGGCCCAAAACTAACCACCCCGCGATAGCGACAGGAAGGACAGGAACGTCGTTGCCGTGAGCCCGTCGGATGGCCTGCGCCCGTCGACTAGCCTGTCTGGCCCTCTCGGCGCTCCACGCACGGACGTGCACGGACGACGGCACCACGGCCATGCCCTGGCCACGCCATGGACCCCCTCTCCTCAACTCTCGAGTGTCGAGAAAGCCACGGCTGGACAGGCCGGGCCTGCCGTGGGCCTGCTAGGGTTGCGCTCGCACCTGACGTGGACTTCCTGACTTCTGCTCCTGCCGCACCGCACCGCGCCGTGCCCCTCCGGCCCCTCCCAGGTGACGCACCGCGCCGCGGCACGCTACGGCCGCTCTGCCGCTCTCCGTCGCGGGGGGCGGGGCGGGGCGGGGGCGGCGGCAGGTCAACAGACGGCCCTGGCAGTGAAAGTAGAGGGCCACTTTCCCTGGCCGCCTGGCACCGCACGGGCACCGCCTGGCCGGCAGAGCGCCGCGCCGAGCTCAAGCCGCTCAAGCTAGGCCCGTTACCTCCAGCCACTCCGGCCGGGCTTCGGGCGTCGACGTCTGGAGGCTCCAGGGACAACGCAGGCGATGCACGATGCCGGACCGCCGGGCCGTTACACATTTCCCAGCGGAGGAGCTCAGAGGAAGAAGCGACAAGAGGACAAAGATAGCGGCAAGCTGGGTGGCCTGGGACATGGCTGGGGTGTTGGAAAAAGCTTGACGAGCGTGCGCCGTGCGCGTCCTGGCGTCCTCCGAGCACCCCGCTCAGCAGGAGGAAGGGCGCCATCAGCGGCAAGCGGGGCGGGGATGGCGGGGCAGCAAAACGAAGAGCAAGCGGCCGGTATTTGAACCTCAGCCCGCGACCAGCGCCAGACGCCAGCGACTCCGTGCGACACGTAAAGCCAGCCAAGGCGCATTCCGCGAGTCTGCCGCCGGGCCGAGAGGCCTAGGGGCCGAAGCCGAAACGGCCGCAAAACACAGAGAGATAAAGTAAGAAGGTACTCAAGGACGCCTGTGTAGCGTGTCGAACCCTTCGGCCTGGTCGCTGGCCTGCGTGCGGGGCGTGCGCCGTGCCCGGCCGTGCCGTGTGCATAGCAACAACACTGCGAGCACTGCGAGGTGAGCTTCGGCGAAGAGCTTCGAGCTTCGGCTTTCGAGACACGAAGCTTACCTCGAAGTTGCGCTGAAAGTGCTCCAGCCCGAGCGGTCCGCCAGCGTGGCGCGGCGGCAGCGGGCTGGAGGCCCTGGAGGGGTGGTAGCCAGTGGCGGCCAAGCCAGTGGCGTTGCCCGCGGCGTTGCCTGCCTGGCCCTTGGCCTGGGCTTGGCCGGCGGACTGCTCGGACTGCTCGGGGACGCCCTCGGCAGGGCTGCTCCCCGTACTCCCCGCGCGTCCGCCGCGGGCCTCCACACAGAAAACGACTCACTCAGTGCCCGACGAGCCCCGCGAGCTCTACGCGGACGTGGCGGCCTCGGGTCGGGCAAGTTATCGCCAAGTGATGAAGCTCCACACACACGCCCACGCCACACGCACGCCAAGTACAAAGGCCGCAACTTGGCGCAGCTTGGCGCTTCCGAAACGATACAGTGCAGCGCGTCCGCCAGCGCGTCCCCAAAGCCGCCACTTCCGCCAACACCTTTGCCTTGAATCCCACTCACCTCGCTGGGGTTGGTTAGCGCCGTCTTGAGAATGGTCCCGTTTACTAGGTGAGGAGAAAGTCCGTGTTCTTGACTGAGCAGCGCCAGGCCTTTGGTCTGTCCCAGGGCCTGCTGCTGTTGCTGCTGCTGCTGTTGCTGTTGTTGCTGCTGCAGGTGGTGCTGCTGCAACTGGTGCAGCTGTTGCTGCTGCTGCTGCTGTTGCACGGCACCGGGTGTAGGGGTCGGCGGCTTCTCGGGTTTCACCTGGCCGTTGCTTCGCGGGTTCTTCTTGTGTTTTTTGTACTTGACCTGCGGAGAGACACGCACACACACCCGTTAGGAAAAGAGCGCCCCCTGCTTGGCGAGGTTGCCGGCCGCGGTAAAAAAAAACTCACCTTATACAGGTTGTAGACCGCCCCCGAATTTCTCCCGCCAGGCATTCGGTCTTCGCGGACAGCTGTGGGCAGCAACAAGTCAATAACCCGGTAGAGGAGTGGGCTGGGCGCGGGACTGGGCGCATAGTGCCAACCCGCAAACCCGCCCGGTTCAAAGTCCCGCCCAATTTGAGGGTGTGCAGTATCAAAGATAAGCAGTCGGGCCAACAATGCCATCAAAGTCCGATAAGGATCCTCGCAGCGGCAAAAAGGCTGGAGCGCGCCGCGTCGGATGGGCTGCCTACCCGCTCGGCGGACAACCCAGCCGGCGCGGCGACAGCCGGCACAGGGCACACGCGTGCGTTTGGCACTGATCGAAAACAGATTGAAAAAAAAGCAGAGAATGCAGAGGAAGAAAAGTCAACCACAAGCCCAAATAAAGCACTTGCAAAAAATGTTGTTTTTTTTTAAGCGGATGAGAAAGAAAGTGGGACGTAGATAAACCGCAAGCATGACCATTTTTTAAAAAAATTTTTTTTACTGACGAGACGAGCGCACGGCTAGCGGCAACACGTAATGAGATTGGGCGCGACGCGGTGGTCGCGGCGTCGCCATGGCGTGGCCGCGCCCAGTGACAGCGGCGGCGGCGGCGGCGGCAGCGTGACAGCCGACAGCGGTCGGGAGGCGCGGAGCGAGTCACGGCCGCTCTTCCGGGTTGGGATGGGATTTGGCGCCGGCGAGATAAGCGCCTCTCCGCCCCGCTTCCCGACTTGGCGAAAGGCCGACCGGCCCGACGCGACGCGGCGCGACGCGGTGACGCGGCGGCGAGTTTTGGCACGGAGCGACGACGAGGAGCACCGAGCATCCGTGATTAGATTAATTTCAAGTTCATCGGCCGCCAAAGCGCGGCGACGACAGCCGCGCCGCATTCGTCACCGACGGCCACCGGCCGTTGACGTTCCTATTTTGGACGTCAGTTCGGAGTTACAGTTCGAGAGCGATCGAAAGATGCTTGCGATAATGCTGAAAGCGTGGCGAAAAAAAGGGGAAGATTTTGAGGAAATGGCCGCATGAAAAGAAAAGACCTCCACCCAACAGCACAGAGCGCACAGAAGAAAAGTAAAAACAACAGCGCTGAAGGACAGGGGCGCGAAGTACGAACCTTGCAGCACCATGCCCTGCTCTATGCACTTCTTGAAGCGGCAGTACTGGCATCGGTTCCGTTGCGCTTTGGTGATCTCACAGGTGCCGTCGGCGACGCAGGTGTACACGCGACGGTTCTGGACCGTGCGCTTGAAGAAGCCCTTGCAGCTGCACACCAGACATCTCTCGTTAGGCAACCGTGGGGCCATGGAGGGCAGGGGCGTCGCCAAGGCGTCGCCGAAGGGTTAGCAGGAAGGAACCAGCCGGACAGCAAGTTTTCTTGCCTTTATTTTCTCTTTTCACTTGTCAACATAATTCAGTTTTTGAAAAGTTGCAGTACGTTAATTTGTTTATTAGTCAAATATATTAATTCAAATTCAAACTTATTTTCGTTATCAAAGTAGATCTGGGGTTGTAAATAATTTGCTTAAGTTTTATCAAATTCAGAGGTAAACAAATGCTGGCTGATTCTTCGAGGGTTAGTGTTATTTACAAGAGCTCTCGCCACTGCTGTGAGCATGACTCACATGCGGGGCAGAGGGCCAGTGAACTTGCAAAAGTCGATAGGTTTAAGAAGACAGGGGTTCAAATTCACCTTATATGCAGATTAGTCATAAAGGTGTATGGTACGTTATGCAGTGATATATATGATGAGATACCACCACAAGACATGACTGAAACCTTTTCACAGCAAGAGCAGAGCAGATTCATGATTTCGAGTGGTTCGGCTCCCGCTGACCGGATCGATATCTCGTTCGCCTGACCCACGATAAGGGGCCAGCTTGACCAAACAGGGAACAGATCCACTGTGGGCTGGGGAAGCTCTCCCCCGGGGAAGTCCCAGTTGGCGGCGTGAGGCCTGAGGACTCACCCTTCACAGGTAATGATGCCGTAGTGCAGTCCGGTGGCCTTGTCCTCGCAGATCATGCAGATCATGGGCTGGTCGTCCTCGTCGGGCTGCAGGGCGAGGCCGGCCGCCTTGCCGTGGCCTGCCTCGGGGCCGTGTCCGAGGCCGGGGCCGTGGCCCGCCGCGCTGCCGTTCCGCGCGGCCCAGGGCGGCTGGCCGGCCGCGGACAGGTTGAGCGCGTGGAGCTGCTGCGCGGCGGGCAGCTGGGACAGGTCGCCCGCCCACAGCCGCTCCATGTTGAGGGGCGCGGGGAAGTGGTGCGGCGTGGAGCCGACCTGCGGAGGGAGGCAGCGAGGACAGCGTCAGCAAGGCATCAAGCACGGCGCGGGGCGCGAGGGGGTGCCAAGGGGCGCTTACCTGGTGGAGTTGTTCGGGCTGCTGCGAGGGCAGCGGCACGCTGTTGCCCAGACTGAGCAGCAGCTGCGCCGCGCTCTCGTCGTGCTGCGAGTTGGAGGACGAGGACTGCGTCGACTGCGGCGACGACGAGCTCCAGGACGCCGAGGCCTGCGACGGCGTGGGCTGCGACCACACCATGGTCCGCACGCCGCCGGCCTCGCCCATGATGACGGTGGGGGCGGGCCGCGGCTGCTGCGGGGACTGCGACGGCTGGGGGCTGTGCGGGGGCGGCGCGGGCGCCACGCCGCCGCCGATCAGCTCCGGCCGCACGCCGTTGATGCGCGGCGAGAAGGCGGTGGGCGCCGACGTCGCCTCGTGCAGCGGCGCCAGCAGGTTGTTGTTGTTATTGTTATTATTGGGCGCCGTGGCGCTGTTGTTGTTGTTTACCAGCTCCGACTTGACTCGGATCGGCGGTCCCGCCCAAAAGGACGGCGGTGAGGGGTTCTTGGTCGACGTGACCACGGACACGGGGATGGGGGTGGGTGTTGTCCGGTGCTGGCCCTGCCGGTGCAATAGTTGCTGCTGTTGCTGTTGTTGCTGCTGTTGTTGTTGCTGCTGCTGCTGTTGCTGCTGCTGTTGTTGCTGGCGGTGCTGCACGTCGGCCTGCTCGGCCTGCTGCCGTATCCGCTGGTGCTCCTCGTGTTGCCGCAGCCGGTGCTCCTGCTGTATCCTCTGCTGCTGCTCCACCTCCTGTCGTATTCTCTCCTGCTGCTCCTGCTGCCGTAACCTCTGCTCCTGCTCCTGCCGCCGCTGCTCCTCGTGCTCCTCCTGCAGAACAAGAAGGCCCTGCGTTATCTGCCGATAGCCCGCTGCGCGCTGCCCACCGCCAAAGTGCCCCAGTCGCACTCGAAAAGTAGAACCAGCCGACTGATTCCGAGAGTCGTTTACGTCGCTCTGTCTCTCTCCCACTCATAGAGCATCCCGTATAGGTGCGAGAGAGACAGAGTGACGAATCAGTCTGCTGATTAGTTGACTCTTTTTTCCGCCCCTTCAGCACTCACCGACTGCCGCTGCGTCATCTGCTGGCCGCCGACGACGACGCTGATGACAGTGCTGGTGGGGTGCACTGGGGCGGCGTGGGTGTGAGGGTGGTGGTTGGCGGCCTCCTTGCCGCCGCCGCCGTCGAACACGCTGGTGTCGGCGGCGTCCGGCCGGCCCGAGTGGCCCGAGAGCCTAGCTTGGGCGCCGTGACCGGGCAGACCCGGGGACCGCGCTCGGTCCGAGTCCGCCAGTGGCTCAGCGGGGGACCTGCAGGGAATAGAGAATCTAGAATCAGGCGTGTGAGCGACAGGCGCGGGTTCAACGCCCCGCGACGCCGCTCTATTTTGACGGGCGGCCGGGCGGCGGCACAGTGCGCTGCGAAGCCACATCGTCGTGGGCGTGCCGGGCTGGCCGGGCTCCGCGGTGTCGACGACGTGTACGTTTTTTCCCGCTGACACCGCGAGGGCGCGAGGGCTCGCTACAGTGTGACAGTACACACTTAACGCGGTGGCCGTGCTGCGCCAAATCAGTGTCGGTCGAGCCCCGAGGCCTGGCCGCTGAACCCGTTCGTAGTTCGTACGTACGCAGCGCTGTGGGCCGCACGCGCCCCGCCTGCCATGCCTCGCCCCGGTCGAGCGTGACGCCGTGCCCTGCCGCCGCGCCGACGCAGTGACGAAGTGACGACACGCCCGGCCGCAATTGGAGCACGCCCAGCCCGGGCGTCCCTGTCCGGGCGACGAGGGAATAAAAACCGCGGGCAGCGGCAAAAACGCCGCGAGGGTGTCGGTATTCGAACCCAAAGCCGACCGGCAGCCGGCACGCGCTTTGGCGCTGCGAGCCGCGCGCCGCGATGACGTCAGTTGGAAAGTAAGAGGCACAGGGCACAGGCAAGGCGGGTACTGGTCGGCGCTACTCTGCCCTGGAATGTGCAGGCGCTTGGCGCTTCCTCTCCGGTTCGGACTGAAATCGAAAGCGAAGCCAGCGAAGCCGGCCTTCCTCTCCTCCGCCGCGGCCGCGCCAAGGCAGGCCAGAGGCAGGCACACGCGTCCCGCCCGCCCCGCCCGCCCCGCCCCGCCGCGTCCACGCGTCGCGGTCGTCGCTCTGGCCGGCTCTGCCCGGCCGACGCTTTGTCCGGGGCCTCCCGTCCCGTGCTGTACAGTGCGGTACATCCGACAGACACATCCAGAGGCCCCAATTTCCCCCGTTACTCGGACAGGGCCATGCAGGCCATGCAGGCCATGCCGCTCACACCCGCGTCGCGTCCCGTTACCCGCCGCGTCGCCGCCGCGTCCCGCGTCCACTTCCAAAAACGGGAGCCGGGAGTCACCGCCACTGGGTGGCCGAGGTGGCCGCCTAGTCGCGGCGTCGTGACGTGTCCGTTGTCTCCTCAGTGGTTCTCACCTGGGGGGTGGGGGGCTTGGCGGCAAGGGTGGCAGCGCCGCCGCCGGCGGCCCCGGTGACGGCGACCCCGCCATGTCGGGGGACGACGTGCTGGTGTCCGGGACGCTCTCCCCTGCAACAAAAGAAGACGCGCTCGTCAGAGGAGTCCAAGAGCGTGAGGGCCGCCGCCATGGCTACCGGTGCTGCGGGGCGGTCGCTGCGTCACATCTTGCTCCTTATTCAGATCCCGGATGGCCCGTTTCAGGCGAGGGTGGCCGTCGAGGCCGAATAAGGCGAGGGCGCGGATAGCGGGGAAACGCGGGCCTCTCTTCGCACGGCCATGTGAATCGTCGGCGGTGTCCTGGGAAGAAAGTCTGTCGCTGGGCCGACGGACAGACGGGCAAACAGGCGGACAGACAGGCGCCGCGCGGCGCCACGCCCAGGTCAGGCTGCTTGCTGCTTACTATGCACACGCACGCGATCCGGTACCTCGGGCATTGCGGATTGCGGATTGGCGGGCGAGCCGCGGGGCGGGGCGGAGAGAGAAAGCGTCAAGTCAAGCCTCTACCAGTGCGTCAATGCGCCTCAGCGTCTCAGCATTTAGGGTTTATGGAATGGAAAAAGCGGACAGGGCCGTCGGGGGCACGGGCAGGCACGGGGCACAACGAACCCGATGGTCGTGGACCCTTCCCTGCCGCGCCGTGCCGAGCCGGGCCGGGCCGAGCCGGGCCGAAGTGGCCAACGCCAAACCACGCGACTTTCTCCTGGCAAAGGCAAGGCCCGGCCAGCCATGGGCGCAGCGCGGCGCGGCCCGGCCTCGTCGGTTTCGTTTCCAAAACGCGTGGGCGTTGACCGATAAGCATTGTCTCCCGAGCCAGCGAGCGAACCGGCCCGCGCGCCTGCACTGCTAGGAAAAGAGCGACGGCCAGGCCACGCCGCGCCGGTTTCGGCGACTGACTGGAGGGCGCCGACGACGCCGACGCCCCTCGGGTCGCCGAGTCCCGGCCGGCGTCCTGGCCGAACTCTTCCGCCGCGAGCCCCGAGTCGATGACTCGATCAGAACGGCGCAGATAATATTCGGCGCGGCCGGGCCGCTTCCTCATTGCTGACAAGTGTGTCGTTGTCAGTGCCGGCAACGCCAGTTATCGGCGAGTACGTATCAGCCAGCGCGCGACGCGTCATGGCATGACCTGGTGGGCACGGCGGGCCTGGCGGCGGGCCTGGTGGCCCTGGTGGTGGGCACGGCGTAGGCCCTGCGTGCTCGAGTACACGTGTTGCGCCACCCAAAGTGTCGCCGACGACGCCGATCGAGGAGGGCGCGGGGGTGGGGAGGGGGAGGGGGGGAGCGTTCAATAACAGTGGGACTTCCTCGTGTCCAGTCAATGTCAGTCGCTTGCTCTTGGGTTCGCAACAAAGTCACGGGGCATGGCCGGCGGCCGGCTCAGAGGGAAAAAGGAGGGGGTAGAGAAACCAGCGACCCGTGTCGCTCCATATCTCTCTCCCTCGCACCGAGACGAAGACACACCTCTGGGCCCTCGGCCCTTCTCTTCCCTTCCCTTCCGTTTTCGGGTGTGCAACTTGGTGGGAGGCGCGGCTGGAGCGTCTGGGCGGATGTATGCACGAGGGGGAGTGGGGGAAGGGGAGGGGGAGGGGTCGGCAGAGAGGTGAAAGGGACTTTCTGTCTGTGGCCGGCCCGTCGTTTGGCCCGCCGTTTGGCCAGGCCTCCTCACGCGTCACCTCCTCCCCAAAAAAAGAACATCAACAACAAGAGTAGCAAACCGCTGGAGCAGCAGCGAGACCTGCAGAGGGTGACACCTCGAAGTGTAAGGCAGGCCGAGTGAGCCGCACCGGTACCCGGTACCGCGTGCCGGCCAGATGATAACCTTGGAGCAACCCAATGAACGGTGCATCCAGCCCATCCAGCACTGGCACGGCCGCTGACCCCTTCCACCCCCCCCCCCTCCCCCTCCCCTCCCCCAGCCAGCGACAACACTGCCGCAGCCGGCACCCCTCGGGCAGGTAGTCGACAACAACTACGCCACTGCTGGCTACTGCACCGCTACTGCCGGCACCCTTCCAGAGACTGGACTCGCTCGACTCACCGCTGAGCCCGCCAGGGGGCACGCGGGGCACCAGGGCGCCCCTGACCGCCACGGTGGGCCGCGGACGGCGGGGGTAGGTGGGCGCCAGGGCCGGCAGGGAGTGCACCTGCACGGCGAACATGTCGTGGAAGCGGCGTCGGGCGTCCTCGCAACGCCGCTTCAGGTATCCATCAAACACTGCTGCACTTGTCACGGCACTCGCCGCCACACTGGACGCCACTGCACTGGACACTACTCGACGCACTATGTACGCGCACTACACACTGCACCGGTTGGCCGCGGTGGCCGCGTGTCTGCGCGCCGCGCCGCGTCGCTCGCGCCGTATCGCACCTCGCTCGACCGCCTCGCGCCGCTCCCCGAGCCGGACTGCGCGCCGCTCTCTCTCTCTCTCCCTCGGCGCTCCCCCCACCGCCGCGGCCCCAGCGCGCCGCGCCCGCCCCCACCCTCCCCCTCCCCCCGCCGGTGCGCTCGCGGTGCTCAGGGAAAGGGGATGCCCGGCCGACGGGGCCGACAGGCCGACAGCCAATTTGACAATCGCCTTAGCAGGGTTTAATTAATTTTCTCATTAAAGAGATGAATTGGAAAAAATGGCCATTACTCACTGGACCCAAAACGAAAAGAAAGACGGCAAAGGAGGAGGGCTGTCCGGCCCGCAGCCCTCGCAGACTCAGCCTCTTAGCCGGCACGGTGGTCATGGACGCCGCGGCGGCGCGGCCGGGTAGCAACGACCAACGACCCCGCGGGGCTCTCGCCTCTCGCCTCGCCTCGCCTCGCCTCGCCGGTCCGAGCGGCGATCGCGGCCTTTGCATGCTGACCCAATTCGGACAGGTGGAAAGGCCTACTATTCCTGTCTTTATCAGGCGGCCGCGCTTCCTGGTCGCGCTGCCGCTGCCGCCGCTGCCCGAGGACCCCTGCCACGCCGCCAGGCCGACCTCACTATCAGCAGCCAGCCGACAGACAAGGCGCTCTCATTACAGAGAAATAAGCAACAACAAAGGAACTGCGCGTCGCGGCGGCTGCCCTTTCGTTTCGCCTCCCCTTTTCCCCTTTCGCCCGACGGCCGACGGCCATGGGGAGGGCGGATGCCCTCGGCGGTGGCACGGCCGCTCACCGCTTCCAATTTCTTTTCGCCCGCCGGCCCGGCGTCTGGCTCTGCGCCTCCCAGCGTGAGGGCCGAGGCGCGAGGACCGCCGCCACTCCGCGGCCCGTCGCTTGTGACCGCCGTCGCCGGCGTCCTGATTCAGGATGAATCAGGCCGGTTCCGGCCCCTGCCGCGCCGCGCCCGCCGCTCCCCTTCTCATTATTTCCCCGTCGGACGTACGGCGATCGGCCGCCGAGACAAGCAAGGCGATTATTAGCAGAGAAATTCGGCACCGCAGTGGCTCGCGCTTCGCCTGGCTTCGCCTTCGTCGTGCTTCGCGTGGCGTATAAGGCCGACGTGCTTCTGTCGGGTGGGGGATAGGTTCGAGCGAATGCCGTCAATTTCACGTGGTCGTGGTCGGCCAGCCAGCAGCGCGCACCAACTATGCACCCATATGCATTCAGGCCGTTTCCGGGGGCCCCTGCTCGGGGGCCGCGTACTGCGCTCTGCCTCCATCCCCGTCGGACACGTGCCGCAGACGGCGAGCAGAGAAATCTCGGCCCGCATGGCGACGCCGCGGTGCGTTGCTCGTACCTTGCAGTGGTATGAAGCCAGCCGTTGCCTGTTGAAGCAGGATTCAATCGGCCGCTTCTGTCACGTCCTGCGGTCGGCAGCGCCACGCGCGCCCACCTTGCACATCCTATTTTGGCCGCGTCAGGCAACGGCGGTCGGCGGGGGCCTCGGAAAGACATAGCAGCCGCCGCGAGTGCGACAGAGACAGAGACAGCGGCTTAGCGGTGGAGGGCTCCTAAGCCAGGGCCATCCCCAAGATCACCACGCGGGGAGTGGCCGGGCGAGGTGCGGCCAGGCGGGTGGAGGGGGGAGGGGGGTGGAAGGGGGCACAATAGCCGGTAATGGGAAGGGCAAGGGCATCCGAGGCATTCCGAGTATACGGGGTTTCTGCGGGGGTGCGGGGGTAGCCACACTGGTAGCGACACGACGACGGAGTGACGGACGAGGAGACGAGGACCAAGAGACGCACTTCTGCCAAAGGCATTGGGCCATCCCTTCGGCCCTTGCAGCCAATCCACCAGGAGACTGCACTGAAAAACCAAACGTGGTCTAGACCGCACCAACTGGTGTGGTCAAATGGATGCCATTTTGACCGCATCAGTTGGTGTGGTCTAGACCACGTTTGGGGCGTTTGGTGTGGTCTAGACCACACCAAACGTGGCCAAACGTGGTCTAGACCACACCAAACGTGGCCAAACGTGGTCTAGACCACACCAAACGTGGCCAAACGTGGTCTAGACCACACCAACTGATGCGGTCAAAATGGCATCCATTTGACCACACCAATGATGCGGTCTAGACCACGTTTGGTTTTTCAGTGTGGTGGAGGCGGCCAGTATTCTAGACGCGTTTTGAGCTCTCGAGCCGAACGTGTGACCCCACCAATAGATTCGGTGTGTTCGGTGAGCAAACCATTGGTGAGGTCACGCGTTCGGTTCGAGTCTCACTTACCGACTCTGGAGCTCAAAACGCGTCTAGAGTTTTGGCCGCCTCCAGCGGTCTTCTGGCCCACTGTGCGGCGAGCTTCGGTTGGCACCTTTCACACCACCGCCCCACCCGCCGAGGTGTATAGCTGGGGCTGCCGGGGCCCGTCCCGTAGTCATAAAACCGCGCGCGCTGTTTACGGGTAAACGAACGCGAATCAAAAATAGGGAACGGGCAGGAACGGGCCAGACTGTTTTGGAGCCGACCCGAGCGCCCGCCGCTCCCGAAAAATAAATAAACGCGGATCACTGCTGGCGTGAGTCAGACGATGGAGACATTGAACTTCAAGCTTGATTAGTGTGCGACACGACACCAGAAAAGGGAGGGGGAGGGGGGGAGGGAGAGAAGTTGGACATGGACAGAAGAGAGTCTTTCTCTCTCGCTCCCGCAGCACAGGTGGTTTCGGCAGTGACGAGCAGCGCGTTTATGATGCTTCTTTTCTTCTGCTGTCCTTTGAAGAAGCGGATCAGGGCAACGCCGGGCAACGGGAGAAAGGAGAGCACGGAGGGCCAAGCAGGGCCAAGCACAGGACGGCATGGCAGTGGCATGGCGGGGGCGACGACACCACGACTCGGCCGGCTTTTGTTTTGGCGCGTAATTTAGAAGGGCAGGAAGGGGGGGGAGGTGGTCAGTGCACCGAGGTAACGGGACGCGACCTAACCCGCACGCCAGTCAATGGTGGGAGGGGGAGGGAGAGGGGGGTCACGGCCAGCGTGCGGCGTGTCGAAGCGTGGGGGACCACACACTCACATGCACAAACACAGACACGCCCAGTCCGCAAATTTTACCATTTTCGCGAGCGTCCCAGCCAGCAGCTCTCACGTTGGTGTAACTGAAAGTTCGACTAACAGATGGTTCTTTCGACATTTTCGACTAGATTTTCGTCCTCTACTACACTGCATAGAAAGCAGCACTTTGCTGACCATCGGACCAGACGTACGTGTGTATGCATTCTGTGGCTTGTCCCTTCACGGTCCATAATCCGCAGTCTTGGAAGTGAGATGCCGCGATGCCGCGACGCCGGCCCATCGCGTGCTAACTCCTCAAACGCGAGGGAAGGCGACAAAAAAAATATACATAAATGAGAGCAAAACCCCGGACGTGACGTGACGGGTCGCCTAAAGGTCGTCCACCTCCAGTCGATGAATAAGTACCTCAGTTTAGTTGTTTTTTTTTGCGCTTTATTTTGTTGCTGCTAACGCTGCGTCGTTGTGTCGTCGCGGGAGTCGCGGGGTCGTTGTCGACGGCGACCCCCATTGGCACAAAGGATCTGGGTCGTAAACGGACGGTCGTTACGGCGACGAGCGAGACGAGCGAGACGAGCAGCAGCACATCGGGATGCGATCGGTTCGGTTACACAAACACTTTGGGGGGAAATCCATCTCGCCCCTCAATTCGGGTGTCGCGATGTCGCGGAGAAAGCCAAGCCGCGGCTGGCGTGGCGTGGCGGGGCGTGGCGGGGCGTGGCAGGGGTCAGCGAGCACATTGTGCGGCGGCGTGGATCCTTGCCAGGACACTGTAATGTCCCTTGATTGACTACGCGAGGAGTCTTCTTCCCTTCTTACTAAATTTTTTTTCTGGGGTGAATAACTTGGAAAGCGCACGACGGGCAACAGGCTGGCTGACTGGCTGGCCGCATCACACATATCTGTTTTTGTTTCGTCTCTTCCGGACGGCGGGCAGGGCGACAGGACGGCAGTGTGGGTGCTACCGCTCCAGTTTCTCGGGCGCCACGGCCAGCTCCGGCGTGTTGAGTGGACGTGGCGGCTGTGTATTTTTCAGGCGGCCCTCTGCCCTTTGGAGATAGTTTCGCGCACCGCTGTTGGGGAACATTACACTCCAAACGCTCGACAACAAGAACAAGTTTTGATTCAAAACAAACTTGCGGCAGCCAGCCAGGCAGACAGACAGACAGTTGTTGGCGGTCATAATGGAGTGTCGACAAGCTGGCGAAGTCAGGCATTTCTTCCTCCCCGTCTCGAATGTCCGCTCCGTTTTTATTATTTCGTCTTCCTTCTTTTTGTGCTTTTTTTTTGCCCGCGAAGTACTCGGTCAGTCACCCCTGCAGGCAGGCTGGGTCGGGCGGGGACTGCAGTTTGAGGAATCGGGGGTAGGGGCGGCAGGGGCGGCGGGGGCAGCGGGGCAGCGCGGCGCGGGCGGCAGGTCGTCCACACGCACGCACGCACGCACACACAGCAACACCCCTTTCGCCAGAAAAACGCCGTAATAAAAAACATTACCACCCCATCATAGGGCAGACAAGCGAGCCCGTGGCGTCGCTCCCACTTCCTTGCCAAGCCGCCCCCTATTTTTAATTTTGAGTTACAGCGTGTAGTGCCCCCCTCCCCTCCCCCCACCCTCTCCCCCGCGGGCCGAGACGGTCAGTACCCCCTCGGTACGGCTGCGTTCGCCACGGCCGCTGCGCTGCGGGCTGCGGGGCTGGACGCCGCGCCTTGCGAGATAGGACCGCCAATTTCTGTCGCCTTCTGGGTCTGGCGGCCTCACGGCCTGACGGCCCCGTCGGCCCCGTCGATGACTCCGAGACCACCCGGAACACCGCGGCCGGCCGCCGGCTAGTTTGCTGCAGCGCCCACCACCCGCTAGTTTTGCTGTGGCCTGTACCCGCCGCAGCGCCCAGCGCACCGCGCACCGGCCGGCTAGTTTTTGCTGCAGCCTGTACCCGCCGCGCGACTTCCGGACTCGCGGACCGCGGACCGGAAAATCACGGCGCGGATCTTGGCCGCACCACTGCGCCGTCCAGGGCCGCGAGGCAGACGCGCCGCGGATTGCAGTGGACTGCCGCGGGGCGTCGCGGGGCGGCGTCTTCGCGGCTGGCTCGTGGACCACGGACCGCGGACGCCCCCGCCGCCGCCGCGCTGACCCTACACTTGACCGAGGCGCCGGCCGCGCTCCGCTCTCCTCCGCACCGCACGCTCTCCGCCGGGACGCCGCCGCTGCCCGTGCCTCTGCACACTCGCGTGTGATATTTCATCGCGACGCCCCGCCGGCCCCGCCGCGCACAATGGACCGATGGGCCGGCCACCTGCCACCGCCCCGGCCGCCCCGGCCGACCGCGCATCCCCCGGGTCAACAGCCCCACGGCGTTCTCGATGTCGGTGCGGAACAAGGACCAAAACGCGCGCGCACCAAAATCCCGGCCGGCATGGCAGCCCGGCCAGTCCGCTTCCAGCGTAAGTGTAATCCTCGTTGTCCTGTCCGGCACTGCCCCGCACTGCTCGGAGAGGCGCGGCCGCGCTCGCCTCCACCAAGTGCCCTCGCCGCTCTGTCTCTCTCGCACCCCTACGCCACGCCTCGAGAGTGCGACAGAGACAGCGGCGAAAGCGACGCGCGGAGCCGCCCTGCAGCCTGTCCGAGGACGCGGCACGCACGCGGCGCGCCGGCGGGCCCCCTATCCCCACAGCCTCCGAGTCCTCCGGTCCTCCGGGCGCACGGCGCACCCAAGCCCAAGGTCGAGGACGCCAAGGACGTCGAGGACGACGGGACGGGCAACGGGCCCTTTCCATTCCCTTGCAGGTAGGCCTGGTATGGCCTAGGTCAGACGTCGGGCTGCCCCAGAAGGGCTCCAGAAAAAAGGGCCCGGTACTCTGTAAACTGGACAGTGCAAATGGTGCAACACGGACACGGCACCACCCATTCGGTTCAAACAGGACAGAAGGGCTTCGATGCTTCTCGATCGCGTTCGGCGTGGAAAAGACGGCTGCCCGCGCGGCCCTATTTTCGTCTGCTATTCTAGACCGGTCCTTGCAACACCGCACCGCCGGCCGCGCGCGTCCTTCTGCTGTTGTTGTTTTGCATCGCGCCTCGAAAACAACAACAGCAGCAAGCTGCAAGGTAGTGGGCCGCGGCCTTGTTGTTGTTGTTTACGCAGAAGGCTTTGTTCGAACTCCAGGCTGGCGGTGAAAGTGCGTTCCAACAGGCGCCGGCCCGCTCGGCCCGCTCGGCCCGCTCGGCGCGTTCAAACGGATAAGTAATAAGCTCGATTACGCCCGGCGTACCTATTTCGGGACAGGACGAGTCTCGGTTCCGAGTCGGAGGCGGCCAGTCGCTGTCACTCTACCAGACAACCTGCGGGCGGCCAGCGCGGCCAGGTGGCTGCCGCTTTCAAATAGGAAACCAAGTGTGTACACTGTAGCAGTACTGACCATCGCTGCTGCAACGGGAGTCGACCTTCCGTCTCTTGAGCTTGAGGTCCTGGAACAAGCTCATTGTGTCCACCTCACAGGGCGCGCTGGTGAGGGTCATGCTTCCTGCAACAAAACAAACAAAACGGTGACGTTAGTCCGTTAGTCCCGCACTTATGGGCGATGACATCTTTTTCTCGAGGCGCGGAGAATAACGGCGAATGACACTTTCCGAGTCTGAACTACACACTTGTCTTGTTTCATCCTCCTGTCAGAGTGACGCAGAGACGCGGTGACGACCGACCAGGACCTAGCCGACCTGGCGTCTGTGACTCCATTTTGATTCCTCGGCAGGGAGAGCGGCCGGCCGGGCCTAGGCCGGGCCGGCGGGCCAGCCAGTGCACGTGTGCTGCTTGGCCTGGCTTGGCCCACACGTGTCCCGATGCGACTCGATCCAGACTTGACCTACTGCCTACCGACCTACCGCCCGCCGCCCTACGCGCACGCACTCGCTTCCCGGCCTATCCTCGGCAAGAAAGTGCCTTCGGCTGCGCGGCGGAGCGACAGAGCACGGACGAATGCGCCATGTTTCCAATGCCAATGGAAGGGGACACCACCACACGCTATTTGGCCGAACTTTGGTACAGCGCTCTGTACTACTCTTCGGTATGGGACTGCACGGGGCAAACCGCGGGCCCGCCTTGTGCACCACACCCAGCACGGCCAGCACGGCCAGCACGCCGTCCCGGGCTTCGGGTTGAACGCTCGCGGCTGGCGTGACGTCACGGCGCGCTGGCGTGCTGCCTGGGATGCCTGGGCGTGGCGTTCCTTCCTCCGCGAGTTCCTCTCGCTTTCGCGCGCGTCCACAGCGCGGCCGGGAGGCGAACCCCAACCATCTCGCCAACGGCAACGGCTAGCCCCGTCGGAAGCCTTACGGCCGCGCCAATCGTTCATTCGAAACGGCCGCGCACCGGGATTTGAACCCGTGACCGTCACGCGCTCGCAGGGCCCGAAGGATGGTGCTGCAGCTCTAGCCTGGCGCACACGCCACGCCGCTCCGCGAGGACCGCGGACCCGTTGCTCGGCTCGGCTCGGCCCTGCCAGGCCCGGCCGTGTGACTCGGCCGAGCTCGGCAGCTGGGCTGGCTCGACTCATCGGCTAGTCTCGCTTCGCTAAGCGCGAAGTGGCGCGGCGTGGCGGCTTGGCGCGGGGCCGCGGCGGGGCGCGGTGGGGCGTCATTTCCCTTTCTGACGGTCGCTGACCCCACCGGGGGCCCGCGGGCCGGGGCGGGCCGGGGCGGGGCGAGGCGGGGCCCACCTGGAGAGAAGTAGGTCGCGGCGCGGGGGACCGCCGCCGAGCCACGAGGAGGGGAGGGCCACCGGCCGAGCCACCGGCTGCACTAGGCCCCCGAGGAAGTCACGCAGCGAACGCGCGGCCAGCACGCGGATTGGGCTACGCAGCTACGCCACTAGTAACAGTGCCACCGCACTGGCCCGTAAATTTCTCATACCGGGTGAACTGGGTGTGGCGTCCTCAGCGAAGAAAATTGCTGCGCCGTTCTGAAGTGCATCTTGGACTCGGTTGGGTCTTTCAGGGGCGCCCATGATGACGCGCTCCCAGCCAGCCTCAGCACTGACTGTACCACGGCCCCACTCCGCCCCGCCCCGCCCCGCCCCGCCCCGCCCCGCCGCGCCCTCCCGGCGGCTCCATCTCACATTCTCACTTTCGTCTGTGATTCCGCCTCTTTCGCAACCCGACGGCGGCCTGGCGGCCCGGCGGCTAGCGGCTGCCGGTGGCTGGTGGCGGTGGCTAGCGTCTGGCCGTGGGGCCGCGCCAAGGGCCTCGCCAAGGGCCTCGCCAAGGGCCGCCCTGCCTGCTGGAGACCGTGGAGACCGTGGAGACCGTGGCCAGCGAACCGCGCACCGATTCGCCGCGGATCGGCGTGGGTTCAACAACATTCGCAATTCGCGCAGCGAAGCTCGTTCTCGCGCGGTTCGAGTCCTGTTTAGCGACTCTGGAGCTCAAAACGCGTCTGGAATTTCGACCGCCTCCGCCCACTGTGGCCTAGCGTTCGCGTTCGAGCCAGTATCGGGCGGCCGTATCCAGCCCAACGCCCGCCGCAGAGTCCTGGGGTCACGGTGCAGCGGCAGCCCTAGGGTGCCTGGGCCTGGCTCACCCGCGGGGGACCTTGCCCCTGTGGCGCTGTGGCGGTGCGGCGATGTGTGTTGTTGTGCGGCGGTGGGATGTGGCAACCGGCAGGCTTTCCGAGCCGCGCGCGCGCACACACACTCACGCACGCACACACCAACACAAGCGCACACACGCGCGCACAAGCACAAAAGTCGTGTTGTCGTTTTTGCCGGCGACGTTGCACAGTCAGTCGTACAGTGGAGCGTCGTAAGGCCTAGGTCACAAAGATCACCGACTGCCCAGCCAGGCAGTTGTGGTGGTGGCCCACTAGGGCTTGTCGTAGTCCTTCCCCTGCCCGCCCTTCCTGCTCCGCTCCCCCTCCCCTCCCCTCCCCTCCCTCCCCTCCCCTCCCCTCCCTCCCCTCCCCTCCCCCACCCATCCTCACAGCTGGTGCCCACCACAGCGCCTGCCCGCCCCCCTCCACCGCGGCGGCAGCGTGCGAAACTGGGTCGCCGGTTCGTTGACTTGTGCCTTATACAACAGCGCTCTCGCTCTTTCTCTATCTCTCTCACTCTCTCGCAGTCCCCCCACCCTGCTTCGCCCCTCCCCTCCGGATCTACCAGTTCCTATAACCAACCAGTCCTCCTCTCCACCCCTGCCCCTTCCGTCGCGGGCTCTGTCGCGGGTGTTTTAGCATCCCATACGTGCGTAACACACTCGCGCACCTCGAGTGCCTCGAAAACAAGTACCTTCGACAGCGAGTGCCCAGTGCCTCCGACAGCAAGTGCGAACTTCTTCCCACAGCGAGTGCCTGCTCAACACCGAGTACATCGATGCCGAGTACCTCTCCGTCACACTAGCCCTAGTCGCCGCGTCGCTCTGTCTCTCTCGCACTCATGGGGCGTTCCCCATGGGCGCGAGAGAGACAGAGCGACGAAAATGACTCTCGGAATGAGTCTGCTGCAGCGGCAGGACGAGGACGGCCTCGCGCATCATGGAGGCGTGCCGTGACGTCAGCCTCGCCAGCCGTGCCCCCTCCCTTCTGCCTAGCCTGGCGTGCCTGCCGCTCCGGCCGGCCGGCCTCGCCTAGCGCCGTGCAATGACGGGGTAGGCCACCCGCGTGCGCCGCTGTTCGACGGGCCGGCCCGCCCGCCATTACCATTACCATTAAGGGCTAGACCACACAAGATCGTATGCCATTTCGGGCCCGACACTGCCCGCCTGCACTGCAAAACGAGACATGGCCGTCCTTACTAAGGTGACACTTTATCCTGGCGGAGAAGAACCACCAACGGCTACGACTCCCACTCGCAGTATGGCCAGTCAGAGTGAAGGAGTACATCCCCCCCGAGGGGGTTAGGCAGGCCCCCACCCCGGAACAGCCCCTGCGAGCCCAACCGGTTCCCTGCCGGCCCTCCCGCGGCCCCCAGCCGTCTCCAGCAGCACGAGCAGGGCGAGCAGGGAGCGGGCCGGTGTCGTGCACGTAATGCACGCCACGTGGAGGGCAAGGGACTTCGGGGAACATTGGACCCGCCCCGCCCCACCGGACCACCCCGAATACGGAATTACGAGTGGATCAGCTTATTTCCGTCGCCGAATTCCATTCCAATCCGCCATGATGGAGCTCCTGCCGCCCGCATTCCAGCGGCAAAGCGGCAAAGCGGCAACGCAATGCGGCGCTATTTCGGGCCGCGCCACTGGCAGTGCGTGCTGCGCGCGTCCGTCGGGCCCAAAACAAAATTCCTGCCGTTTTGGGGGAAATTAGGCGTTTTCGAGTTCCGCTTCGACGACGACGTGGACGGCGGAACCGAACCGAGGTGCTGTTTGTGTACCGCGATGGCGGGCCATGGCGGTACGGGGTTGGTGCCTGTTGTCGCCGCCTTGTAAGTGGGTCACGGGCCGGGGGCGCCGACCGCTATCTGGGTGGGGTGGGGCGGGGTGCGGCGGGGCGGGGCGGGGCGGGGCACCAGGGAGGGAAGGGGTGCACGCCACGATGACGTCCGCAAGAGCCCTGCTCGCTGTGTGGGTGTGTTGGTGTGGGTGTGTTGGTGTGCGTGCGTTGGTGTGTGTGCGCGGCATCCGCTGCCTTGGGGACGCCACCGCGGGGCCACCGCCGTGGGGCCGCCGCCGAGGGTGCATCCTAGAGATTACGTCGAACGGATCCCACTTCGATATCCGATGAGGGAAGGGGGAGGGGGAAGTGGACGACGCGGACTGGCCCTCATCGAGCGGGGGCCGTGGTGCCCCATGCCATCCGCCGCGAGGGCCCCGCGAGGGCCCCGCGAGGGCCGCGCGAGGGCCGCGCAAGGTGCACGCGGAGCATAGCTTGCCGGCCGCGCGACGTCGACGTTCTGCCTCCCTCGCACCCCTTCCGGGTCACCCAACATGAGAGAGACAGAGCGACGAAAGCCGGCAGGGGTCGCAGCGACGCGTCCGAGACGTGTCCGAGACGTGTCCGAGACGTGTCCGAGACGTGTCCGAGACGTGTCCGAGACGTGTCCGAGACGCGTCCTCGAGGGAACTGGAGCTGATCACGGCCGCGCTGCTCGCCTGCTCGCCGCGGTGCTGCGGTCAAAGTTTGCGCAACGCGACGTAACGCGGCACGCGGCGCGCCGCTACACTGCGAGCCACGTGCGCGGCACGTGCACGCCGGGCGGGTGCCAAGCGTGCTGCGTGCCTCCATGGCGCTTCCGTCACGTGACGCCCGAAGCGAGCCGAAGGGCCGAGCGGTTCGGCGCGGGTCGCTGGGGGTTTGCCAAGGCGGGGGCTGGGCCCAGAACGGGGCCTGCCAAAGGCCTGCCAAAGGGTCGAAGGGTTTGGCACTGCGGCACGGCGTCGGCGAGGCCCGAGGGAGGGAGGGGAAAGGGTTGCCAAGGGCTTACCAAGGGCCTGCTAAACGGGGCGCCCTCCTAAAATGTTTCCCAACGCAGTGTGACGCCTCCGCCATGCCTCCGCCAGGCTGCAGCGTCGCGTCGCACCGTGCAGCAGCAGCGCCGCGGCCGCGGCGGCGGCAGCGCCGTACCGTGACGCGCCGCAGCGCCGCGCAGCGCCGTGTCCTAGTTGCGGTACAGTTCATTCCCCCCGAGCGGGCCCCGAGCGGGCCGGGCGCTGCTGCCATGGCTGCCATGGCCACAGCCAGGCAATCCGCGAGCCGCGGCCTGACTCGGCTCGGCTCGGCTCGGCCTGGCTCGGCTCGGCTGCCCGGCTCGGCGCAGCGTGCCCCGGCCGGACTGGCGCTCGGCTCGTCTAGCTCGTCTAGCTCGCGCAGTTTCCCAACCTGTCGGAATGAGTGTGAGGAGTGAGGAAGATTCTCTCCCAATGAAATTTGTTCCTCTCCTCTCCTTCCATGTGGGCGACGGCGAGCCCCGCTGCTGGCCAGCAGACTGATTCCGAGTGTCGTTTTCATCGCTCTGTCTCTCTCGCACCAACACGGGACGCCCCATGAGCGAGCGAGAGAGAGACAGCGACCAAAACGACTCTCGGAATCAGTCTGCTGGCCGCAACGCCGGCCCCACGCGGATCCAGCCCGTGTCGTGAAAATAGACCCGGTGCAATTGGTGGTGGCATTCTCTCCATCCGGCCCAGGCGAGCCCAGGTGCAGGTGAGGAGGCCGACGGCGGACTCTAGAGGAAGTCGCGACTCCAATGGGCCCAGGGCCGGTGACGCAAGGCGCGGAGCGGACCAAGGGATTATTTTTTGTTTCACAAAAAACCCTCTACACGGGGGCCGGGGGTACGCATGGCGAAGGCAGTCACTCTGGCCAGCGCGCCGCCGAGACAATGGCGCCCTCTGATTGGCCGGCCGACCCCCGCGGCTCGTCACCGATTGGCTGCTGAGATGCACCGCGGGTAGCCAGGCAGCGAGGGTGGGGGTGTGCGCAGGCTGCAGCCGCGGTTCTAGTTCTAGCTTCAGCTCTAACTTGGACTAGCCTGGCCAGGAATAGATGGGGGTGCAGGGCTGGCCGCTGGCCCTCAGGCCGGGGGCGCGGGGGCCCCTGTGCGTCGCGGCCCCCAAGTGGGTCGAAAGGTTAGACAGGGGCCGGACAGCCCGACAGTGGCGTAGGCGTCGCGGCGGGCCTGTCCGAGCCTCCACAGGTGCCGGATCACGACCACGCCGACGAGGCGGGGGCCGGGCCGGGGCGATGCACCACCGACAGCGTCTTCTCGGTGACGCCAGGGGCCGACCACCCGAGGGGTCCATCACTCCCTCCAATCACTGTACACCCCAAAAAACAATCACAATTCCAATCACTTCCAATCAAATCCAATCAAATCCAATCATTCCAATCATTCCACTCACTACAATATTTTTCAATCATTTCCAATCGCGCAAATCATCTACAATCGCTTCCCCAATCATTACAATCGCTTCTCCAATCATTACAATCGCTTCCCCAATCATTACAATCATTTCCATTCAAATCTACAATCGCTACAATCATTCATAAATTTGGGTGCAAATCAACCAACGCAAGGCAAGAGCTCATTTTAAATATCGCGCGACTCAGCGTGCCTTAGGGCATTGGCGTTGCCCGATTGTCTTCTTCTTTCGGGCACCTTCGGTTTCCGTTCGGACCTGCTTCGGACTACTTGCACGGTTCGAAAAGTGGGGAGTGGGGAGAGTGGGCGTTCTGACTGCTGTTGGTAGACGTGACTCCATTGATGGGGACTTGGCCGCCAAAACCTCACGCATGTTTTAAGCTGTGACTGCCTGGCAACTTCGAGCTCACCCATGGGTAATTCTTTCCCAAGTCACCCGAGGTCCCGTAATCGATGTCTCGGATTTCGACGAAACTTTGTGGGTGTGTTCCCTATGTAGCAAAGACGAGCAAAGAGCTCCAGAAAAAATTTCAACTTTTTTGGTCGGCCCAAAAAATTTTTATCACGTTATTTTGTGAAAAAAAAAAACACTGAAACCTTCACTAAAAATTTGTTTGTTTGCCTGAGGGCGACCTGCCCGGTGGATTTTTCTTCTTTTCATGGTACTGAAAAAAAAGCCCCCGAGAGCCACCTCAATAGTCACTTGTTCCAGGAGGGACCAAAATATTCGTTTTTCGCGAATACCCAAAAAATGCATCCGAATTTTTTGATGATAATTTTTTTTTTTTTTGGAAGGTCCTGTGGTGGTCTATCACCGTTATTGGTTTTGGGTTTGGTCAGTGGAAAACCGAATAAAAATTGCGTTTTTCCGATTTTTTCCGTTTTTTTCGCAGGTTTTGGCCCATAGTATCGCTATTTTAAGTCTGACTTAATGAGCGCCATTAGACTTTTTTTCGCCTTTTCAAGACAAATCGATTGATATAAGTTGAAGTCAAATCGGAGTATTTTGAAAAATTGCCCTTTTTACGATTGGGATCCAACTAATCTACATTTTGAGACAAGCTTTTGATCCGGTAATGTATTTTTACCAGCGCATCTAGTGCTCAGGCAGCCAATCATTATTTGACCGTTTCCATTCAAATTTCCAATCAATTCCAATCAATTTCCAATCAATTCCAATCAATTTCCAACCAATTCCAATCAATTCCAATCAATTTCCAATCAATTCCAATCACCTCCAATCATTTTCCAATCATTCCAATCAATCACAATCATTGCCAATCATTTTGAAAATTTCCATTCATACAGTCTTTTACAGTCTTTTACAATCACTTTTAATCAGCCCAATCAATTTTACCTCCAATCATTGTACACAATTTTGGGGAGTGATGGACCCCTCGCGACCACCAGTAGTCGCGCTGAACGGGAGCGCATATGTTCGAAGTGGTCTGGCCGTCTGAGCACCACCAAGTCCGAGACCAAGTCCCTTCCCGCCGCTCAGCTGGTCGCCGCGCCCCGCGCCCCGCAAGGGCATTGTCGCGGTTAGCCCTCCGCGGGGAGGCAGAGCAAGAGCAAGGCGAGGGAAGGACACGCGGGCACGCCCCTGACGCGGCGGCGCGGCGGCGCGGCCCCCTGTGCGTGCACGCCAAGCACGCCGCGGTGCGTCGGCCGCGCTTCGGGCTTCAGGGCCGCGTCGCTAGGTGGCGCTCAAGGCTCTGCCGCTGGCCGGCCGGTTGGCCGTAGCGCCGCGGTGGAGTGGCGAGGCGTGGCGACGCAGCCAGGCGGCGACGCGGCGACCCTCCAAGTGCAAGAGCACGGATAGGGGCCCCACTGGGGCCTGCATGGGGCCCACGCTCGCCCGACCCGAGTGGGGATCGCCTCGCCCGGCGCCGCGCAAATCTAGTGCCGCCAAGGCTATGGTCACGACGACTTTCATGTGCGGCGCCCCGGCACGCCGGCACGCCCGAGTCTCGTCTTCCTTTTGTGCCAAAGGTGTCCTCTCTCCTTCCTTCTCCGCCTCCGCGCCTTTGCCTCCCTGCACGGCCGTCTTCATTTCACTTTTGTTGGCGGCAACCTTCACAGTGCGGTCGCTGCAAAGAACCGTACGCCCGTCTGGACGAGTGCGTGGCGCGGCGGGGAGGGGGCGGAGGAGGCGGAGGGCTTTCGGCGGCACGGCCGGCACGGCCAGCGCCCACTTTCACTGCCTGCGCGCTGCGCTGCTCGCCTTCTCCTTATGCCATTTATTTTCAGTGCCTCGCCGCCGCTTCGCCGCTCCGCCCGCCAGAGCAACGGCCACGAGGAATTCACGCGCGGAGGAGGAGGACGAGGACCAGCAGGCCGGCGGGGCGGCACTCGCGGCCGTGACCATGTTGACGACGATGACGACGAGCTCGACGCTGCCGCTGGTGCTGCGCGCGGGCACGGCGCGGCGCCCCTCGCGACACCGCGCCGACCGCAAGAACGTCCACCCCGACAACAGCAGCACCAGCGGTGGCGGGGCCGACGCGGCGGTAGCGGCCAACACCGCCAGCACCGCCCAGCGAGTGATGCAAATGCGAGTTTATTTTCACATCGCAGATGTGACCTACATGTGGTGTCAGTCACCCCGGCCCGGCGGCCGGCGCGGCGCGGCGCGGGCCGGTACTCCTGCTGCGGCCTCCCCCTCCCTCCGTCCCTCTCTCTTCCTCTCATTTGCCTGCCGTCGCTCCCGCTCGCACACGTTCCCCCTCTCCTTCGCACACTGTTCGATCTGCCCTGCCGCTCCCCCCCTCCCCGCCGTCTCCGCTTTCCTCCCCACCCCCTCCCTTCCTCGCCGTGCATCGGGCGTTCCGTCATCATTGTCGCGTTGGGCCGGGTCCGACGGTCTGAGCCCTAAAACTCATGGTCCCCCAAGACGACCGTTAAAATACGAGGAAAGGGTTCACGCCGAGCTTCCCCGGGGCCGTGCGAGGGGTCGGCAACTTCTCTTGGCCGTGTACGAGGGAGTATACGTATATTACCAGTAGTATAGGTAATATATGTGTAATATAAAGTAATATATAGTAATATAGGGGTATTATAGAGGCGAAATTGTGGCAATATGCAAGTAATATATGGTAATATATAGGTAATATACGGGTAATATAGCCACCGCGTACGAAGTAATATATGAGTTGCCGACCCCTCGGGGCCGTGCCGCCGTCGAGCCGCGCCGCCCGCGGCTCGCCTTATCCGCGCCGCCACTGCGTTGCTGCGCACTCCATCCGCCGACGGCCACCACAATTCGGCGCGTCAAGCCCGAGATATTTTTCGCAGTGTGGCCGGCGCCTTGCCAGTGGGCCGGCCGGGGCGCCGCACTTCCGCGACAGGGCGGGGCTTGGCGGGGCTTGGCAGGCCGGGCTGGGCGCAGGGCGCAGCACCGAGAGGTACCGTTCTTCGCCGGCTTATCAGTGGGACTCGTTTCGCTGGCCGCCACATCGGCATGGTTTCGGGGCCGCGTGGGCACGCTGTCGACGACGTCGTAGATAAAGGCCACGAGGGCCGCGCGGCGACGTTCACCCAGCGACCCGGCGCGACGCGAAGACAGCGTACTGCGCACGGCCTCTAATGGTAATGGCAATGAGACGGGGACCGCACCGCCCCGCGCAACACCGAGGTGCTGCGGGCAGGTATGCCGCCGGGCGCTCGCCGCACTGCCCCGCGTACCGCACCCCGGCGCCGGCCGGCGGCTCTGGTGCAAGCAGGCCATCTTCATTTTCTCATGTTTCGACGGGCGGATGCCGCTGTCCTTCGGGAGGCACGGCGCGGCCTTGTGGGGGGCGCTGCCGCCGATGCATTGAGTAAGAAGTGTCGCCGCGGTGGCCCGGCGGTGGCCGCGGCGTGCGAAGCGGCATAATGATGCCTTTCTTCCTCCTCACGGTATACGCTGACCTGATTCTGAACCCCGTCGCGCCACCACGGCCGGCACCCTGCACCTCCCCGTCAGTCCTTAGCGTGCCGGCCGGCCCATCAGGGACACTTCCGTCTAGAGCGGAAACTGGGGCGGGTCGCAGCCGATAACGCGACGGCCATTTAAAGCAGCGGCGAAGCGGCGCGATGCGGGTCGTGGGTTCAAAACTCGCCTCCCAGACAATGCCCCGATTTCTGTTTTCGGTGTTGTGTCTTGCTTTAACCCGGGGGACAGGCCGCAGGCGGTGGTTCGGCACCCGGTCAAGGCCTCGTCCCTCCACTCAACGGGACCCCGCCCCGCCCCGCCCCGCTGGCCGATACTCGGTAAATGCACCGCCTCCGCTGCCTGCCAAATAACGCGCTGCGCTGCGCGGTGCTCATTAAGGAGTGCTGACCCACTACGGCGAAGCACAGCCGGCACAGCGCCTTGACGCGCCATTTGCATGTCCCGCGGGACAATAGATTGCGTCTGGCCGATATTTCCCTTTTTTCAGATCCCGGACGGCGAGGCGGCGGCGCGGCGACGCGTCAGCGGGGCCCGGGGAGAAAGCGAAGACGGGGCGGAGGACGCGGGGCGGGAGCCAAGAGCAGCTGCCCGGAGGTTTCGGACTTGAGAACACCCGCAACGCCAGCCCAGCCCAGCCGCCCAAGAGGAATGCAACTTGGACATTCATGCTCTCGTTTTGGGGGGAAGGGGGAGGGGGTGATCGGCACAGACAGACTCATTCGTCTCAGGCGGGCGTGACGCCGCGTGACGCACGGGAATGACGTCATACCGTCACACGAACTTCACGGCGTTCACGAAAGGTGGGTGCGCGGCCTCGAATTGAAAGTCCCTGACCTCAAAATGTCTTAACACACGCACACACACGCGCACACACACGCGCACACACACGCGCACACACACGCACGCGCATCTTGAAAGACGAGCCCCACCTAAAACGACATCGTGGTCCGCTGCTATCTGCCCACGCTCCAGCCATCCCGGCATCACTTTCTACGGAGGAAAGAGACAGAGAAGGACGCGAAGCAGCAAAAGCTGCAGAAGCAGCTGTAGCGGCAAAAGCGAGGCGCAAGCCAAAGTCCGCGGCAGTCGCATGGCGTAGGCAGCCACGGGCCGGCGGCGGGCGGGGCGGCGCGCCTCTCGCCTCCGCCCCCACCCCGCCCTCCCCTTCCTCAACAACTGCCTCGTTTAGGACCGCGCCGCTCGCTCTTTCTCTCTCTGGCGATCTCGGAAGTCGAGACGTCCAATAACCCCGCGGATGACAACGGCCAAGAGCGCCAAGCCGCCCCGAGCTCCGGCCCCCGCGCCCCCCGCGCCCCCGGGCAGGACGTCCAACTTGAACCAATAGCATTAACTGAATTCATGACCTCGCTGAGCTGACCCATCCCCAGTGCATGCGACTGGAACTGGCCGGCCTGCTGGAGGCGCTGGAGATATTCCAGTCCTCGGCAGTGCGCGTCCAGCAATCATCACTGCTGGAGCACGCTGGAGCGGCCGGCCGATACGTTTTCGGCGTCTGCCAAACTTTCTCCGGGCAACCTTGGCGCTCCGCTTTGTTTACGCGTCTCCGACACACGGCCGGCCGAAGAGCAGCGGCAGCAGCCTCGGCAGATGGGAGCAAAGCGGAACCAGACACCAGACCGCCGCGCCGGCGCACAGTGGGCCAGAAGACCGGTGGAGCGGCCAAAATTCGAGACGCGTTTTGAGCTTCAGAGTCGCTGAATTGGACTCGAACCGACCGTGTGACCCCATCAATGGATTCCTCGTTCGGAGAGCTATCCATTGGTGGGGTCACGTTCGGGACTCTAGAGCTCAAAACGCGTCTCGAATTTTGGCCGCTCCCCCACTGTGCGGCGGACGGCCGGACCGGGCCACCGCCCAGAAGAACGGATGCAGCGCCAAATAATGGAATGAGTGAACGAACCAGAGCTCGATCGAGCCCGCTGCTGATCGGAGACAGAGGAGAGTGAGAGAGATAGGCGGCGCGAGCAAGCAGACCGAAGCAGACGGCCGCTGCAAGAGCGAGAAGGACAGCAGCGCGCAGCAGCGCGCACTGAGAAAACCTAACAAACTATTTCAGGCCTTACAAAGAAAATACTTTGCAATTTACAAACTATTTATTCGTATAACAGAGTAAATTAGTTTGAATAATGTATGCTCAAAATACTTCGTAAGCTAAGCGTGCGGGCTGCAGCGAGAGCGAGACGGAGATACCGCAGCACGCTCTCGCAAGAGGCTGGGACACTCTCTCGACTTCGACTCTCGCCTTGACATGTCATGTCATTGACCAAATATTGACGGTGCGTCCGCGGCGGTCCGCACCCCGTCACAACACGCCCCAACCCTGCCCTCCGCCAAGCCCGCCAGGCCCGCCTGCCCCGCTTTCAAGGTTATCGTCGCTCAACGCGCTGCTCGAGGTGTCCAGATTAGGAGGGACTTGTTGGCGCGCCGGGGCGAAATAGCAGACTATCCTGGTCCGGGCCAAGCGCGGCGTCTGCGCGGCGGCGGCGCGTCCACCACAACAACGACCAGCCGCTCGGCCGAAATTAACAAGGCGGAAATAACTGGCGTCGGAGCGGGTCGAGGAGGACGGCGTGGAGGACGGCGTGGAGGACGGCGTGGAGGACGGCGTGGAGGACGGCGAGGAGGACGGCGTGGAGGACGGCGTGGAGGACGGCGTCGAGAAGGAAGGAGAAAGTGGCCAACCCGAAGCCGCAAGAACCCCCTTCCCTTCCCCCCTCCGCCCGGCCTGCCGGCGGGCCTGCCCTCTGCCTTGGTGTGCTGAAGTTCACTGCCGAAACCGACCCGGGTCCTGTATGCTGCTCCCCCCTCTCCCTCCCCAGGGAAACTTTCAAGTCGGGCTGACCACCCCGCCCCAGCCCGTCATAAAAACAACACACGCACACACACAAACGCACAAAAAATAAGCGACAGACGCCGTCAAAGGAGCGACCAAGTACCCGAGCACACGATAACAAAAATCTGCCAGCGACTACCCGAGGGGGATATGGTCCCGTACGGTCGCGGAGGGAGCACATTGGGCACTTTAGACATTTCCCCCCTGTGACACATGCCCCGGCTTCTGGAGCGGCGGGGAGTTTTGATTCGAGTTTGATGCCACCCCGGCGCTGCCCGGCGCCGTGGATGCTGGATGGCAAAAATAGCCCGCGCCTCGGCGTAGTCGGCGTGCCTCGGCGCGCCTCCAAGGGGAGGGACGGCGCGCGGCGTTACGTAAGCGCGGCTTGCTGGAGGAAATACTGCGGTCAACGAACTCCGCGCCGCGGCTCTATTTCGCGGAAAGGCGAAAGGGGAAGGGGCCGGGGCCACGCCGGGGCCGCGCCGGGTCCGGGGTTGCGCAACGTGGCCGGCGTGGCCGCGCACTCCACACCATCCCGTCAAGTCCCTGCACCGGTACCCGTTCCTGTCCAGCCCCCTCCCCGCGTTGTCGGAGGCCAGGACAGCCGGCCAGCAGTGAACTTGTTAGGTAATGCGCGAGGCCCCGCGGCCCCGCGGCCCCACCGCGCGGTGCGGCGTGCGGTACAGTGCTGCAAGGGTCGAAGACCCTCGCCTCGCCTGCCGCCACGGCGCTGCCTGCCGCCCGGCCGCCGCTCACCGCGCTACCGCACAGTGGGCCAGAAGACCGCTGGAGCGGCCGAAACACTAAACGCGTTTTGAGCTCCAGGGTCGCTGAATGGGACTCGAACCGAATGTGTGACCCCACCAATGAATTGTTCTCCGAACGAGGAATCCATTAGTGGGGTCACACGTTCGGTTCGAGTCCCATTCAGCAACTCAATACGCGCCTCCGCCGGTCCTCCGGCCCAGCTAGCCCCTCGTCTTCCGTCCAGGGTCCAGCGGCCACAATGCAGCGGGGGAGCGCAGCGCGGCGGCAGCCCCACCTGTCGCGGGTGCGATTCCTTTGCCGCGCTTCTACTTCGCTCAACCGCCCGATTCCCCGGCACAGGCTGTGAGTGGACAGAGACAGCGACGGAAACGGAGGAGACGATCCAACGGACCCACCTGCGTGCGCGCGCCTACCCGCGCACTAGTGGAGCACTCGAAGCGGCACGCCACCGCCGCCAGGCGCTTTTGGCAATTTTTTTTCGCGCCGTTTCCCCGCCGGGAACGGCCGGGAACAACGCGACGCTCGCGCGGGACGTGGTGGGGCGTGGCGGGGCGTGGCGGGGCGTGGCGGGGCGGCCAGGCGGGCAGTCATTCCGAGCGGTACAGTACTGCGTTACGTTAGTACAGTGGCCGTGTCGTTGACCCCGGCCCACGCCTTGTGCCTTGTGACGCGGTGTAGTGCACCGGCCAGGACGGCGGGGACGGCCGGGCCCGGATTGATGTTGCATCGCACTGCACTACCAATGCCACCAACGCCCCTTTCCCCTCCTCGGTCTCACTCCCTTCTCTTTTGCGCAGGCTCAAAATAACCGCCGATTAGTTGTTTTTTTTTCCTGTGTTTACACCGACGACGAGCGAGTCAGTAACCCCGCGGCGTTACATATTACATATTCAAGGCAGGTGAGGTCGCTCGAGAGCCGATGTGTGAGCCGTTTGACTGTATGAGAGCACGCGTACGCGGCAGTCGCTCGTGTGTGTGTGTGTGTGTGTGGGAGTGTGTGCGTGTGTGTGAGTGAGTATCGGTGACGTTGTCGAACGAAGCCAATGCCTGCGATGACTGTCGTATTGAAAGGTTCGCGGGGCGGGGGCCTCGCTCCATGAAGGCCCCCCGGCGGCGAGAGCGGCAGGCGCGGCAAGCCCTGGCGGCCTGGCGGCGGGTCGGTCATTGCACGGCACCATGGCGCCATGCAGTTCACGGCCTCGGCTGCATTTGCTCATTACAAAAGACATGCACCGTCAGCTGCAAGTGCATCAATGCAAGGTCAGAATGCATCGGTTCGGTGCCTTCGCCGCCGCGCCGCCACGCCGCACGGAGCATCGTTTACGAGGGACGCCTCAAAAGGCGCGCCGAGCCGGTAGCTGCTGCCTGCAGCGCGCAGCGCCAGTGGCAGTGCGAGTGGCCACCTCCGCGTCCGCGTTGCTCCGTTGCAGACCGCGCGGTTACTCGGGCCCGTAAACGGAACTCAAGTTCAGCTTGCGGGATGCTCGTGTATCTCTATCCCGAGACAAGAGCTCCCACAGCGCTGCGCAGTGGGGCAGAAGACCGGCGGGGCGATCAAAACTCCATACGCGTTTCGATAGCTACTACAGAGTCGGTTAATAGGACTCGAACCGAACGTGACCCCACTAATGGATTCCTCGTTCGGGGAGCAATCCATTGGTGGGGTCACACGTCCGGTTCGAGTCCCATTCAGCGACTCTGTAGCTCAAAACGCGTCCAGAGTTTTGGCCCGCCTCTACCTGACGTCTGACTATGCGCTGCACGCCAAACACAACACCCAAACAACAGTCTCTTGAACCGAGAAAATTTACTCGCAATAGGAAATTTAACTGAAACATTCAAGTAACTTCACTTCATGAAAATATACTACGTATCTCGCGGTACGAGAAAAAGCTCTCTTGGGTGAAGATTGAAATTTTGTTTCCGCTTCCGGCCGGTATGCTGCTCGTTTTGCATGCAGCTCCGTGCGGGGCCCCGACCGCCCTGCTCCGTGCTGACCAACAGGTACAGTGTCCGGTGCAGTCGGTGCACTGGAGCCACTGGACCAACGCGCATGCGCCGGCAATGGCCATCGGCAATGGCCATCGGACGGAGCGCGTCCGAGCCGCCCCGCCCACCGGGTTTGAACCGCGGCCCGCGGGGTCGGGGCGCAGCGACGCTACCCACTGCACCACGCCGCCACGCTGGGAAGTAAGGTCAGTGACGGCGGGCGGACGGACAGACGGACACTCTCAGGAGCGCACGCCACGCACGTTCGATCGGCAGCGCGGTGTCAGCCGCAAGTCAGCGACTCAGCACGTGCCGAGTCGAGTCAGCCCTCCCCGCTGACACGCTGACACTCGCAAGCGGCTCGGGCCCCGCGCCTTCAGGGTCGCCTCAGGAGTCATTCACACGGCGAGGCGCATCGTGCACCCATCACCACCACCACCAACATCGACACCAACGGGCTGTTCACCGAGGCCCCGGAGACGTCGTGGTCGTCGTGGTCGTCGTCAGGGAGCCGAGAAAGATCAAAATGGTTTTCCAGGCCGCCGCCTCGCGCGCTCCGGTGAAAGTAAAAAGTTTTCCTTTCGTTGGCGGCTGCCTGCCTGGCTGCCTGCCTGGCTGCCTGCTGCGTTCCTCGCGCGCCGTGCAGCGATCCGCTGATCCAGCCGCCGCCGTCCGCGGCCCCACGGCGGCACCACGGCGGCATGCAGCCGGGGCATCCTACTTGAGCCAATAGCTGAATGAATGGACGGAATGGAGGAGCGCGAGGACCGCGTGCATGGCGGGCAGCACACTGGCAGGCTGGCCGCGGGGGGCAACAGACCCAGGCAGACAGGCGACACAGGCGACAGGCAGGCAACAGACGGGCGACAGGTAGGCAACTAGCAGGCGACAGATAGTTAAAAGGCAGCAGGTGACAGATAGTTAAAAGGCAGCGGCAACAGATAGTTAAAAGGCAGCAGGTGACAGACAGGCAACGGACAGGTGACAGACTGTTGACAGTCCGGACTCATGGCAGCTGACAACGGGCCGACCGGTAGCAGCCAGGGCCAGGAGGCCGCGCGCCGGCCAGTCCGCCACAGACAACAGACTGGGCAACAGACAGAGACACAGACAACAGACTGGGCAACAGACAGAGACACAGACAGCAGACTGGGCAACAGACAGAGACACAGACAGCAGACTGGGCGACAGACAGCAAGCCCGCAGTCCCTGGGGACGGGCGCCGGCAGCGTGCCGAACGCCGAGGCCCAGGCCGCCCAGGGTGCGCCAGCGAGACAGTGGGCAGGGCAGAGTTGACCGACCTTTTATCATGCTCTGCCGGGGTTAATCCTTTGGGGCGGCGCTGCGGGCCGGAGAGGCGGCACTGCACTGCACGTGCCGATGCACGCGATGCACGCGATGCACACGCGGCGGCACGTCACTTGCCGCAGGCTTCACTTGCGTTGTCACTGTAATCCAGGGGGCCGGCGCTGCGTACAGGCGCCACGGGGGGGCCGGGGGGCGATCACTGCACTCATCACCACGATGCACTCTCCAGCTTCCAACCTTGCTTCCAGCCTCGCTTACACACACAACTCTTGAAGACTTTCGCGCCGGTTCTCTGCGCACGCGGCGCGCGCGACGGTGGCGCCAGGGTCGGGCGGTACTCGAACCACGCAGTCGGCGTGCGAGCACGTGCGTCTGTGTGAGTGTGTGTGTGTGTGTGTGTGCACAATGCGCTCGCCTCGCTCTGCGCCGCGTGTCGACTGCACGACTGCACCCGCGCGTGGCCAACGAGACACTGTCGGCGTACGGCCGGGCGAGCCCCTCCCCTCCCCTTTCACCGCTCGCCGCCCCACCGCACGCCGCCCCGCCCCGCCGCGCCGCGCCCCACCCCACCCCACCCCGCCCCGCCGCGCCCCGCCACAGCGCCGCCGTGGGAGGGGGAAGGGCGGCATAACGGCATATTGCCACTGACCTAGTGCCGACGCACGCTGCCGGGTGGGGCTATCACGGTGAAGGGGTGACTCAGGTGAAGCAGGGATGCAGGGTGACAGGCGGCGGCCCCGAGCGTGGCCCCGAGCGTGGCCAGAGGCTGCCCTCCACGGGGAAGACCAGCGGCCGCGCGCCAGACTACACACTCGTCCGCCGATACCCGATCGCCGCCGCCACCCGCACCGGCACGGCGGCGGAGAGCGGAGCGCGGAGCGTCGCCCTCGCCGTGGAGCACAACACGCAGAAGAAGGTCGCGGGCAGCGCATTCCAGAAGGCCGACTTGGAGTGTTTGATCTGCCTGGCTGCACCGCCAGCTCGCCAGCCCACCGGCCCGCCAGCCCGCCAACCAGCGAGCCAATATCCCTGGCGATGCAGCCAGGCGAGCAGGCCTTTCGCCTTCGGGCGTACAACAAACACGGGCTGGTCGGGCCTGGCCGGCCTGGCCAAGGCCTGGCCCTGACCGCGCCGCGCCTTGAGCCTCGACGTCGCGCCCACCAACAACACCAACGTGCTGCTGGGGACGGCTGCTAAGGACGGCAGGGCGACGGCAGGGCGACGGCAGGGCGACGGCAGGGCGACGGCAGGGCGACGGCAGGGCGACGGCAGGGCGACGGCAGGGCGACGGCAGGAGTCCTGTTTAGCGACTCTGGAGCTAAAAACGCGTTTAGAATTTGGGCCGCCTCCAGTGGTCTTCTGGCCCACTGTGCACCGTCGCTCTACCCACTGTGGACCGACGAGGGGCTGCAGGGCAGGTGTACTGCACACCTTCTGGGGGACTCGAACCAAGTGCATCATGGTGCAGCACTCCGTAGAAAGGGGTGACTTCGGAAAGCCGATTTCATGTTCCAAGTGACACTTTTCAGGCTTCGATGCTGCCTTGAAAGTACCAGCTGAGTCCTTGGTGCCATCGCGTTTGATTCGAGTCCCATACAACGCTTCAGGGCCGCAGAAGAGCTCCAGCGTCAGCTAGACTCCGCGCGCTGCGTCGCCCGCCGTTCGTCTCCATCGACACCCTGCTCGCGATAGGCCGGCGGACCGGCCGACCGCCGCCGCCGACATGACGGCCCTGCCGCCGATAGCGCGGCGCGGCATGATGCTCGCGGCGCCCGAAGCTTTCCGTAAATCTCGCTGTAAATCAGCGAGTGTGCCGCCGCCCGCACTCTGCGCTTCGGACCGGCTGCACTGGTCGCGCGGTCCCACTCGCACTCCTGGTGAGTCTCGTGTGGGCGAGAGAGAGAGAGAGCGACAGGGCTGCGCCTTGGCCGCCGCCCCCGCCAGACAATGGGGAGGACGACGCGGCACTCGCGGCGCGGCGGAGCAGCGCCAAGCAACGCCAAGACCGCCAAGAGCAACGACGCCACTGATGGATAGGTTATAAATTTTACGCGAAATGCACGCGGCTCGCTGGCGGCTCGCTGGCGGCGCGGCTGAGCGAGCGGTCGGGCCGTGGACGGGCAGAAGGTGAGTGGGCGGAGGAGCAGAAGGACGAGACAAAGAGGACGACGACGTCGGGGACGAAAAAAATAGGGGTGACGAGTACGTAGACGAGCATAAAGCGGAAAGGGGGGAGGGGGGCAGATGATGCAAAAGGGGGAAGGGCAACGCCATGGCAACGCCCTCATCAACCCCTTCCTCTGGTGTGCCGGCCGCCCCCTCCCCCCTCCTCCTCCTTCTTCTTCCTCTTCTTCCCGGCTCCCTTTGAGTCCGACGGGGCGCGGCGGCGGTCTTATCACAGCGCTGACCTACAATCCTAATCTCGGCGGCCAAGTCTTTTCGCCGCCACGCCGCGCCACGCCGCGACGACGGCGTTTATCAAGCGACGCCCTTCCCTCCGCCGAGTCCTCCTTCCCCCACTTGGCAAATCACACAAACACACACACACGCGCGCGCACACACACACACACGCACACATAAGAATAAAGATGGGAATGAATGGAGAGGGGGAGGGGGCGTCCCTACTGACGCATCGTCAGCAGCAACACGGTGCAGCAACTGGGTCACGCGACGCGCCGCACCACGCCACGCCGCGCCGCGCCGCGCGCGCGTGTGGCCAACACCGGGTCCGTCTCGTCCCGCCACACTCACCCGCACGGCGGGTTGCCTACCCTGGCTTCGTAAGGCGCTAGGCGCGCCGGCCAGAGGTGCCGGGGCGCGCGCGGGGTTCTGGGCGGGCACGTCCGCGTGGACTGCCGGCACGCATGCACGCACGCGCACGCACGCACGCAGCCTTGGCGAGGTCGGGCGGGCTTGGATAACTCACCTGCAAACAGAGAGGACAGGAGACGGTTAGGCAAACGCCGCCGAGCTGCGTTGCAGGCGTTGCAGTGTCGCTGCGCTGTGCACGGTAGCGACACTGCAACAGCCGCAGCCACGGCTCGGGTGGCGGCTAGGCTAGGCCGAGGCCAGGCTCTGCGACCGGCTGCCCGCCACTGCCCGGCCGGTGGAAAGTTTATTGACAAAAACAGAAGCCGACACATACGCGCGCCCCAGCGACGCCGGCCTGTGTGCACACTCACACACACATGCACATGCTCTCTCCCTCTCTCTCTCTCTCTCTCTCACACACACACACACACACACACACGGACGCACTCACGCACTCTCTCACACACACGGCGCAGCGCGGCGCAGCGCCCACGTCTTGTAATTGAGTTATTAGCCGCGCGGCACGAATCGCCCCGATCGGATCAATGCCCCGAGCAGAGGCTGATTCCGGACGGCGGTTTCGTCGCTCCGTCTCTCTTGCACGCGTAGATCGTCCCGCAGGGACACCAGAGGAAGCGAGAGAGAGCGCAATGAAACGCTGTGCGGAATCGCCGGGAATCGCCCTGCAAGCGCCTGCAACAGAGCGACTGTCCCACACTTGGCTCGCTTGGTGGGTCGACGACCCGGTAGGTGGCCGGCGTGCTTTGCAATGCCCATCCCAGCCGCGCCCGCCCCGCCCCGCCCCGCCCCGCCCCGCCCCGCCCCGCCCCGCCCCGGCCCGCGCGCCGCGGAGAGGGACTTTCACTGAGGATAGCGAGAGTGGATATTAGCGAGCTGGAGCTGCGCCCCGACGCGGCTCCGCGGCAACGTGCCGGCTTCCCGGCCGCATCCGCGTCCAGGCCGTCCAGGGTGCCGAACTTGCCGACCAGCAGTCGACTGATACCGAGGGCCGCCTTCGTCGCTCTGTCTCTCTCGCACCTACACTGAGAATGAATTGGTCACCACCATCACCCTTTGTGATGCAACTTCGTTGCCCAAATTGTGGTGACGAAAAATTCATCACCCGAAATTTGGTAACAGGCGTTTGGTTGCCCAAATTTGGGTAACGCCCTCGGCGACGCCGTGAGGTTCCCGATGACGTCCTTCCGGGGCCACCACGATGACCGGAGGCCTCAACGCCCCATTGGGTCATCGTGGTGGCCCCGGGAGATCGTCATCGGGGACCTCACGGCGTCGCCAACGACGTTACCCAAATTTGGGCGACGATTTTATGACTGCCCAAAATTTGGTCACCGCGGGCTCGTCACCCAAATTTGGGCAACGGCGCGTGCGTTACCCAATGAAAGGGCGATGGTGGTGACTCCTTCATTCACAGTGTATACAGGACGCCCCACGAGTGCGAGAGAGACAGAGCGACGCAGGCGGCCCTCGGAATCACTCGACAGGGCCAAGTGTAGGGCGCAGGTCCGCCGTTCGAGTCCGCCCCCGGCCACCCTCTCCGCGACCCTGGCCGCCCAACTTGGGGCTTGCTTGGGGCCGGGTGGACTGGCCAGTCTGCACGAGGAAATTGGCAGCCCGGCCGGCCAGGACGACGGGGCCGGCAGGACGAACCGGTGCGATCTGGGCGGCGCCGAGCACAAAGCACACAACGCGCCGGCCGCGGTGCTGAACAAGCAGCAGCCAGGTACGCGGAGGCGGCTAGAGGCGGCCGCGGAGTAGAGGGGGAGGCGCGGGCGAGGGGGAGGGGGAGGGGCGCTACACAGCCTCCAACACGGGGGCGACGACCGGCCAGCACGCCGCCTCGCGCACTCCGCGCCCCGCACTGCCTCCTCGGCCTCCTCGGTCCGCGAACAAAAGTGAACGGAAAAGAAAGTGCCCCTCCGAGTCTCTAGGGCCCGCCGACGGGCCGACGGGCCGACGGGCCGACGCCGTGCCATCCGAAGGCATCCGAAGGCAGCGGAGGAGGAAGAATCATCTGCAAACGCCAACCGCCCAACGCCCAACGCCAAACGCCCCGAGCGGCGAGGAGCGAGGCGTGGCGCCGCGCCAGCGTCAAGTTTGCCCATCACTTTGGACAAAATTTCACCGCCGCTCGAGGCGGCAAGGCACCTCCGCAGTGTGTGTACACTGTCATTCGTCTCGCAGTACTATTACGAAAAAAAAATTTTAAAAAATATTGTGATATGAGAATGCAATTCCCACGAATAATCATACCCTGCCGTTCAATCATTTATTCCCCGCAACAATATGCGATAACCAACCCTTAATATTTGCGACAAGATGCCTGAGAAATGCAAGTTTTTATTTCAAAGAACGCTCTCGGAACGAGCAATCCATTCATGGGGTCACACGTTAAGTTAGAGCCCCATCTAGCGGCTCTGGAGCTCAAAACGCGTCTAGTAGAGTTTTCGGCCGCCTGCACCAGTCTTCTGGCCCACTGTGCGGCCGTTGTCCGACCCGAACACCAGCTGCATGAATCGCCAAATTAAAAGCGCGTGTTCGCGGAGAGGCGCCCGTCAGGACCGTCAGGCGGCCACCGACCGGGCGCCGCGCCACGCCACGCCACGCCACGCCACGCGAGGGCCGGTCGGGTCCTTTTAATTGGAGAGGCAGGGAGGGGAGGGGGATTTGGATGGGGGGGGGGGGGCGCGCGCTGGCCAGTGAAAGTGTGACAATGAACGGCGAGTGAACCTCAGGTAGGTCGCTGCTGGGTGCGTGGGCGTGCTGGCCGCTCTGCATGGCGGGGCAGCGCGGGGCGGGGCGGGGCGGGGCGGTGTAGCGAGGACGTTCATCCCGTGCTCCAACGTCGCGGCCGGAAGTAGCGAGTCGGGGGGGGGGGGTGCATAGTGCCTCAGTGAACCAGGAACAGAAAATGAATCAGTTTCATTCAAAATATTTCAAATACATACGTGCGATTATTGTATCTCTCTCGATTTTCCTGCAGAATGATTGAAAATCCGAATTATGAATATCTTGGCATGTATACAGACGATACTGGGTGCGACTCCTCTTGATCAACTTTATCGATTTTTTGATTTAAAAATTAAAGTTGACACCTGTGCAGCCCAGTCTTGCTTGCGTTCAAAAATAAATGGCGACCCCCCCCCTTTCCCGTTCGCCCCTGCGATAGAGTTTCCGAAGTGCACCAGTTAATGTCACAGTGGTGTACCAATGCACACATTGCACCTCGACCACATCTCGGCACCCTGCTCGCTCCTCCTCCTTCAGGCCGCCGAGGCGTCCACCCTCTGCATCCGGCCGCTTTTACAGCCCTGCCGCACCGCGACACGCGACGCCCACGGCAGATCAATATATGCCCGCGGGACGACTGCGGGACTGCGGCGCGGCCGGCCGGTGCGGCTTGTTGCGAAGCCTCAAAGCCTTCAAAGCGCCCCCAAGCCTCCGAGCCTGTCAAAGTGCGCGCCGTGCGCGCGGTGCGCAGTCTGGAGTCTGCAGCGCGCGCCGGGCGCTGAGCGACGTTTCGTCATCGCATGGCAGGCTGGCAGGACTAGAGAGGCAGCAGGCTAGAGAGGCAGAGCCACGGCAGCGGCGGCGCAGCGTGCAGCTTTACGGCTGGACTAGCTCCGCGCACTTTAACGACTGCAACACGCGGGCGGGTGGGCAGGCAGGCGGGCGGGCGGGAAGGGGTTGAGGACCTCTCTGTCCTCTTTCTCCTTTCTTCCCGCACCACTCTCCAGCACGGCAGTCACTGACGAGGCGAGGCGGTCATTTCCGCGTTCTGCCGGAAACGAGCATGCGACGCGGAACGTACTAGTTTGTCTCGCGGGGAAAAAGGGCAGCGTTTCGTGTGCGAGTGCACGTAGCAGAGTGCGGAGCATGCAAGAAGGAGGCAAAAAGGGGAACGCCCCTCCTGGTAGTTGAACCCTCGCCGGCCTGGCTGGGACGGAGGAAGAAGAGCGCCCTCGTGAGCTCCGCATCAAGCCGGGCGAGGGGGTAAACACTCCGGTGAACCTTGTACAGACTACTCCCTATTACGGGGTATTACACTTGTATTACGCATGTATTACGCCTCAATTTCATTGAAAATTGACATTTTTTTATACTTTTGGTCCCAAAATGTATTACTATTACGCGTATTACGGCGTAATACCCGACTTTTATCACGTAAAAAAAGAATTTGTTGTGACAACGAAAATGTATGTTGATTTTGGGATAGCTAAAAAAAGTTTTTGGGCGTACTACCAATTTGTTGTCAGAACGAACATTTCGTTCTGACAACGAACTATATCGTCAGGAGTACTAAACACAATAAAAATGAATGTTTGTACTCCTAACGAATAATTTGTCGTGAGAGCAAAGTGTTCGTTCTCACAACAAATTTATAGTACGTCTAACAACTTTTTTTTTGCTATCCCAAAATCAACATACATTTTCGTTGTCACAACAAATTATTTTTTTCCGTGATGTACAGGGTATTACGCGAGTGTTTACCCCCTCGAAGCCGGGCCATTGGAGGGCAGCCCGCGCAAGAGCAGTGTCCTGGTTCTGAAGTTCGAATCCACAGCCGATAGCGGCAAAGGGCCTTTTCTCCCCGTCATACAACTTCCAACTCGCGGCCGGGGCCGGAGCCGGGGCCGGGGCCGGGGGCGGGCCCGCCCTTGGCGCCCCGGACCCGAATCTCGATCTCGGCCGCCGAACACGTCAACACGTCCTTGGCGGGCCTGGGGCCTGGGGCCTGGACAGGGCCAAGTTCAGCGCACGCGTCGTTTCGTCACAGGACCCGGAAGACTGTACGACGGCGTGGCCCGGCGCGGCGGACTGGGTCGCCCGACGCACGTGTAGCGACCAAGCGGGGCGGGGCGGGGCGGGGCGGGGCGGGGCGGGGCGGGGCGCAGCTCGAAACGCAAATAAACAGCGCCTCCGCCGCGTCTGGCCGCTTAGCGCGCCAAAATTTGGGGCACCGCTGCCCTGCCGCCGCCGCGGGAAGCAGCGAGCAGTGGCGCGGGGGAGGGAAGGGGGCGCTTCTGAACGACGCGGTCGACGACGTCGTCAAGGCGTCCCTTGGCCGGCACGACGCGCAGGGCACCCCCTGGCGGCGGGCGGGAAAGTCAACTTGATTTTCCTAGTGAAAACGATGGCGGCCGATGGCGGCTCGGCGATGGCTTGGCTGCGCGGTCGCTTATCGTGCAGATTAGAGAGGCAAACACGCAGCTTGCAATGCCAGGCCGCCACGCCAGGCCGCCAGCCTCGCGTCCCTTGATAAACCATGTGGGTCAAGAATAAAGTCTGCTCCCTTTCTCTCCTCATCGACCGCGAATGCAGCCGGTGCAGCCAGTGCAGGCGGTGCAAGCCACGCACACTGCGCGCTGACGGGCAGGCTTCCCTCGTCTTCCCTTTTGGCCAGGGCGCCGCGCGGTCGCTCACCTCGCGGGGCGGGGCGGGGCGGGGCGGGGCGGGGCAGGGCGGCCTGCTGCTGGCGTGTGGAGGTTTTATAACGGGAAGCTCCGCCAAGCCCCGCCACGCCCCCGTCTCGACCAGCCCCAAGCACTATGTGACGCAACTAGTGGCTCAGCAGCACACCAAGTGCACCGCGGCGTACTACGCGGCCGCCGCCGGGGTCGCAGAGCCGCAGCAAGCAGGCAGTCGTCCGGCGCCCGGGCGGCGGTCCTCTCTTCACTCCGAGGGCGCAGTGCGACGCTTGCAGTGTGTACGTTTGTGTGTGAGAGTGAGTGTGTGTGAGTGAGTGAGTGTTGTTGTAAATCCCCCATGGCGACGCGGGCCCCGCTGACCCCTTTTCCGTCACTGCGCTGCCGCTGGCTGCCGCTGCCGTCACGACGGGGGCCTCGACGACGGGAGCCTCGGCGGGGGATCGGCCGCGCCGCGATACCATGCAAAATGTATCGAGGCAGCAACAAGACGACGATGCCTTGCAGCGCCTTGCCTCTCCTTGCAGCGCCTTGCACACGACGCCAGCGACGGGCGGGCCGCGTGCCGGCGGGAGGGGTGGGGTGGGGTGGGGTGGGGTGGGAGGGCCGCGAGGTCTTTGGCCGGGCACCTGCCCTAGTTGCGCTCTTCCTGGTGCAGCGCCTCCCCGCCCCGCCACCCCGCCTCGCCCCGCCACCACGCCGCGCGGGCCGCGGGCCGCGGGGAAGGCTACGGCCGGCGCGTTGCGTCACGGCGACGCAGGCAATGGCAGTGACCAGGCTAACTGGCTGTCTCCGCCGACGGACCGCGCCGCCAAGGGTTGCCTTTTGCCTACTGCCTTCTTGCGCGTGTGCCGCGTCCACAGTGCCACCGCGCCTCGCACCGGGCCGATGTGGATCCGGAAATGGCGGAGAGCGAGGACGATCTCGGGCGGACGGACGAACGGGCGGACGGCGCGGCGCGGCGTCCCGCACCCTTTTCGCCTCCCTCCTCCCCGCCGAGCGCAGCCCAGTCGCAGCCCGCGCAGCCTGCCGGCCGGCCGGCCTGCCTGTCCGCTAGCGGCCGTCGACCCCGAGTGCCCCGCCGTACCTGGCCGTCTAGCCGCGCGGATGCTGCGCCAGGTTAGGTTAGGCTGCGTCGATCAAGAGGAGCCTCGCTTTCTCCATTGTGCCGCGGCATTGCGCTGCAGGCGGCAAGAGAGAGGGAGAGAGAGACAGAGAGACAGAGACAGATGGAAAGCAGCAGAGGCTCTTCCAAGTGGACACGCTGCTCGTTGTCGACGTTGTCTTGGGTGTCCTGGTCCTGGTGGCGTGGCGGCCCCTACGGGCCTACGAGCCCCTATCCGTCAACTTGCCGACGCCGCAGCCGCCGCCGCCCCGGCGTTCACCTCAACTTGCAAACTTGAAACGGGCGGCGGGATGCGTCGCGCGAGGGGTGGGGGAGCGGCGGGGGAGCCCCAGTAGGCAGTCATTGAACCGGGAAGGGAAGCGTGTACAGCAGTCGCTGCACCAGGCCGCCAGCCCCTCCTCTCCGTCTACCCCCTCTAGGAAGCCTGATAGCTGCAGATCACAGCGCTGCTGCAGCTCTCTATGATGTAACTTGACCGAGTGGCGAAAAGCAGAGGGAGTGGAAGGAGGAGGGAGGTTTGCAGAGTTTCGGAGATTTCAGCGGGGACGAGAGACGGGGGTTGGGGGGGGGGGGAGAGGGTCGGGAAGGAACAGGCTCGTCTATTCGACAGCACGCCCGTGGCACGGCACGGCACGGCTGCTGCAGCCCGATGCACTTTTGCAACCCGCGCCGCCACCGCCGCACACTTTTGCATCACGCGGTGCATATTTATGAATTGGGGCCCTCGCTTCCCCATCCCCGCGCCTCACCTGCAGCGCGCCGCAGCGCATGCGACTCCCGCGCCTCCACCGCCCCGGCGCCCCGGCCATTAGCAAAGACCGTATCGGGCCGGGCGTGCCCCGGGACCGTCGGCGGACCGTCAGTACCGTCAGGCATCAAGACCGTCAGGACCGTCGGGACCGTACGGGCCGTCAGGATGTTACTGCACTTCAAAAAGTGCATTTTTCACACATTTAACGCGCAGTTAAAAGCGACCACACAGAACGAACTTCAACAACATTTTCCCCACCCCTCCCCGTCTTAAGCGTGACGCCGCGGGGCCCAGGTGGTCTTGCTTTGCAGCGCGCGGCGCGGCGGCGAGGCGGCCCTTCAGGGACCACGCCGTGCCGCGCCTCCGCGGAGCTCCGGCATGTTCGGCCGTTGACTCCAATCAGCCGCGGCGTCACCCCCGGACCGCATCGAGTATCAATCATTTTTAACCACCGCCAAGTCAGGCCCAGCAGGACCACCGCCGCGACGGCCAAAGGCGGCCAAAGGGCGCTGCGCTGTGCGGCGGGGCACGCGTGCCGGGCACGGCCATGCTATCCATCACGCTGACGGAGCGGCACGCCGAACGCCGACGACGGCGTCCTTATCTCCCCGGCAGTCCGCCTTCTGGCCGCCTTCCCTGGCTGCACTCCGGCCGCTCGCAGGACAACGGCGCTGGACAACAGACAGTGGGAAGCCGCCTCGCCTCGGCACAGTGCGCCAGGGCAGCAGACCGACGCAGGCGGCCAACGAGCCCTGCGGCCCTGCGGCCCTGCCGCCCTGCCGCCCTGCCAGCCCTAGGCCGGGCATGGCGCCTGGCGGGTACGCCGTCCCGGATGCAGCCCTGTCGGCGGGACTGCCTACCCGCCAGGCGCCCCGGTCCACCCCCGAAAAGACGATTTTCGGCCATTTTCCTAGGACTGTGGGGGCTGGAAACAGAATCTGAAAGACAGAGAGAAAATATTGGCGAGTCTCACCGTGCGCCGCCGACTTGGCGAAGAGAATCCTGTGCCGCGGCACGAGCGTGGACAGCAACTCCATGACGGGGATCACGTCACTGCCGCCACGCGTCGCCACGCGTCGTCACGCGGAACCGAACCAGCAACCAGCGCGCGTCTCTGGCAAAGTGCAGCCCACGCCGCGCCACGCCGCGCCACGCCAGTCACCGCTCTACCACATTGCCCTTTCGCTTAACGGCTTGTAAAATAAAGGCACTCGACGAGTCGCGCGAATCCTGGAGAGGGAGGTGGAGGGGGAGGGGAGGGGGGGAGGGGGAGGTCACTGCGTGTTATGGCGGCGGTCAAAACGAGGCGCCGGGGGAGCCGAGAGGTGGAGGGGGAGGGGAGAGGGGGAGGCAGCTGCAGACCGCACAGCCGAAAACGGAAAGACGGGAAAGACAGCGATTCAAAACATCAGAAACGGAGACGTCTCAAACTCTTCCTGCACCCCGCTCAATCGAGAGGGGGGTGTTGGAGAGAGGGGGGGGGGAGGTAGAGGGGAGGGGGGGAGGAGGTCACCCTAAAGCACCGCACGCACGCCAACGCGGGGCCGGGCGCCGCGCGCTACGCCACCAAGGCTCTGCTCGGCCTGCTAGCACTGCTGCAGACGCACGCTGCGCGCTTCGCTCCGCGGGGGTGGCTTCGGCTTCCCACCCTTTCGGCAGCAGGCGGTAAACTGCCGGTCCTGGCTGCGCCCCCTGCGGGGTCCTCCGGGGTTGGCCGCCCCGCGCCGCCCCGCGCCGCCCCGCGCCGTCCCGTGGGGCCCTCTGCAGGGGCTCAGGCACTCTGCTGCGCGCGCTTTTCGGGGGCCTCGGCATGGCGGTGGCATGGCGGCAGTGCGCGCTGCGGTCCCGAAGGGTGGCGAAGAGTGTTGCGGTGGCGGTGGGGGCAACACCCCCCGAGGACCGTGCCCGCAGGGGGCACTTCCGCGTTCCAGAAGCCGCCTAGCAGGCGGACCGACAGACCGGCAGACGGACGGACAAACACAAAAACGAGTCGCCCTTTGCGTACCGCCCCGCCCCGCCCCGCCCCGCCCCGCGTGCCCCACTTCTGAGGGGGTCGCTGACCGGCGGTGCACGGGGCTGCACGCCAATGCCGCCTCGCGTGGCCGCGCGGCGCACGCCCCTGCGGCACGCCCCGCCCCTGCGCGTGACTCACGTGACTACGCGGTGGGACCGGCCGGGCCGCGAGTTCAATCCTCGCTCCCGCGGTGCCCCGCCTCCCCCTCCCCCTTCACCCGCGAGCTCCTTCATCTGGAATCGTCTACTGTTTGCTCCTCCGCCGTGTTGACCCGGAAGCCAGCAGCGCCTCGTCCTGCCTTGTGTCCGTCCCCCCCCCCCCTCCCCCTTTCCCCTCCTCGGCCGTGGCGGCGCTCCGGGAGTGAGCGGACCGGGCTGGAAAAGAAAGAGGCAACAGGGAAGTGCGTGCGAGCAAGCGACCCCCGGCGTGGGCGGGGCGGGGCGTGGTGGGGCGCGAGGCGAGGGTGAACGCCCTCGGTAATCGATAGGCTGGTCCCCGCTGGTCCCCGCCCGGCCGCCGCGGTACCTGCCGAGCCGCTCCAGGCCTGGTACGCGGTGCGCGGTACGCCCCGGGGGCCCCGAGGGTACCGGCCCATCACGTCATGCCTGCCGCGCCCCGCGACGCCCCGCGACGCCCCGTCGGGGGTCACGAACTTAACGATTCGGTTTAGGGCGGCGTCTCGGCCCATCCTCGGCAGGGGCGTTGCACGGACGCCTCGCATAAACTTGCTTTCAAAACGCCGTCTCTGACTGGGCTGTCCCCGACTGACCCTCGCTGACTCGCGGCGCTCCCCCACCCCCTTTTTTCCATTTTCGAGATAAGGCGCCCGGCACCCTAAAGTTGCCGCGCGGCTCGGCTTGGTGGTTTTGGTGTTTTGTACTCGCCCCCCTTCATTATCTAGCGAAAAAATAGGGTCGTCCGACATCGAATTTTGTGCTTGCGGAGCTCAGGACAAGAGATCTTTGTTCCTAGGAGCCATCGTGCTGTGAGAGAGGCAAGCCACCTGCACCGCTCGCCACGGACAGGGACAGGGCAAGGCAGGGCACCACTCGGCCGAGCAGAAGGGCCGACAGCGACGCTCGGCCGAAGCGGCAGTGCACAGCAGAGCCCTGGCGCTCCTGGAGCACGCAACGCCGGGCAACCGCCAGGCAACAGCCCCCACCCCCACTCACGCCATGTAGGACTCCCCCGGACTCCCCGCTGGCCCTGTGGAAGAAGGGCCCAAGGGCCCAGCGGCCCGACCGCCACCCTCTTCGGGGTCAATGTCTGGGCCTGCACTGCACAGTGTGCACACCGCCAGGTTGCTTTCGACACATCGCGCTGGACGCGGCCCTTGTGGGGCGGCCCCAGCATGGCGCATCCTGTCCCATGCTCCATTTTGGCCCATCCTATCGCATCCTTCCCCGGCCCTGGCCGCCAGGCGGCGAGTCCTAGGAAGGCCAGCGCGGCCCGCCAACTCCGCCACGCGATCAACAACCACCCCGCGGTGGCCGAGGTCACTTCCTGGTTCAACAACAGGGCCAACCCGACAGGGCGAGGCGTGCCATCAATTTCAACTTCAACTTGGTCGAGTCATTTCCACGCGGCAGCCAGGCAGCCCCATGACGACACAGCCGGCCGCGGTCTGACGCGCCGTTTGAAGAAAAGTGCGCGGGCGGCGTGGCGGCGTGGCGGGGTGGGGCCTCTCGGGGTTGTCGGCCTCCTGCACGCCGCACGCCCCCACACGCCTCGCTGCGACACGCTCTGAGATGACGCAAAGTCACCGCATGCCAGCAATGCCAGCGCCCACAGTGTAAGCGCGACCCCTCCGCGGCGCGCCGCCAGCGACCGTCAGCGACCCGCCAGACCATCTTGGCCGCTCATTCCGTTTTTGTTTTCAGCTGGCTGACGAGGTGCCCGCCGCGTCGCCGAACCCGAACGCCTCGCGCGGATCGGGTCCGTCCACCCTGCCGCGGCGCTACCCCCCACGGGGTCCTTCGGGACTCGGCGACCCGGGAAGGGAGGCTGGAAGAGCGGCGAGAAGTTTAATTCGGTGGCCCCAGACCCCAGGGCCCCAGACCCCAGGGCCCCAGGATCCAAGACAAGACCCTTCAGCCTCTCGCCGCTAATTACTTTAATCAGCGCGGAATACCGCCTCGCCTCCAACGAGGCCTCGAACCTTCCGCGTCGCTCCGACGGCCACATGCACGGCAGGGGCGGGCAGGGCGCCCCCTCGTCCGCTCCGCTCGTCGTCGGCGGGGTGAATGGGCACGGGCGGGGCGCATGCGCGCGGCCAGAGCGGAGCGCGGAGCGCGCAGCCAACCACCTAGCGGCGCGGCGCGGCGCGGCCGAGCCCTGCTCCGAGCCCTGCGCTTCGCCGCTTCGCCCTGCGCCGTCAGACTGCCGTGTTTACGTGTGGGGTCGTCGAACCGCCGCCGCGTCGCCATGGCGACAGCCCCGCAACACCAGCGACCAGCGCCGCGCCGCGCCAACGCCAGGGGGCGCCACCTGCAGCGGCCCGCAGCACCCCAAGTCCGAGTCCCCGACCGCCCCGACCCGAGCGCCGCGCCGCCGCGCCGCCGCGCCACTGCTCCAGCCCGAGACGGACGTCCGTCCGATTCTTTGCGAGGGTTGCGAGGGTCCGGGTTCGGCCTGACAGGGACCGAGCAGGAGGACGGTGTGCTCACCGCCGGGTTTTGGTCATTGGCTAACAAAGAACCGGGTTCGATCCACGCCGCCGTCAGCGGGTTTGACCTGGTTCGGGCCGCGCAGTGAAATCCTCCCCTTCCTCTCCCCACCATTTAGCGCCCTCCTGGTTCCCTTCTTCCACTTCCGGTCGGGAGAACCGGAAGTGGCGCGCGGCGCCGAGCGCGATCGATAGCCGAAAGGGGTGTGGATGCTCGGATGCTGCGAGGGAGGGCGACCTTGAGGGAGGGGTGGGGGAGCGCACACCAGCGCACCCAAGGTGAACGACCTCCGTGCCGAGGTCAAAGGGGTGCCGGCTGCTTCCCGTGCGGACACACTGGACTAGACCAAGAGCACATGGCCATCATCATCCTACAGTGCCTCGGCATGTCCCCACGACGGCGCGGGCAGCACGGGCAGCGCCTTCCCTTCAACGCCAAACCTCCAAACCTCCACCCAAGCCTCCACCACACCCCGCCAGCTGCCCTTCCGCGTGGAGGGGCAGTCCACGCCAAGTTTCCGGGGGGCGCGCGCCCCACCACGCCCCCACCGCACCGCGCCCCGCCTCGCCACTCCGGCCGCCGCGCCCGCCCCGCCGCCCCGCGACGCCACCCTTCGCCCCCGGCGCTCTAAGGTCAATGGCCGAGGCTCCCCGCCGCACGGCCCGCACCCCCCTGACACAGATACCGCCACCCCTCGCACCCTCGCCGCTATCGAGCCGCGGCACCGCCAGCACGGCCAGCACGGCCAGCAACAACACGGATCGTGGCACGGCGGCACGGCGGCACGGCCAGGCATGGCGGCAAAACACTTCCAGGCTGCTCGCTGCTCGCGCGGCGCGGAGAAAAGCCGCTCGCCTCCGAGGCTCCAATCGGCGACTCCACGCCGGTCGCCCACAAACGCACGGCCAGTGGGCCAGAAGACCGGCGGATGCGGTCAAAATCCCGGAAGCGTTTTGAGCTCTCCAGAATCACATGGGACTCGAACCGAGCGTGTGACCCCACCAATGGATTGCTCCTCGAAAGAGGAATCCATTGATGGGGTCACACGTTCGGTTCAAGTCCTGCTTAGCGACTCTGGGACTCAAAACGCGTCGAGAGTTTTGGCCGCCGCCGGCGCAGACGAGCCAGGTTGGCCTCACCCCGGCCGACCCCGGCCCTGCAGGTATCCGCCGTCCGTCTCACCAAACGGTGGCGGCGGGCTGATCGGAATGACATTGCCCGAGTCAACGCCCTTGTCCTTTGAGGAAGGGACCGCCGGGCCGGGACCGCGCCACTGCCGGGACGGGGCGGGCGAAGGGCCCGAGGGGCCCGAAGGGCTCGAAAGGGCCGCGTGTCTTTTTACGGCGCCCCGGCCCCTCCCCCTTCGGCCCCTTCGCCGCGTGCAGAGGCGGGGCAGGCGGGGCAGGCGGGGCGGGGCGGGCGGCAGGGCTGGCCTACTGAGTGCGCTGCACTTCCCGGTGCACTGCACTGCACTGGTGGCGTAACGCCGCTGCACTCGCTGCACTTTCTCTTGGATTATGCAGCCTGCCTCGCGCCTCGCGCCGCTTTTGCCTTCCCTTCCGGCCCTCGCGGTCTCGCTCGCGGTCTGGCTCGCGGTATTGACCGGGTCGCGGCGCGGCGCCATCAAAGCCACGCGTCAAAACAGCCAAAACGCGTCAGGAAAGCCCGGGAACCGCGCGCGGAACCCAACAAGCCCGAACGCGATTTGGATGCAAAGTTCGAAATTTCGACACGATGTGGGTACTTTTCTCCATTTCGATGAGGCGGACTGCGGACTGGCAGTTGAACAGTTCGTTGGTGAGCTTCATGACGGCCCGAACTGGCACGGTGGTGAAAACATTAAATTGGCTCAAATTTTGAGTTTTTGTCTCAGCCAACGCTGTTACTTATTCAGAAAGTTTTCGTTTCCGAAATCCTGATTTCATTCTACTGCGCCGATTTTTGACGTTCTGTGTCTAACTTTACAGACGTTACAAAATCCTTTCCCCTTCCTCATGAAGTTCGATGAAACGCAGAATGTGGGCAAAAAAAAGGCGTTTTGCAGTGTGCCGCTCGGCACGTCCCGGACGTGCACTGGAGACTGGTTCGGAAGAGCCGTTTTGTCGCCCTGCCCTCGTCGCACCCATCGGGCAGTGCGACACGCAGAGAGCGACAGAAGCACCCGTTCGGAAACGGACCCCACTGGGATGCATGGGATGCGTGGCAGAGCTTTGCAGCTGCGTGTCTGCATCGCACATAGGCGTCACGTGTTCGCCCAGAAGCCGCGCGCCAAACCGGCCATTTCGCGTTTCCCCTTGTCTCTCGGGCGAGCGTGGCTAGGACAGGCTAGGATAGGCCGCGCTCGTCGGGCCGTCGAGCCGCGCAGTGCCGCGCCGCGCTGCACTGACCCACAAAGGGTTCACTGACACGAGGCTCATCGCTTCCTGGAGCGCGGTGGCCTGGCGGTGGCCTGGCGGTGGTGGCGGTGCAGCTGCAGCCCGCCCCGCCGCGCTGCCTCGGACACTCGCTCCCTCGGACCTTTGGGGCCGAAGCCGCGAAGCCGCGAAGCCCAAGGCGGCCGCGGAGGAGGGAGGCGAGGCGTTGCATCACAGCCACTTGGCCGAAAAACGCCGCGCACCAGCTCGACGACGGCGCACCGGTACGTCGACCCACCACCAGGACGACGACGATGCACCAGGCCGATGGCGCACCCGGCCGATGGCGCACCGGGCCGATGGCGCACCGGGCCGATGGCGCACCAGGCCGATGGCGCACCGGGCCGATGGCGCACCGGGCCGGCACACCGGCACGCTGGGCCGGAAGGACTCGTCAGCGCAGAGCACAGTGGTCATTCAGTGAGGTGGGGTCAGCCTCCGGCC